>NC_136497.1:22175600-22178100 GCF_053919585.1 Euprymna scolopes
TCCACTGTGAAAAATTTCCCCACTCTATATCTGTGCCTAAATAAAAACGCGGATTCCATGAACAAAGCTTCTTTCTTAGAACTGCACGCCTGTGGAACTCTTTTCCGTCTGCCTGCTTCCCACCGGACTACAACTTGGATGTGTTCAAGTCCAATGTTAAACAAATTCCTAATGAACCGCCCCCTTAAGTAAACACTTCATCAAATCTCCACACTAACGTAATGTACTTGCAATAACACTTATCCCTGAGTGGCTTCCGGGCGTTGATAAGTGGTGATCACTGTGTAAAAAATATATATGTATATGCATGTATATATATATGTATGTATATATATATGTATGTATATATATATGTATGTATATATATACATGTATATATATGCAAATGTATATATATATACATGTATATATATGCAAATGTATATGTATATGTATGTATATATATATATGTATATATATACAAATGTATGTATATATGTATGTATATATATATATGTATATACATGTATGCATATATATATGTATGTACATATATTTATGTATATATATGTATATATATGTATATATTAGTATGTATATATATATGTATATATTAGTATGTATATATATATGTATATATATTTATGTATATATATGTATATATATATGTATATATGTATGTATGTATATATATATGTATGTATATATATGTACGTACATATATATCTATGTATATCTATATATCTATGTATGTATATGTATATGTATATGTACATATGAATATATATATGTATGTATATGTATATATGTATATGTATATATACATGTATGTATATATATATGTATATATATGTATGTATATATATTATATATGTATGTACATATATGTATATATGTATGTATATATAGATGTATGTATATATATATGTATGTATATATATGTATGCATATATAGATGTATGTATATATATGTATATATGGATACATATGTATGTATATATATATGTATATATATGTAGGTATGTATATATATGTATGTATACATATATGTATGTATATATATGTATATATATGTATATATATGTATATATATAAATATATCTACATATATATGTATGTATGTATATATATGCATATGTATGTATATATATGTATATATATGTATATATATAGATATGTATGTATATATATGTATATATATGTACATGTATATGTATATATATACATATATATATACATATATATGTATATATATGTATTTATATATATGTATATGTATATATATATGTATATATATTTGTATGTATATATATGTATATGTATGTATATATATGTATATATATGTATTTGTATGTATATATACATGTATGCATATGTATATGTATGTATATATATATGCATGTATATGTATATGTGTGTGTATATATATGTATGTATGAATATATATGTATATATATGTATATATATGTATGTGTATATATATAAGTATGTATACATATGTATTATATATGTATATGTATATATATGTATGTGTATATATATATAAGTATTTATACATATGTATTATATATGTATGTGTATATATATAAGTATGTGTATATATATAAGTATGTATACATATGTATTATATATGTATATGTATGTGTATATATATAAGTATGTATATATATACAAGTATGTATATATATGTATATATATATGTATGCGTATATATACATAAGTATGTATATATATGTATGTATATATATATGTATATGTATATATATATGTATGTATATATATATGTAAGTATATATATATATAGATATATATACATATATATTTATTGGTATTTTGATCCCTCAGTATTGGCTCACGACAGTGTGATATGGATATGTAAACAATTATCGGGCTTGCAACTGATGGTACCAATGACTTGTCCCATCTAACAACTTTCTGTACACATATGCATGCATATGTATATATATATGTATATATATGTATATGTATACACGTGTATATATATGTATGTATACATATGTATATAAATATATATGTATACATATGTATATAAACGTATATGTATACATATGTATATAAATGTATATGTATACATATGTATATATATGTATATGTATACGTATATATATGACTTATATATATGTCTATGAATATATATATATACATGTATATATGTATATGTATATATATATGTATAGGCATATATATATGTATATGTATATATATGTATTTGTAGTTTTATATGTATATGAATATATATGCATATCTATATGTATATATATGCATATATGTATATGTATATATGTATATATATGTATATATATATATGTATATGCATATATATGTATATATTGATGTATACGTATATATATGTATAAGTATATGCATATGTGTATATATATATGTATATATATTTGTATATATAGATGTATATATATGTATATGTATATGTATATATATATGTATATATATTTATATGAATGTATATATATATATGTATATATATTTATATGAATATATA
>NC_136497.1:22183100-22610600 GCF_053919585.1 Euprymna scolopes
TCTATGTAATAAGTGTAGATGTTCTTGGCTTCCGCAAATCTAAACATCAGGATTGGTTTGATGATAATGATTCTGAAATTACTTAACTCTTAAGTGCTAAAAATGAGTTGCGCCATAAGATGTTGTCTCCCTCTCGTGGAGGTCGAGAGTTCCTCCAACAGTCACTTAAAGCAAACAAGGGTATTCTCCAAAAGCGACTCCGCCAAAGAAAGAATCAGTGGTGGGCTAAACTCGACAACCAAATCCAGATGGCTTTTTTTTTTCAATTTTTTAAATTTAAATATTGAAGCAGGGTTATTTAAGCCATTTTTCACGTAACGTTCGTTTTTCTGTTTTTTTTTTTACTTCGCTTATTCTTAGGTTTTCATTAACACCCACACCCCCGACCGACCACACACACCCTAAAACACCCAAGTACCCACCGATTTTTTAAATTTTAATATCGAAACAGACTTATTTTAGCCATGTTCACGTGTTTTTTTTTTTTTGGTTTTTATTTTTCAGAAGTTTTAACGTCCGTTTTCCTGTTTTCTTTTTTTATTTTGTTTTTCCGATTTTTACATTTAACATCGTTCGTTTGCCTTACGTTAGGTTTCTTTTGTGTGTTTTTTTCAATGTTTTGCTTACCCACCGCCCGGGTACCCCCGCTTTATTTATCAGATAAATTTTAACGTTCGTTTTTCGGTTTTCTTTTTTTTTACTTCGCTTATTCTTAGGTTTTCATTAACAACCACACACAACTCCAAACACTCGGGTAACGCCCCCCCCCACTAGTCTATATATGTAAAAGCGAAAATGTGTGTATGTTTGTATGCATGTGTGTTTGTGCGTCCGCTAAAAACTTTCGACAGAGAAAACAAAAATTAACAAACTCCGGATCATATTGAAGCTCCATCCTTGCCTGAAAAATATCGAAAAATTGGCCAAAAACGTTAATTTTTTCACCCTGAAATCAACAATTTTCTACAGGGCCCCCCAACAAAAACCCTCCTCTCATGACAAGGTAGGTTCTACGCATGCATCAGATGACGTCATGACCTGATTTAGTTTAAATAGTTTAAGAACTGACTAAATTTCATGTACGTCATGCTAGCTCAGTGGGTTAGAAAAAAGTTCTTGTGTATCTATCACTATTACCGTAGTGTCTATAAAGAAAAATAATCACCACTCTAGTATTACACAATTAAGCTATCTAAATTGAAAACTTTGTTATTTATTGATATGCAATCACTGTCCTTAGTAGTTAGATAATATGAAAACATATAGTACACACACACACACACACACACACACACACACACACACACACACACACACACACACACACACACACATATAGTAAGTTATAAAATGTATATGGCGATTAAGCTACACTGAATATTCCGCGTTTCATTCACTCTAGGATTCTTCAGGCTTATCGATGGGTAACAGCCCATTATAAACGCGATAATTGTAGATACAATCCCCTCCTAGGGAAAGGAGCAAGTCAAGTCGCACTGATGAGTTGGATTGCAACGAAACAGTACTGTATGTGAATGATAATATATATACACACATACATATATACATAAATATACATACATATATATACAGTATGTACACACACACATACTCATATATATATATATATACCCTCCCCCCACACACACATATATATACCCCCCCCATATATATATACATATATATAAACTCAAGCACGCACACACACACATATATATATACATACATTTATACACAGAAACATATTGTTATGGATAGCAATAAGCCACAAGGAAAACAGAGCAACGGTATAGAGTTTAAACAATGTATTGCTGGAACAACCTAAAAAGGTTACAACTGAAAAGATTAGTAAACGCCACCGAACAGGCGAGGGTCGCTCTGGTGTTTAATCCATACCTAGGATCAAAAGGTCTATGGTTTATATAATGGATAGAACAGTCCATTTGGAGGGTGATTCCCTCACAACCCTCTCTCAAATTGATTTGCGCGGTTGTGAAAATCAGTATTTCTTCCTTTTGGGGCAGACCACTAAGGGGCCTGTGCGCTTCCTCTTTCTGCCGGAGCGTCTCGGTTCTGACATCCCTTTTGGAGGGTCTATGTCAAACAGTCGTAAACAGTTTCAATCGCCTCACTGCCGTCCTGCGGTGGTTCTTCTGGATCCTCGTAGAAGCGTTTCCTGATTTGGTTCAGGTGCCTCTTATGTTGGAACTTTGGTCCCTGAATTATATATGTAACATGGCCGATTCTTCGTAAGATCGTACCCTGTTCCCAAAAAGAAACGTTATTTCTAAAATGTCTAAAATACACGTTATTTCCGCTGTTAAACCGTTTCGTTGGCATTGTAGAGGTTCTGTTGTGTACTATGTTTGGGTAGCAGTTTATCAAATACGGATTGTATTTTCCGCCCAAACATGATTTCTGCTGGGGATCCCGCATCTGGTTTGTTCGGATTTCTCGTGATTCTGTAAACCTGCAGAAATTGCTGAAGGGCCTTTTCTGTCGGTGTACCGGACGACTTTTTTAATGCCCTTTTAAGCGTATCGACGAAGCATTCGGCCTGGCCGTTGCTTCTGGCGTGGTACTGGGGTGTCGTAATATGTTTGACTTGATACGTCTCGCAGAATTCTCTGAACTCTGTCGAGGTGAACTGTGTAGCGTTGTCGCTAAGCAGACAGTCTACAACCCCAAAGCGAGCAAACAATTCCAATAAAAAATTTGTCGTTGTTGCCGTGGTCGGTTTTTTGCATCTTAGTACCTCTGGCCATTTAGAGTAAGAGTCAACTACTGTCAGGTCGTAAAAATCCTCCACAGGTCCCGCATAATTGATGTGGATCCTCGCCCATGGTTGTTCAGCCTTAGGCTAAGGTTTATATGTTATCGGTAGTTCTTTTGCAGCCAAAGCACAGCCTTTGCATCTGTTCACCATGTCGGTAATATCTTGGTCCATAGCTGGCCAATAAACAAAACTTCTCATTAGGCTTTTCATTCTGTTTATTCCTGGATGCCCCATGTGAAAATCTTTGAGAATTCTTTTTTGAAGGGTTTGGGGAATGACAACCAGGGTTGCGGAGTCGGAGTCGGAGTCAGAGGGAGTCGGAGGTTTTGGCTGGAGTCGGAGTCGGATTTCTAAAAGTACTAGAAGTCGGAGTCGGAGTCGGAATTTTTTATCTGACTCCGACTCCTTAAGTCCAAAAGATATTTCGGTTTATCAGGAATGTTCTTGAAAGAGTGGAAAATGTTAGAACATTCCTTATCCAGGCGTGGTGGTTTGCTAGCAAGAATAATGTGCGAGTCAATGCGTCAAAGAGAAATACAACTGCTTCATAATAAAATCCTACTGGCTGGAGTATATGTAGACCCAATGAATAGAGTGTTGTTATCTGACACTCAGAAAGATAAAGCGAAATCGGCACTTTGTGATCTTGCTGTGAGGATTTTGGGGTTAAATTCAAAGGCATCTACTGAAGATCCAGACACTATTTTAACCACAGATTCAGAGGGAACCTGCGATGAAGAGGATTTTGAAAATCTTTTGGATCAAGAAGATCATAAAGCAATGTCAAAGCGGCGTAAGCTACAGGAAACAGCTAAAACGCTATCTTCAGTGAATAAAGCCTTAGCAAATTTCAAGCTAGACTTTCATGCTGCATTATAGCAAGTAGAACAACTAGATAGAAAGTCTGTTAAATGTTCATGAAGCTATAAAGCAGTACTCTGCGATAGTGAAAGAATTTGCAATGTTGGCAGCAGCACTTCCTCCAACACAAGTGAGTGTTGAATGTTTGTTTTCAGCGCTAAGGCTAATCAGGACAGACCAAAGGGCTGCAATGAAAGAGAAGCTCACTGAAGCCATCTTGTTTTTGAGAGTAAATTATTAAATTCTTATTTGCAACTTTCAATTCTATAATTATAAATAAAGGCTATTTTTTATGTTTACAAATAAGAAATTTTTATAGATTGATTTTTTCTCCTAATATTGTGATAGAAGATTTATGAGAATGGACAAATGCAATAACAGATGAGTTTTTCTGGAGAGGAGAGGGTACAAAGGAAAAAGAAAATATATAGCTTGAAGTGCAACTCTGCTATTATAGATTTGAATATGCTGATAGGCTGGTAAATGATCATGAGCATAAATAATACCATTGTGTATTTTATATATATATATATATATATATATATATATATATATATATACATATTTATATGCATATATATATATATATTGTATAATATATATTTTGTATAATATATAAAGGAATTTACATTCATATCGGTAGTCGGTACCGACGGTTTCAAGCCCGGTAGTTGAGGACTGCTCTTAATGTCCGCCTCAGGCTCTCTTCAGTCGACTCTCATCTGTCTTTAACCGGAACCGGAACTCTATATATGCACACCATAATTTTTATTTATTTATTTATTTTATTCTTTATTTTTTTTATTTATTTTTTATTTTTTTTTGTATGCTACTTTAATAAGGTAATAAATTTGAAGCAATAAATTTAAAAGTATGGGACAATGCCTTCTATATTATTATTTTTCTTTAAGCACCCCCCCTATCATTCAGTTTAAATCTCGTTTAAAAGCGTTTTAAAAGTTCATTTTGAAGTTATGTCTAATCTCGTTTAAAAATAGGGTAATAAAATTTAGATTGAAATAGACGTAGGAAGTGCCCAGGGTATGGTATATATTAATATTTAAGTATCGCTTTGCGTTTAAAAACGTTTAAGATTTATTTTAAAATAATCTCTAGTTTCGTTTTAATTACGATGAGTGTTAATACAGAAGAGGTTAGCGCTTTTGTCGTTTACCGGAATCTATAAGTAAGTGTCGCTTAGGTCGATCTTAGAGAAAAATTGCCGCCATTTAATTTCGTGAACACTTCTTCTGGGCTAGGTAATGGATAGTGAAAATCTTCTTAGGGCCGGTTGAGTCTCGTCTCGAAGTCGGTGCAAACGCGAATTTCCCCGGACCTTTTCTTTACGTAAACTGCCGAAGCAGCCCACTCACTATATTAAATTTTAGACAGTATATCAATGCTTTCTAATATGTTTAGTTCCTGATTTATTTTGTTCAGGGAAGCGAATGGGACATTACGTTTCTTTTTAAACATGGGTTGTGTGCCAGGTTTCAACTTAAAATCTGCCGCCATTTTTGTACATCTCCCCAAGCCAGGAGTAAATACGTTTGTGAATTCTTTTTTAAAACAAGTTTTAAATTTCTCCGTTTCTGCTGGGCGGGTATCTATTTTCTTGCAGAATGTGGATATAGGAGGATCATAAGACGAAACTCCTCCATGCTGTTAGAACCGAACAGGTTCTCACTATCTTTTAGCACATACAATCTTAGTTTTTTGTTTTCCCCCGTAAAGTGACGTTTGTAATTAATTCACCTTCAACATGAATTTTTGTACCATTAACGACTGTCGCCGTTCTATTAGTTTTTAACATAGTCGGCCTTCGTAATATTTTCCACGTTTTAAGATTTATTATTGAAAGATCCGATCCACTGTCTAATTGGAATTTAATAGCCTTGCCGAAAATGTTAACCGTTACATATTTGCGTAGATTTTCATCTACGACGCCCTTAGTTCTGGTTTGACGTACACAGCTTCTATTCTGAGTTTTTCTACAATGCGAACTTTTATGACCGATCTTATTGCATAAATGGCATCTTTTTGTTAAAAATGGGCAATCCCTTACCCAATGTATTCCACCACATCTGAAACAAGAGCTCGGTGTTTTTAGTTTTTCTGAGTTTCGGTGTTTAGTATCTTTGTACCATTTCGACGGTTTTTTCTGAGTTACTTTTCTTTATATTCGCGATGTCTGCTTCGATATTTCTTGCATCTGTTTTTATAATTTCTACTTTTTGACAATCCTCAGTCAATTTTTGAAGTGTTAAGTTCGGTTCATTTTCTAATTTTGTAAGGATTCTGCGCCTGATTTCCGCATCTTTTCCCGAGGTTAACTCTTGCGCAAACACAAGACATTTAAAATTGCCTGCTGTTAGTTCAGACAACTTAAAGTCATCACAGTGTTTGTTCACTACAGCTGCGTAGGTGGTAAAATCTTCATTATCGTCTTTTACCACATTCAAAAACATCTCCAACGCTTATGGAAAAGAGACGTTTTCGGCGAGAAAAGTTCTGTTAACAAATTTACCGTCTCATTGAATGAAAAATCTGCTGTTTTCCGAGGCAAGATGTAATCCACGAATTTATCATGCTCAGCCGTTTCAAATTTTCGTAGTAGAAGTCTGGTTTTCTTTTGATCAGGCCAGTTGCTGCAGTCAATATTAAAAAAAAATCTTTATAACGCCGAAAATACGCTGCGAATGATTTTTCCTCTTCCTCGTATGTACAATTGCCTATCGCGGTCCATATTGTATTCTGAGAAAATGCTGAATTGCTTTCCGCGTTGGCATTATTCTTAACAATTTCTGTAATCAATTCCTCTGTTCGTAATTGACGTTCGGCTAACTGTTTTTGAACTTCTAATTGCTGTTCCTTGGTTCGTATTTGACATTCCGCTAACTGTTTTTGCAATTCCTTTTGCTGTTCCTCGAATCGTATTCAACGTTCAGTCCAGTGTTTTTCGGATTGTGGCTGACACTTTGCGGCATCGATATGCAACTTGGTCAAATGTTCCAACACTACTTTCAATTCGTCCATTTTGCTTTGTCAGCATTACCAATTTCAAAACGTTCGCTGAATTTTACAAAACCGTTTTATTCTTTCTTATTTCTTCCTCCAGACAATAAAACGAACAGAAAAAACATAAATATATAAAAAGTTCATTGTCTAAAGAGAAAAAAAAATCAAGTGTATATTTTTCTCCATAGAAAAAAAATAACGTCCGATTTTAGCAGCGAAAACCACAAGTGACGAATTCTTTTTGCAAAAATATAAAAAATTTACCTTTATAAGTCGCGACGAACCTTTTTCTTTTTCCAAAAGTACAGCGCTATCTTTGAAAGTCGTAACGAACTTTTTTCTTTTCAACTATTTTTTCCGTAATGATATGCTTTTTTTTTTTTTAAGTTACCGTGAACCTTTCAGTTGGAAGTGTTATGTTAGACACTTCCTTAGGCTTGATAACATTTGAGTCCGATTTCGTTGGTATTTTTAGAATACTATTTCAACGCGAGTATTTTTTTTTCAATGTCGTTACTGCTTTCGATTTTAGTTAGTATGCTCCTTGAATCCAATGTCGTCAGTGTTTAGTTTTTTTTAGAACACTGTTTTTAAACGTGAGTACGTTCTCCGAATCCAATGTGGCCAGTGTTATGGCTTACAATAAGCCACAAAGAAAACAGAACAACGGAATAGAGTTTAAAACAATGTATTACTGGAACAACAACGTAAAAATGTTACAACTGAAAAGAGTAGTAAACGTCACCAAGCAGGCGAGGGTCGCTCTGGTGTTTAATCCACACCAGGGATAAAAAATTTTATGGTTTATATAATGGATAGAACACTCTATTTGGAGGGTAATTCCCCCCCATATATATATATATATATATATATATATATATATATATATATATATATATATATATATATATTCACATAACACCAAAAGATGGAGGAAGTGAGGAGGTATGGCTTTGGAAATCTTTTTACCCGAATACGATGTTCAGCATGTTAAAAATATACCTTTTGTTGTAAAAATCTAATGGATAAACTTCTGAAGAAGTTGGTGGGGACCGAATATTTTTATGGAGATATAAATCGTAAAATTAACTACCCACTAATGAAACAGATGTAAATGTAAAAATCCAGGAAATTAACGAAGGTTATAAAAAGAAAACGTCAGCCTTTGAAATTTAAACAAAATATTACATTATATATATATATATATATATATATATATATATATATATATATATATATTTATATATATACATGCATATATATACATGCGTATACATATGTATATATATAAATATATATATACACGTATGTACACATATATAAACATATATACACATGAAATATACATACATATATATATACGCACATATATATACCTATATATCAAAACAAAAATATGTACACAAACAAATATATATACATATATATACATACATATATATACACACAAATATATATATCAATATATATATTCAGATACATGCATATATATACACACATATGTACATACATATATATACACACATATATATCCATAATTATATACATATACACACATATACATATGTATATATAGACATATATATATACGCAGATATTTATATACATATATATATATATACATATACATATACACACTATATAAACACAAGTATATATATATACATGTATATACATATATATACACACACACACACACATATATATATATATATATATATATATATATATATATATATATATGCATATATATACATATACACAGGCGGCCAAAAAGAAAGTCTTTTTGATATGTGTGTATGTGTGTGTCAGTGTGTGCTTGTGTGTTAAGGCGAGGGTTGTGTGTTGTGCATGTGTGAATGCGTGTGGGTCAAGATATGTGATTTTTTCACATGTGTGTGCTTGAGTTTGTGTGTGCATGCACCCGCATGTGCGCGCCCATGCCCATGCGTGTAAGATGGAGAAAGAGGCAGGATTTCTAGATAGGTATAAGGTCGATTCCCAATCTAAACATACATTCATACATACATACATGCATTCAGTCACCCAAACACAAACACATGCACACACACAAACAAAATGAAAAATAGATGATATATACACATGTACATACATGCACATACACACACATATATGCAGATATGTACATATACATACACGTATACATGTACATACATGCATGCATATATACATATACATACATGCATGCATATATACATACATATACATGCATATATATACAGGAATATAAATGTAGGAGTATATATACATACACACACCCACATATACATACACACACGCACACATCTACACACCCACACACCACATACATACTGGTTAAATTTGTCTAGTCTAGAAGGACTTTTTGCACGCAAACACACACAAGCACACATATGTGAAAAAAAATCACAGATCTTGACTCACACGCCTTCATACACGCACCACACACACCCCGGCTTTAACACACAAGCACACACTGACAAACATATACACAGACATCAAAAAAGAAGAAAATCATAAAAACCCATAAAAACATTCATCAAATAAACTCAGAGCCTTAAATGGGTTTAACTGATTGAACTTTTGACCAGCGCACCGACTATTGGTGACAAAAAGTCTGAGATTCGCATTGCTCTGAAAAACACAATCAGTGTTGCCAGAGATAAAATGCTTTCAAAAAAGACATTACCTAAAATATACCTTTATATAAAAATCTCTGAAAAGAGCTGAACAAGGCTTGAAATGCGCTCTAAAAATATTTTAAAATATTAAAAAATTATAAAAGTCTGAAAAACATACAATTGTTGATGGCTACACTCTTTTAAATATATATATATATACACAGACACACACAGTGTCACACAATAGTATTGGATACATTACATCTTTCTTCATAACTTTAATTAGGGTTCAAGATTTTACCTAAAATTTGGTTAGTATATTCCTATCACTATTCTAACTAATATTTGGGGTAGTAATTACTTTGCTGCTGTGTTTCTTTCAAAGATTTCAATTTTCGTTTCGTCTGACCAGATTACCTTGTTCCAAAATTCTTGAGGTTGTTCCCTATATGTTTTAACATAATGATCTGACATGTTAAAGCTTCAATAATTAGTTATCTGAGATCGGTTTGAATTTCACCACGAGTAAGAAAATAGTTTTTTGTACCTTACTGCGTACCCACCTTGATTTTTTCGTTTAATTTCCTTGGCCGACCACATCTTGGAAAATTTGCAACAGCTTCACCAGGGTTTTTAAACATTCTAATAATGTTTCCAATTGTATTAAGTGGTAGATTAAGTTCCCTTGATATTATTTGATACCTTTTTCATTCTTTGTGCTTATCAATGAGTTTTTGACGAACGTGTATCTACAACTCTTTAGTCTTAGGCATTTTTATAAATGAACTGGTTGACTTTTAATGAGTGAGTCTATACTGGAAGAATTTTATAAAATTATTTTAATATAAAGCTCTCTGATTGGTCGGTGATAACTCGTTTGCATTCTTACAACACGCTAAGCAAAATTCATTTAAATTTATTTCCGAAAAATAATTTTTTAAAAGTGTATCCAATACTTTTGCGTTTGTTAATTCATATTTTTCCTTAAATATAAACTTTCTAAACTTTGATTTTGTAATTACTACTCTAAATATAATTAAGAATAGGAATATACTGACCAAATTTTAGGTAAAATCTTGAACTCTAATTAAAGTTATGAAGAAAAATGTAATGTATACAATACTTTTGCGTGGCACTATATATATATATATATATATATATATATATATATATATATATATATATATATATATATATATATATTGGATAAAAGATCTAGTATTTTGTAAATTATTATAAAAAAACGTCAAATTTTTTTTAATTTATATAACCGACAACAGCGCGATCAATAACTTCGACGTAATCGTATATAGTAAGTTGAGGAAGGTCGTATTGACCGGAACGAGCCAATGAAGACTTTTAACAATTTAAATCTTTTTCCTCCTTTTCATTCTTCTTCTTTTTACTACTACTACTACTACTACTACTACTACTACTACTAGTTGTTGTAGTAATAGAAAATTTTAGAAAATGAATCAAAGTTTTCTAAGATCTATAATCTCGATCCAATTAAATTGAACATTTTAATTTGAATCACTATAAATATATACTTATATAGTAGTTGTAAGTTGTGAAAATATATTGAATTACGCTACAAAGAACCTTTCTCATTTCATCCTCCCAGGGATCGTCAGGCTAAAACCTATTTACTACGTAGCCTCAGTCACGTATTGAGCACTTTAAATGCATATTATATCTCCTCATAAAATTTTATGTAGATACTTAAAATAATAATAATAATAATAATAATAATAATAATAATAATAATAATAATAATAATAATAGTTTTTCTTCTTTAACTTAACATAAATAACAACTTCACGTGAAACTCCCCAACAAAAGAAATAGAAGGAAAAGAAAAAAATTGAAATAAAGAGAAAAGCCACCTATGCTCTTTACTACCAGTGACCAAGTTCAACGGTGTAAGGAAAATCTATCTTCAAATCCATTGCCACAGCGTATTGATTTCGACTTATACTAAGTACAATACTTAGATTTTTTGTGTTGTCTGTTCATGTCCTTTATGTATGTGTGATAGTGCACGATATCTACTATATACATGAGAGCTGCAGCTGTGATGTTCTGAGCCCGATGTTGTCACAAACACTAAAATATGAAAAATGTCAAATACAAATAATCCAAACCGTAGGACCCAGAAGAATGATCTGGCTGTCATAGTCGGCAAGTGCTCCTTCAGTAGCCAGCAACCAGCAAACAATTTAATTTACGCAGGCGCCAAAATGGTAAGTATGAATTTCAAATCAGAAAAACAAGCGGGGAATAATGGACCGACAAAACCTGGATGGGGAATGAGGCTAGAACCCCAAATCAACAAACAAAAAAGGAAGCAAAAATGATAAACAGAAATAAAGCGATGTGGAGAAGATGGAAAATTGGAAACGTGACTAGCAGGGAGAAGCTAAACAAAAAACATGAACTAAAAAATAGAAGCAAAATTGAGACGCTATAGATACAAATCTGAACAGTGAAAACAAAACAGGACATTTGAAAACCATGAAAGCCAATTTTTACCCAAAATGTGAACGGAGGAAAAACAAAAACAGAACGACCAAACCTGACAAAAACAAAATTCTACTGGAGTAAGACATGGGAAGAATGACGAAATTACAATAGAAATACTGATTGGCTGAAAGACATGAAAGAAGAGTTACAACAAATCGAAGAAGGAACAGTGAATGAAATCGGCAAGGAAATCCTAAAGAAAACCATAGGAAAGTGGGAAATTGGAGAGCACTAGGACACGACTGGATAATGCATGCTGGATCAAACATTTACAACATTATACGAAAGGCTAGCCAAAAAAAACTGAAAAGATGATTACAGGAAGCAAACATGCCAGATTGGATGACAAAATGTAGAATCACACTGATGCAGAAGGACACAGAAAAAGGAAGCATCCCAGCAACTATAGCTCTATCACGTACTTACCCCACTATGTGGAAAGTACTAACAGCACAACTGAGGGAGCAAATCTACCACTCCCTGAATAATCGTGGACTTCTTACCGAGGAACAGAAAGGATGCCAAAAAGGACAAAAGAAAAACACAAGATCTTCAATATATATAGATAAAAAAAATCCTAAAGGAGGTAAAATAAAAAAAGGAGAAATAACTTAGCCATGGCATGGATCGACTACAAAAAAGCGTACACAGGATCCTCCAAGCATCGATAATAGAATGCTTAAAAATGTATAAAATACCAAGCTGTATCATCAACGTGATTGAAAAGTCAAAGAACATGGAGACTAGAAACTGACAGCTGATGGACAACACATAACGGAAATTAACAATAAAAGAGGCATCTTTCAAGAAGATTCACTATCACCATTGCTGTTCATCATAGCCATGATGCCCCTGAACAATATACTGAGAAAGTGCCAAGTACGATACAAGTTCTCTAATACAGAGGAAAAAACGAACTGTCTGATGTACATGTGTGACGTAACCGTCCTAAGAAGCGATTGGACTCCCTACGGAGGGGAGGCTGAGGCTCCCGAAACACTGGAGAATGCCGGGCAGATATGATTGTTTTACTGTTAAGTATTATTGTATGCCCGGGCAACGGCAACCAACTCGGCTGAAAGGAAGAGTTATGTTATAAATTTTATTATTTTTATGAAACCGACATATAAATCTGATTGTTTGGTGATAGTGACGATTTTATGTCACTTTGAGAGACATAACGAAACACAATTTCGTTTCCGATGCCAGCGAGCCCTAACTCAGGGACGTCTAGCCTTTGAGTACAGTACTAGACACTAGTTCACGGGGTGAACCTTTTTCGATCGTGAGAAAACAGGCCTGGGAGAGCTTACAGATTCACACACACACACACACACACACACACACACGCACGCACGCACGCACGCACACACACACACACACACACACACACACACACACACACACACACACACACACACACACACACACACACACACACGAGGATTCCCATGAGGTGACATAATCAGTGGTAATTGGTCCAGAGACTTACCTCGACCTAACCGTCACCTTACTACATAAATGGGCCCTGCAGTTGGAGCGCAGTTGGGGCTGAGATTCGAGAGAAATCAATCGTCACCCCCCTTTCTCTTGCGAACCATCACCACCGCAAATCTAAATTGGGATTCAGTAGAGTGTTTGTTAAAATCAACAACTGAACAATTGTATATAATTTTATATTGTCTATATTTATCTTGAATTAATCAGTAGAATCACGATTAAACCCAAATCTCCAACATCTAACGTAGACCTCCACTGCTGTGTTTCCTTCTCCAATATCAGAGGTCTACGTTTTAACCTTCCAGAGGTTGAAACCCAATGACAGGAGACTAAACCAGACCTATTATTTCTAAGCGAAACTGGCATTGGACATACTATTTCCTTAGATGAGCTTGTAATTAAATGATACTCTAACTTAACTTCCAAATCTGACCCCCAAGATCGCCATAGGCATGGAATATGTGCCTATATTCAAGATGGCTTTCCATGTGGAAGGGATATCTCCAGAGAAAATCATAACCTACCCTATATTACTTTACTGAAATGGAACACGTACATTAAATCTGTTGCTAAGGCCGCTGGAAAAATGGTGGGATCCTTCTATCGATCCAGTAGATATCTCACTGCTGATGTAATTCCCTATCTATATAAGAGCCAGGTACGTCTAAGGATGGAGTACTGTTGCCACATTCGGGCAGTGGCTACTAGAAAGGGCTTGTCCTGCCTTGATAGAGTTCAAAATAGACTTCGTAGCCTCGTAGGAGATGTCATTTTCTCTTTTCTGCAACCTCTATCTCACAGAAGAGATGTTGCGAGTTTGTCTCTGCTTTATCGTTATTTTCATGGCAAGTGCTCGACTGAGCGTCAATCTATGGTCCCCCCCCTTCGCCAAACTTTCACAAGAAACACTCGTCTAGCTGTAAACACTATCAATAATTCCCCCCACTCTTTATCTGTGCCTAAATCTAAACGTAGATTCTATGAAAAAAGCTTCTTTCTTAAAAACTGCACGCCTGTGGAACTGTTTTCCGTTTTCCTGCTTTCCAGCTGACTATAATCTGATTGTCTTCAAGTCCAACGCAAACAAGTTCTTGATGAGCCGTTCAACTTGTTAACAAATTTACCGAATTTCCATTACTAACAATTACTATATTGTTCAATTTACTACTGTACACACTTAACCCTTATCCTCGAGTGGTCTTTGGGCCTTGGTGAGTGGTGATGCCTATGTAAAAAAAATAGATACAACTGAGTCTGTCTTTCTTTTGCTTGCATGAAACTGATTAATTTCCAGTTTGACAGATCGACGAAGCAGCGGCCTATCAACCCAGAGGACGAGCACAGGTAACATTGGGTTCCTTGACCGAAGATTGACACATATGTGAACAAGAGATCCCTATTAGGGATCGCCGAGGGTTCACACATGGACAATCTAAAACTTTTTGCAAGGAAGGAAAAGGAACTAGAGACACTAATAAACACTACCAGGATCTTCAGCCAGGATATCCAACTGAAGTTTGGAATGGAAAAGTGCATACTACTAGTTATAAGAAAGGGAAAACTGGAGACGACAGAAGGCTTGGAATTATCCAATCAAACGGAGATAGGGCATTAGGGAAACAAGACGCCTATAAATACTTGGAAATTCTGGGAGCAGACACCATCAAAGCAACAAAAATGAAAAAGAGAATTGGAAAGGAATACCTCAGGAGAACCAGAAAACTCTTGGAAACGAAATTATATAGCAGACACCTAATAAAAAGCATAAACACATGGGCAGTATCACAAGTTATGTACTCTGAACCGTTCATATGGTGGACTAAAAAAGAACTGAGACAGCTCGATCAAAAGACCAGGAAACTCATGACCATGCACAATGCACTACACCCAAAAAGACGATGTTGACAGACTCTATGTGAAATGAAAAGACGGTGGAAGAGGATTGGCTTGTATAAAAAACTGTATGAATGACACAAAAAAAGAATTAGAAAAATACATAATGCAAAATACTGAAAGGATAATTATGGCAGCAAGAGACACTGAAAAAAAATCAACAAAAGAAAAAAACGAGAAAAGAAAAATGGGAAGAGAAGCAACTACATGGAAGATTCATAAGAATGACAAACGATGGATGCGAATAGGACGCGTAAACCGAGAAACTAACTCTCTAATAACTACAGCACAATATAACTCGATAAGAACAACCACATCAAAGCAAAGATCGACAAAACGCAAGAAAAAAGCAAGTGCAGACTGTGGACAAAGAGACGAAACGATAAATCATATAGTAAGTGAATGCAGCAAACTAGCCCAGAAGGAATACAAGAACAGGCACGACCAAGTGGAGAGAGAACTATGCAAACACGTGCATCTCGAACGCGCAGATAAATGGTACAAGCTTATGCCGGCAGCAGTACTTGAAAACAAGAATCACAAAATCCAATGGGACATGGACATACAAACCGATAAACCCATCCAAGCAAGAAGACCAGATGTCGTAATAATTTACAAGAAAGAAAATTCCTGTCAAATCGTAGACTTTGCTGTCCCTGATGACCAGAGGGTGAATATCAAAGAAAAGGAGAAATGGAGCAAACATACTGAGATAGCCAGAGAGCTGAAAGGGATTTGGATGATGAAGAAAATCAAAATAATACCTATAATACTAGGAGCACTAGGAACAATTCTGAAAAACTTTGAAAAAAGAATGTGAGAAATTGGAATCAGAGGAATGGCTGAATAGAACTGGGACCTTGGGGAGGCTTATTATTACTCAAATTCCAGAGGAGACCAATGGCCGCTGCCAACGAGAAATCAATGGTAAGGGGTGTTGCGATAATGCAAATTTATTTGCGAATGTTATCAAAAGAGGTGGAGAGTACTGGAAATCTGGGGAGGCTCGTTGTCACTCAGCTTTCAGGGAACACTACAGGTTGTTCACAAGGAGAGATCTTTGTGTGAAAGCTCCGTGTGAGCCAATAATAATAATAATAATAATAATAATAATAATAATAATAAAAATAATAACAATAATGATAATAATGATAATAATAATAATAATAATAATGATGATGATAATAATAATAATAATAATAATAATAATAATAATAATAATAATAGCGCTAGGAACAACACTGAAGAACTTTGGAAAGAGAATGGGAGAAATTGGAATTAGAGGGATTGCTGAAAAGATACAAGAGATAACAATAATAAAAACTGCAGAAATCTCAAGGAAAACCGTAGAATGCAGACACTAACACCACACATGGACTACAAACACAAACTGGACACACAGAAACGGCTACAGATTAAAAACACAAAGGAACATTACATGGAATCATGAAAATCAATAAATCAATAAATCAAGATATCAATCATGAAAACTGAGACGGTATAATTGTAAGGTACCCTCATGCGCCCCTCCGTTCCGGCCATTTCCCCTTTGTGTGTGTGTGTGTGTGTGTGTGTGTGTGTGTATGTGTGTGTGCGTACGCACGAGCGTGTGTGCGCGCGTGTGTGTGTGTGTGTGTGTGTGACAAGCCAAATAAATAAGGAGGGTCAAGGAGGATGGAAAGACCGAGGTGAGGAACACTAGCCACCCAAATTCCAGTGAAAACCAATGGTCGCTACTTACGAGAAATCAATGGTAAGCCTGTCATACGAAACAACTTAAAATGGTTTAGCAATATATAAATAAATAAAATAAACGAAACGGGGTGCTTGTACAGATAAGTGATGTTTTAAACCATAACTTTTCAGGTAACAACTTACGTATTTGCGTGTCATGTTGAAATGAGTATAAACTTCAGAAAAATTACAAAAAATGATCCAATAGAAAAATAATTACAAGTAAAAATAGAATTTATCGAATCATTTTTACTTGTAATTCTTTCTTTCTTTCTTTCTAGTTTTATCGTATGTTTTAATGAGAAAGAGTTGTGCGACCAATTCTATATGACAAATTGACTTATCTCCCTATATTTTAATTAAGGGGTCGCCATCGTTAAACACAAAATTTCATAACGTAACTGCGGATGTTTTTTTTTGTTGTTGTTAAAAATACATCTAGCACATCTGCTGGGTTATTTTTCGTAATTTTTGTAATTTATACTAATTTCGACGTTACGTGTAAGTACGTAATAATGTTTTCACCTGAAATGCGTTGGTTTAAAACAACGGTCCCCAACCACTGTGCCGCGGAATGATTACTGGTGTGTCGCGAAAAGATAATAGCTGGAAGCCATTTAATTTCATTTTGTTTAAGAAAACCATTTACTTTCTTAATCGTGATAACACCACTCTATTTCACCTCTAAGTAAAAAAGCCATCTTGCTGCAATTCTCAACTTCGTACCCATGTGAACTGAGATTGTCTTACCTAAATATTAAAAATATAATGCAAAAAAAAAAACAAAAAAAAACATGAAAGATTTAAAAATATTGAAAAATAGTTAAGAGTGTGTCTCTCTCATATTCGCCTACACATTGCAGCAGTAGTTAAAAAACACCAGGCACAACTGTCCGACTAACATTTACCATTATTATTCTTTACCAGATATTGAATATGTTGATTTATGTGAAAAAATTCTCCTAATATAATTTTCTTATAATTTTTTAAAAATTATTTTATTGCAAAAAGGCTTTATCAGTAGTTTTTTTATGATGTGTGCACCGCGAGAATTTAAATAAACTCAGTAATGTCTGGCCATGCAAAAAAAAAAAAAAAAAAAAAAGGTTGGGAACCACGTGTTGAAAGCAACACTAATCTGCACAAGTTTGCAAAACGTCACCATACCTCGCAGTTGCTTATACAGAGTTTCTTTAAGCGAGTGAACTTTTTGACCAGATCCCATAATTCTTCCATCTCGACGGGGACATAATGGATGCAAAGGACTGTGACGAGTTTGGCGAACGGTGAATCGGCTACTGCTTGGATGACATTCAAACCTTCACTCATGGCGTATTCGCTGCGAATGTCGTTCAGAAGAAGACCGGAATTTATCTTAAATTTCACCGACTCCAAATACGGCAGCTTTTCAAGCAGTTGAAGAACGCCATTCGCAGTTAATTGCCAGCAAGCATTGAGCGAAATTTCTTTTAAACGAGGAAAATTCCTAAAATGAAAAAAAAAAAAAAAAAAAATGAAAATAAATAAAAACAAAGAAACATTAGAAATACACCCATTAACATTTTCAGTCGCAATCTATATTAATTGCCAGCAAGTAGCTAGCGAAATTTCTTTTAAACGAGGAAAATTCCCAAAAATGAAAATAAATAAATAAATAAATAAAAATAAAAACAAAGAAACATTAGAAATACAGCCATTAACATTTTCAGTCGCAATCTATATTAATAAAACGCATGTCTGTATTAGTAGAGTCGACGGAGTATTTATCTCCCTCACACAGCGGATAGATTAAATGCAAGGGTCGAAAAGTGACATCGAAAAAGCCAGCGCCGCTGAGGAGGAACACTGTGGTCTACAAAAAAACAAAAAAAAACAAAAAACAAAAATAAATAAATACATAAAACAAAATAAATAAATAAATAAAAATAAAAATAAATGGGTAACCCTATCGACGTTTCATTTTAAGGGCGTACAGAATAAGAAACAACGAAATGTAGTTTCATTCTATATTAATAAGCAACTTTATTTGTCATCTTCGTTAGTAGTGTTAGTAGAAGAGAGAAACGGGTTAGTAGGTGTAAGTGTTCTTGTGTAAAGATAGATTTAATATATTGCCGGTTTGTTGAGGAGAGAACAGCTCAGTTCCGTTTACATGTGTTTATAACTAGTAGTCGTCGGAATGAAGGAAACCGGTTAAAGGAGAAAGAGACAGGTATTCAGTATGTTTACGTGTTATCGTGGGTGATTGTTTGTGTCAGTGTATCGACGAGAGCATTTTTAGCATGATAAAAAATGTTCGTTTGGGTACCGCAAGTGGAAACAAATTGGAGTTAGAAGGTCGCCATGTTAGTTTCTACTCACGTTCGGCCTGTGGCCAAAGCCCCAGGCGAAGTCTGCTGCCAGCTAGAGCCAGTGGGAGAGAGAATTTGTGATTTCGTCTTTTAAATGCTCGGTCACGTGATTGAGAGCTGGCTTGTGATTGGACAGGCCATGGAGAAAATGGATTTCAAATCTCGAGCTGCGAAAATTAACTCCTGCCTATGATTGTAGCGAGTTTCGGCTGCTACAGGCGTCTCAGGCGATCAATAAATAAATCATAAACTAACCCCTTCCCAAAGTAAAAAGGCAAGTCCTGGGATTATGTACCTCTTAGAACTGCAGAGGACCAGCAACATACTGCACCAAAAAGGGAAAATGCGATTTCATAAATGACTTTGTTGATTTTAGTGCCGAGGTATAAACACACACACACACACACACACACACACACACACACACACACACACACACACACACACACACACACACGCACGCACGCACGCACGCACGCACGCACGGCTTCGCCGAGACGCCAGAGTGTTAATATAACTAAGATAATTACACACTGAATTTTAAAAATAAATTTAATATTAATCGAATATTTATTAAAAACAACAATGCAATAGCATAACATAAATCGAAATGTTAAAAAATCAGGCACGAAAAGACACGGTAAAACAAAAAATGAATATATAACAAAGTCCTGTGCCGAATCATCGAAATTTCCAGGTTAGTATTTAAATATTTTTTTTTACACAGTGATCACCACTTATCAAGGCCCGGAAGCCACTCAGGGATAAGGGTTATTGCATGTACAGTACGTTAGTGTGGAGATTTGATGAAGTGTTTACTTAAGGGGGCGGTTCATTAGGAACTTGTTAACATTGGACTTGAAGACATCCAAGTTGTAGTCCGGTGGGAAGCAGGCAGACGGAACAGAGTTCCACAGGCGTGCAGTTCTAAGAAAGAAGCTTTGTTCATGGAATATGCGTTTTGATTTAGGTACAGATAAAGAGTGGGGGAAATTTTTTACAGTGGATTCAGCTAGACGGGTGTTTTTCGTGAAAGATTGGCGAGGGGGGACCAGAGATTGGAGTTCAGACGAGCACCTGCCATAGAAATAACGATAAAACAAGGATAGGCTCGCAACGTCTCTTCTGTGGGAGAGAGGTTGCAGGGTAGAGAAAAGGGCATATCTTTATTATAAGCAATGGCAAAATCATGACAAAACCTCCCCTCATCATCTGTCTTATTTGAATGGGTCAGCCATTCCACGTTATGGACGTTGAAGTCACCACAGATGTGGATGTTAGCCGAGGGATGTGAAGACAGTATGTGGTCTATTTTCTCAGATATGCTCTTAAAGATAGTAACTCCGCTGTTGTGGGGCCTATAGAGGGTAAATATAAATGCAGTGGTGTTAGCAAGTGCAACCCTGAAGAACATATAGGGTAAATTAGGATCTTCTCTAGAGATATCTCTGCCACACGGGGAGCCATCCTTAATGTAGGCCCATATTTCATGCCCATGGCGATCTTGGGTGTCAGATTTAGCTGTTAAATTAGAGTATCCGTTAATTACGAACTCATCTAGGGAAGTGGTCGGCCCTATTCCAGTTTCACTTAGAAATAATATGTCCGGTTTCGTCTCCTATAATTGGGTTTCAACCTCTGGAAGGTTGGAACGTAGACCCCTGATGTTGGAGAAGGAGACCTGGTAGTAGGGGTCTACATTGGAAGATGGGGTTCTAGGTTTAATCGAGTTTTTATTCTGGAGATATTTCATGTTGAGGTTTTGGGATTTGTGGAATAGGTCGGCATACTTAGTTAGAGCAGTACAGAGAGGGAAAGTAAGAGAGAAAAAGACAGGAAATTTTTTTTTTGTAGCACACGAAAAGGTAAAGCCGTAACAATTATTCACTAGTATGGCATCGAGAGGCCCCACCAGAGACTACTGCATGGTCCAGATCCACTCACCAAATGGCAATACTTTTTCCCAGTACTTTGCGCCTGCTGATAGGACAGCCTCCTTAGTGGTTAATCCAAGGTTCGGGTCCCTGACTATCAGGCGGATAACGTCAGCCCAGACAAAACGTTTACCTCCATCACCCTTACTAGTGGCATGGCTACAAGGACAGACAGAGACAGAAAAATTTCCGACATCTCAGACTACTGGTCACCAAGTACTACCGACCTTTAAGCAGCTTTTTCTTCACCCTTTGTCAGAAAAATCACTCATTGAATGAGGACTGAATGACAAAATAGGAGAAGCGAGAGTTACTAGAGCTGCCGATAACATATCCACTGTATTATTAACTCTCCATTAAAAAAGGGGGGGGAGGGGAATAGTGACTTATTTATATCTAGGTAGTTTTTCCGGTGCTAAGTTAACAATTTAGGATACTTTTGATGATAATCTCCCCTCCCATATTAATGGGTGGAAGTTTGTCGTTATCTATCGGGTTTGAATCATTAGAGTTTCATCTTATAATTAAATAAAATCCAATAATTAACCATTATCAATTTGTAAAGTCGGCTTAATATTAATTTACATTCGTGTTCAGATAATTATTCAAGGTTTTACTTTAGGAGGTTCGTTTTCATGAGTAACTATTTCTTTGCACTCTATTATATTTCGAATGTACTTGAACATAAGGCTAACTATATTAGATGGTTTGATTGGCCAGCAAGGAAGCAAGCAATTTTCAATACAGGCAAGCTTGCAGTAATAGTGTATATTAAGTATACTACTTAAATAAGTCCTAAGTTTATCTACTCTAATAGAGAATAATTTCCGGCATTTTTTCTTTTATCGTTAGTTGCCGGCATTTTGTTTGTTTTTATCGTTTAACTTTGTAGCATGGGGGGGGGTGACGGAGAAGACAGGAGAATACAGACAAGAAGACAGAAGAATACAGACAAAATACATAAATAAAACACGAAAAACAAGTTTAAACAAGGTAACATAAAAAACATTTAGGATTAGTTTTTAAAAAAATACTTAACGTTTTTGCCCTAGTGTTCCCTCCGCCGTCTTTTTGTCAACTGGTGCTGGCATATCATGTCTTTCTAGAGCGTAAGATTTCTACTTCCGGATAACTTGGTCGAGTGCCTATCTATTTATAGAATAAAAGTCGTTACGTTCAGATGTGTAAAACATTTAATTTACATTTTTTTTTGTTAAAAATGTTCTAACTTTTTTTTTTATATAAAGTCCTAAGTTTATCTACTCTAATAGAGAATAATTTCCGGCATTTTTTCTTTTATCGTTAGTTGCCAGCATTTTGTTTGTTTTTACCGTTTAACTTTGTAGCATGGGGGGGGTGACAGAGAAGACAGGAGAATACAGACAAGACAGGAGAATACAGACAAAATACATAAATAAAACACGAAAAACAAGTTTAAACAAGGTAACATAAAAGAAAAACATTTAGGATTAGTTTTTAAAAAAATACTTAACGCGTGCGTGTAATTCACCCAAGGAGATGTACTCTCGAATAAACTCGTCTGGCGAGTACGCGACAAGGCGGTACTCCACATACAATCTGTTGCAAGATGCCTTCCTAAACCTGCATGTCAAGCACATGTTTGCCGCAGCGAATGGTGACATCTGAAGTGTGTGTAATATGAAGTTGCGACTCGTGGATCATATAAAATACTTTGTAGCTGGGGTTTTATTTATTTGCTTTCCCACGAAAGCAAATTAGACACAAGATCGTTTTTAATGTGGGTGAAAACCAACTCCCCCGAAAGGCGGCAGTCTGGCAGTTTCCAAATAAATAGTAATTGTATCAGTATGAAGGATTTCCCATACATTGACCAAGGACAAATTACAGAACAGATACTACCAGACCGGAAGGTCGGGAGTTGGCGTTTGTTGCTGGGGTTGGCTGAATCCTAATGGCCAAAATGTATACTCTTATGCGAGTTCTGCCAATGACAATAACAAATAAATGTTACCAAAGGCAAGATAAGTTACTCTTCTACCTACCTAGAACAGTGACATTTATTGGATGCATTTCTATTAGTATTTTTTGTTTTATTTTCAAGTTTTGAGCGATTATCTAGATTCCAAGGCTAGACACCTCCATGTTGACTATCTTGTTGTCGTTTTAACTCTAACTGCTCGGCACTACTTTCATTTCTAACTTAATAAATGCTTTAAAATAAGTTTATTCATTAACAACTTAACCAGGTAAGTAGAAGAGTAACTTATCTTGCCTTTGATAACATTTAATTGTTATATATTTGCTTTTGTCTACTTTTCGGTTTGTTGTCTATAGTAAAAAAATACCCTAGAAATCTTATTAGAAATAATTAAAATATGAAACTAAAGCTATCGGAAGGCATTTTTGTTTTTTACGCGAAAAGGCAGCAAAAAAAAAAAAAAAAAAAAAAAAATTGCTTTCGAAATTTGAACGGCATTTGGGAACTTTTTAAATTGTTTAAATATTATTTTTGCCTTAGCAAATCTTTATTTAATTAAAATATTGAAACTTTTTCTAAGCTATTTACACCTGATAGTTTCATAGAGATTAGAACATTTATTAGTTCTAATTTTATAACTATTTCATTCAATTAATAACTTAATGACTAAACGATGCTTTAATAAATATTTTATTTTACAAATTTCCATTACAAAATAAGGTAAATTTTTTTAGGACAATACCCAGCGTAATATAAACATCCATATTAAGAATGGCTTTCGCAAATAATCACCCCAACCTCTCCATGTTAGGAACGGCTTTCAAGGTTGGGGTGTTTATTCTGAACGCCGTTCTTAACATGGGGAGGTTGGAGTCGTTTATTCTATGCTGGGTATTTCTCGTAAAAAAAAAAATTTGGTCCGCTCATACCTAATATTAAACTGGTAGCGTTGAAAAAAATAAACAAAACGAATATTAAAGCGGAAAAATTCCCGGGCAACGCCGGATACATTCAACTAGTTTGGGATTAAAATAAGTTTTAAATTTAGGTTTTATTTTTAGTTATGTTCTTATAAAATTGTAACTGTCAGTTTGAAATCCTAAATTCAAATGTGGAAAAAATAAAAAAATAAATTATTAAAAGCAAACAAAATAATAATAAAGAAAAAAACAAACATTTTTCATTGGTTAGCAGATCTATCTGGCATTGCCCGGGACCATAAAAACAAAAAAAAGGAAACATTAAAAAGTATGTGTAACATCATTATATTAAAACTTCTATCCTCAACTCTCTCAATCCGTCTCTCCATCTTTTCTGTTTAGCTCTTCCCCACTTTTTCACGCCCCTATATTTCCCATCCTCTTTCACATTTCCATTTTAGAACAGATAACATTAAAAATGGCTGAATAACCGGCCTCCCTGACGAAACCTGGTCCAGTTGACTCTTAAAGAATGAATAGTTTTGTTTTTCTTTGAGATATTATACAATGCCAATCAAGAAAATATAAAGTTATACACGGCATAATTACGTTAACACCCCGTTCCCGCCAGATCACCGAAGTTAAGCAACGTTTAGCCTGGTCAGTACAAAAATGGTTGACCATTTGGAAATTCCTGGTACGGTACGTGTTCTCCGCTCATCTCAGCATTGTTTCGAATCTGTATTGAGCCCTACTTGCCACTGGATCCAGGCAGTATCGATTCAGGGGAGGTGTGGTTGGAGATTGCGCAACCCTTGCCGCACAATTATACACGCAGCTACCCTTACCGTGGGTGTCCATTGTCTCTTTAGACTGAACGGAGGCTTCACTAACTTTGTGGGTATTTGGTTAGTAGTTTTCGACTTTTAGCTGCACATTCAAACAGACCCACGGGCAACTGTCCTTTATATAATAGATGATCGCTCTGTTTTGAAGCGTTGTTGACATGTAAAATCTGTTTTTTTTTTTATTCCGTTTCCACTCCAAACAAGGCACAATGCCACTTTGATAGAGGGGCCTACTATCGGAGACATAAGTTTCAAGGATACTATGTAGGGAGTTGAGCAGCAAGATGTCTGTTCACATTACACTTGAACTTCTGCGTGTCAGTACAGTTGGGAAAGCAGGAACCTGGAAGGGAGTTCCAGAGTCTAGCAGTTCTTGGAAAGAAACAATTAGAATAGAAGGCCTTATTACATCTAGGGATCTCTACTGTGACTGTCGGGTTTGTCAGGGGTATTTCCATTGTGGGGGTACAAGGGCTTGTAGTTCGTCAGAGCATCCACCTTAAAATACTTGTAGAACAAGCAGAGGAATGTAACATTTCTTCGATGGGACAAAGAATGATAGTTCGGGACATATCAGGTTGGCGACTCTCTTTTGAACCCTGTCCAGGAGTGAGAGACTTGTAGCAGATGCACCAGCCAAAATGTGAAAACAATACTCCATAGATGGGCGACTGTTGGCCTTATAGAGGTACAGGATACTTTCAGGCGTAAGTATCTTTCTAGCACAGTAAAGAGAGATCACCTTCCTCACAGCGGCCCTGGCAATGCTCTCAATGTATCTGTTCCAACCCATGTCCTCTGTGAATGTTAAGCCGAAGAGTTTTAAAGAAGTACTTCCAGGTGACGTATTCTTTAGCCATAGCTATTAGTGGTTGAGAGGGTTTCTTGTAATTATTGAAGGAAACAAGCTTAGTCTTAGCAGCATTGAATGTGATCATCCATTTTGGTCCCCATTTCATTACAGATTGGAGGTCTTCCTCTGGTGTTTTTGCTATTTCCTTAGGTATGTGTTCATTTGTTTTCCTCTCGTGCCTGTTATAGAGCGTGGTGTCATCAGCAAATCTACCCATCTAAAAAACAATTTTATCAGGGAGGTTATTTATGAATATCAGGAATAATAAAGGTCCCAGGATAGACCCTTGAAGTGCACCCGCATTTATATCATATTGTTTAGATGTACGACCGTCTAGAACAACCTGGATTTTTCTCTTACTTAAGAAGGATTTAATTACATTATGTATTCTTCCAGTGATACCATATGATCTGATTTTCCTTAGAAGACTATCGTGACATGCCCTGTCAAAAGCCTTAGATATATCTAAGGCTATTGCTCTACCCTCCTCTGCTTTGTCCAGTGTATCGTATATACGTTCAGAGATTACAGTTAGGATATCTGTTGTAGAACGGGCTTGCTTAAATTCATCTTGGTGATCGGTCAGAAGTTTAGCAGCTGTAAGATGGTGAACTAGAACTTGGTTAATTACAGACTCAAATATTTTGGCGAAAAACGGGAGGAGGTTAATGGAGCGATAATTTAATGGGTCAGTTCTTTCGCTAGAATTCTTGTAAACTGGTACCACAGAAGCAGTTTTCCAGCAGTCAAGAAAGCAAGACTCGTAAAGGCATTTGTTGAAAACTTTGGAGAAGACTGGAACAACCTCAGCTGAACATTTTTTTAATAGCACAGCCGGGATGAGATCTGGTCCACATGCTTTTGAGATGTCTAGGCTTTTATATCATGCACTTGAGAAGGGATGATTTTCAGATCGTCCAGTATGGCATCAGTCCGCAAAAGAAAGTCAGGGAGAGAGTGGTTTGCTGAGTCCAATGTAGAGTTTGAGGCAAACCGGCTAGCAAGCATGTTAGCCTTCTCGGTTGCCTTGCAAACAACCTCATGATTGTTGGAAAGTGGGGGGATTGTTTATTGCCCATTATTTACTAGGCTGTTGTAGATTTTCCAGAAATCACGGGTTCCTAATTTCTTTGCTTAAAATGCGTTTTCTGGTGGTTTCGGTATATTCTCTCTTAGCTGTCGATATTTCTTTCTTACAATTATTTCTAGCTTCTATATACTTTTGTCTGTTTGTACTGAACTTATGTCGGTTAAATCTGCGGTATGCATGCTGCCTTTGTACAATGGCAACTGCACAAGTAGAAGTACACCATTGTGGAGAGTGGGTGTGTTATAGAATATCCGTGTTGGAACATTTCCTTCAATTGCCGTTTTGTACCATTCATTTGTCTACATTTGCGCTCTGTTCAGCAGAAAGAGTAGAGATATTTTCCCATGGGGTATTTCTAATGAGATCCCTGATGGCTTCCCAATCAGTCTTCTTATAATACCTTGTCGTTTTGAGAAATGGCTCTTCAGTTTTGGGTCGAGAATTGAGGGCGATTTCTACCATTATCACAGCGTGATCAGCATTTCCGAGTGGGCTATGGGCATTCGTCACACAATCATCAGGAACTGTGATCAGAAATAGATCTAAAAGTGAGGCATGTTGATCTTGCTGATTTGTGAGATGTGTCGGTAAAAATGGAGTCGTAAGAAACTATACGATGCAAATATTTAAATTTTCATCTTTCGGCGAGAGATACCTTCATCACAGAAAAAATAGGAATGATTTCATATTGTTAATGTTCTTTTTTATCCTGTGTATTTTCATTAAACATCTCTTTAAAGTTATTATTCACGAACAAGTTAATTTTACATTTACTGCAAGGATGAAAAGTTTAAAGATTAATGTAACAAATCTATATAATATTCTACTTGCTCTTTCATTACTCTGTACGTTACGCTTCGAAAAAGGCCAAATACAATTTTGAAGGTCAAATCGCTTCAAAGTATTTGTCTTTAAAGAGATCAATCTAGCAACCCTGGACAAGAATATTACAATGATACCATTTAATATAGCCTCGTTTTCGAATCTTATTATTATTATTATGGGTACTATCAGCTAGGATTGTAATCAAAACATTTACCGCTCCAGTCTTATTCGTTACCGTCTGAACTAACAATAGATGGATATCAGATTTATAAAAATTAACCGACTTTACCGTATAAATGTATATTTGCACATGAGTAGAAATAACACGTTTAGTCGACTTATCCCTCACATTTTTTTTTCAATTTTGTCCCCTTAATAAATATTTTACCGGTTAAAAAACAAATCGAATTCGCCCCAAAGGCTCAAATTCCCTATATATCAAGTTTCAAGTCTGTAGCCCAAAAATTGACAGAGTAGTTTAATAGAGATCGTTCCTCGCACAAGCATATTGAGAAAGCCACTTTTATATAGATATAGATAAATGTTATCAAAGCCAAGATAAGTTACTTTTCTACTTATGTGGACAAAGTTTTAGATTTTTTTCAACTTATTTTAAAGCGTTTATTAAATCCGAAACACAAATAGTGCCCAGTGATTAAGTTAGAACGACAACATGATGGTCATCGTTAGAATCTCGATAATTGCTTAAAACTAAGAAATAAAACAATACTATCTCTCAATAAATGTTACGGTGATAGTTCCTATTTACAATGCCTCCCCACGGGACAGAGTTAGACACCAGGGTCGTTTTTTAACGTGGAGAAAAGGAACAAAAATAAAAATTGTCTCAGTCGTGAAGGATTTCTCCTCCACTGACAGAGAACAAAAAATTGAAGTGCAGCATCTGAAGAATAGATACTACACTTTGATCTTGTCCCGAAGGCTAAGTAACGGTGATAGTTATTGGATGCGTTTCTATCACTATTTTGTTTTATTTTTTATTTTGGAGCGAATATCGAGATTCTAAACATGACAGCGTCGTTTCTACCATCTTGTTATCGTTCTAAGGAACTCAGTACAACTTGTGTTTCAAACAAACAAAAACACTTTAAATTAAGTAAAATACTAAAAAAACTTATCCAGATAGGTAGAAGAGTAACTTATCTCGCTTTTAGTGATATTTGTTATGTATTTGTTTCTTTACAATTTTTTCGATTTGTTATCTGTAGTAATGAATGCACCGCTCCCTCGACGTACATATCCCCGACAAACTCGCTTAACACCAAAATCTCACCCCTTCACTGTTAAGATCCCTAAATGCCAGAAAGCTTTCTACTCTAATAGTTTCTTCCCTCGAACAGTTAGACTTTGAAATTCCCTTCCTGCTACCCGCTTCCCTGGCTGTACTGATATGCAGAAGTTTAAATGTATGTAAACCAACATCTTGTTAATCTTTCCTAGACATGGTCCCAAATAGTAACCCCTTACGTCCAAGTGGCAATATGCCTTGTTAGGGGTGAACGTGAGTACCCCCCCCCAAAAAAAAAACCCAAAACAAAAAAATAATATAAAATATTACTACTGCTACTACTACTAATTCAAACATGGCTGCCAACCTTTCAACGTTTGCCAATCAATTTTTAGTGCGTAAAAAGACAAGCGAATTATGCAGACGGTAATCGTCATAAAAACAAACACTCAGCCAATAATCCATGCAATATTTGCGGAGTTTTTCTCTGTCTATATTGATTTGCCACGAGGACAAACTTGGATACAATGTCGGGTTTTAATGGGAGAAAAATCCAGCTTTCTTTAAAAAAAACAAAATAAAACGGACACATTCTATTAGAGACAAAAAATAGGCCAGATAGTCCACCCAGCATTTCGTCATGAATGAGAGTGACCTCCGCCCTAGTCAGATAATAATAAACATACTCCCCTAAATAACTAAATAAAAAGGGGATAATGTCAGTGAAGATGATCTCCAAGAGATACTATACCTTGATTCTAGTCAAAGGTCGAATCTTTTTCTTTCTTTGTCAATGGATGCAATTGAAAACAAAGATCTATAGTAAGATCAAACAGTAACATTTTATAAGTGATCCGATGTGGGTATTAATTTTGCATTAATTTTGCAACGATACTTTATGGGGCATGCGACGCGTATCACAAACAAGCATCACGAAAAGACGATATTTTGCATCTTGAAATTTTATAACTTGAAAATTTTATATAATATATATAAAAGAAAAATACAGATGGTAATGTGGAGTTTAAGGCTGGGTGTTTGAATACGCAAGGGTTACCATATATATTACTGAGTAACACTGGAGGTGCCAGGAAATTTTATATAGTCAGCTCGGTATTTCTATGGAAAGTGCTCGACTAAGCTCAGATCCCCGGTAAAAACATCATTGTAAGAAAACGTTTTTTTTTTGTTTTGTCAAATCGTCCTCTTATATAAACAAATTTTGAGCATTCAATTTACTGTTTTAAATCCTCTCATCATATTGTTTATCATGCAGCTGACAATATCATTAACATTTTACTTGGGTGGCTTTTGATCTTAATAAGTAGTGACACATTCTCTCTCTCACTTTATATATATATATATATATATATGTGTGTGTGTGTGTGTGTGTGTGTGTGTGTGCAGCCACTACTTCATTTATATATATATATAACTACTTCATTTATATATATATGTGTGTATATAAACACACACACACGCGCGCACACACACACACACACACACACACACACACACACACATATATGTATATATAGTAAGTAGTAAGTTATAAAATATATATGGCGATTAAGCCTGATGAATCCTAGCGTGGATGAAACGCGGAATATTCTGTGTAGCTTAATCGCCACATATATTTTATAACTACCTAGCTCTACCTACGTATTGAGCACTGTTGAAGTAAATACTTTAAGTTTACGCATAAATTTATACTTCGTATATTGATTTATGTGATTAAATGAAGTAGTTATATATATATATATATATATATATATATATATATATATATATATATATATATATATATATATATAAGTGAGAATTTGTACGTGTGTGAGGATACTTCTCAATCTATATACTCACGAATTTTAGATCTATAAACATGGTATTTAGTATATAAACTGTATCTATCTATCTATCTATAAATATGTTTAATTTTTAAATATTTGAAATAAATAAATAAATAAGAATGTAAATATATCAAGAACTAATAATAGTAGGGGGTGATAAGTAGTAAAATGGATTAATCCTAACCGTATAAATACAGCACTGGTGAATTAAAAAATATATCCATTTTGAATTTGGAGACAGGGATGAACCTCACAGGTAGGAAGACATATTTTTATAACATGAATAGTTTAGCCAAATTAATCATGAGCATGTAACTAGATCTAATATCTGGAACATTTCTTTTTATTCTTGTGATTAAAGAAGGTGGTGTTTGATCTATACTGCTGGGGAGCCACGATTTAATATACTGTTTTGTTTTGAAATCACCGAAACTATATTTCATGGTAAACAACCGATGATCCCGTAAATTAGCATTAGGATTATTGTGAATTCGAGAGAGTAGTTGATGCAGCAATTGCACATAATTAAATGACTTACGGACTACTAAATAGTTTTCCAAGGAATGATAATAACTATAAAAATGAAATATATATTTTTTATATAGTTTTAAACTTCCAAGACTATATATATACCATTAGCATATAAGCGACGCTCTTTGTGTAAACAAATCGAGCGGAGGTATTTCGAACGATATCAAAACATCGTTAAAACTCACTACTCGTTCAAGCAGCCGCCAATAGCGTAATGGTTAGGAGCCTTGACTGCCGTACAAACGGTCGGGTTTCAATCCTGGCTTGAGGTAGTTGCCTGTCTAGCCGCACTGATGAGCTGTGAAACAGCGAAACAGTACTGTATGTGGATGACTATATATATATATATATATATATATATATATATATATATATATATATATATATTCATCCACATACACTACTGTTTCGCTGCATCACAGCTCATCAATGCAGCTAAACTATCAGCTAACTCAAGCTGGGTTTGAAATTCGACCACCTAGGTGACAGCTGGCGTTAGGCTATTCGGCTGCTGCTAAGATAGGTATGTGAATTAGCAATGTTCAAACATTGTCCAAACGCCTTAGCTCCATTTGTTTACAGAAAGAGCATCGCTTAATACGCCAATGGCAGTTTGCTTATCACTTCCCAATATGCTAAACCTAAGATAGCAAGCATTTAAAATCATCCACATACAGTGATGTTCTGCTGTATCACAGCTCATCAGTGCGGATAGACTAGTAACTATTTCAAGTCAGGTTTATATATCTATATATATATAAAATGTAACTCTTGGTTCGTTCGCAATTAATAGTCTAAAAAACCACTGGACGGATGTCTTCCACGTTTTGGTATAATATGTTTACTATATCCATGTGTGTTTTTATATATTTCTTTTTAATTATAACATTATACTTAATTTTTCTATGATAAATAGGTGGTTTTCTTTGCACTGATATGCCTTTTTTATTTCGGGACAATTATTTATTACCGCTTCCTGTCACGTGACCAGTGTTTCCAATTTAGCGGTTTTCCTGCTAGATCTGGAGATTTCGTTTGCAATCTAGCGGGTAATTCTAGAAAATCTGGAGATATTTCGCACCCACACATCCGCAATTTTAGATTAAAAAATAAAGAAAAGCGCTTGAAAATACTTTAAAACATAAAATAAACTCATTCATGTAAGTAAAAAAGAGTAGCATTTATTGCCTTTGGTAACAATTATTTATTGATTATTTGTTTTGTTTTTCACCTTTTTTCGGCTAACCATTCTTAAATCTCGCTATAAAATCGATTTTTCACAGGTACATTTTAGGTGGGGGGGGGCATTCCAACCTCCGAAGTTTAGTTTAAAATACGATCTAAGCAACCCCGCTTAATTTAGAAGTATTTAGTCGAAAATTGTAAAAAGCAAGAAACAACAGCAAAAAAAAAAACAAAAACAAAAAACAAACTTATACCAATACAGTAGAATTTACTTATCTACCAACCTAAATACTTTTAACATGCTAAAACAAAGTTTGTTTGTTTTTTTATTTTTCTAATTTACAAAATATGTTGCATCATTATTGCGATGTTTAATTTGCAGTATATTTCAATTTAACTTTTATTATAAAAAGTTTGAGTTTATGATCTGTTTCTTGCAAAAAAAATAATACCCTCTCTGAAAAAACAGGTAAAACTAGCTGATAAAATATGTAAGCCTTCTGGGGAGCTAACCGCTTCAATATAATTCCAGAAATATATAGTGAGAAAACACGGAACATTTTATATATTGAATATACTATATTTATAATTTTCTTATGGTAGGAAGTTAAAATATGGAGTTTTTTTTTTGGGGGGGGGGGGGTGAATTAGCGATTTTCTGAACATTTCTTTCTCCTGATCTCCGGGTTTTTTTTTTAAATCTCAGTTGCCAACACTGGATCACGGAAAGGATATTTTGGTCTCACCACTACAGGCTTAATGTAAACAGAATGTGTTTACAATATCGGTAAATTTTCAATGGGTTTAATCACATGATTATTAATAATGTAACCATGTGATTGAAATTTAATTTAAATTAACCACACGTGGTCGCTTTCCTATCAAATATTCATCGAAAAATGGTAGGTACAGACAAAATGAATGCCGACGCTCAAAGTGTATAAACATTTTGATCCCTCCCTTTACTTAAAAATTCACCAAAAATCAGGAAATTAACCAATTTTAATGAAAATTTCAGTATTTATCAAATAATGATCGCGGAATATAATGAACATAATGAACTAATTATTTTTACTTAACTCTTAGTGCAAATGTTTTATTTTGTTTAAACAAAAAATGCTTTTACTAAAGTTATGGTTTTCAGTAGTAAATAAAAAATGCAACAATTTATTTTTGCTTTTTTTTTTTATATAAATAAAGCATCGTAATTTGTAATAATAAAAAATAATTTTTGCAGGAACATTACGAAAAAAGCCCCTAAAGTCCGTATTAATGAATTCGATATAACTCGAAGAAAAATGAATTTCTCGCATACTATTCAGGAAATTAAAGATTCAATTAGATTCCTATTTCAGTCACTTAAATTATTTAGGGTGAAATGAGTTTAGGAATTTATAGGCAAACCTAATTTTTTTTTTGCTTAAAAAAATAGCATTAATACAGTAAGTTAGGTAAAATTTGCATAGAATGCTCTGCTTTACGGTTGTTGTAAAAATGGAACGGAAATTTGAATTTCATTCCCTATTAAATTCGTTACTTTTACATTATGTCCAATTCATCGTTCAACTTTTATAGCTTTTTGGGTATGCTGGTTAGGGATATCTATTCCAAAAGCCGTTCTTAACATGGGTAGATTGGTAGGTGTGTCAGAAATTTCGTGAAAAATAGTGAATAATTCCACCCCGTCTTAAAAAAACAAAAAAACAAACAACGTGTTTTTTAAAAAAGGTTTTAAACTTCGGACTTTACATGTAAATTTCTAAAAAACACTGCTTTTTTGTTTTAAATTTGAATATATTATTTATTGACCTTTTCTCTTCAATTTGTGATATATAACACTTTGGTGGGTAAATTATTTACTTTTTAATAGACATTTCAAAATGGGAGGCGTGAATTATTCGACCCCCTGTCTTTCCAAGCTTATAACTACTCGAAAATGTAATTCAAGTCCTAATTTTTTTAAATTAAAAGAGCAATGACCAAGGTTTCATTAAAAATACAAAAGAAAAAACAAACAACGTGGTTTAAAAAAAAGGTTTTAAACTTCGAACTTTACAGGTAAATTTCTAAAAAACACTACTTTTTTTGTTTTAAATTTGAATATATTATTTATTGACATTTTCTCTTCAATTTGTGATATATAAAACTTTGGTGAGTAAATTAATTATTTACTTTTTAATAGAGACTTGAAAATGGGGGGGGGGGCGTGAATTTAAATTGAAAAGAGCATAAAATTTCACATTGACCCTGAAAATATCGTAAAAATAGAATCAATAGAAAAATTTTGATAGATTTTTAAAGTTTAAAAATTGAAAAATATTGAGTTCGTAAAATTCATTACTGTTTTTTAAAAAATAAAAAAATATTTCTATTAATCTTTAAACAACTTTAATAGTTTATTTTGGAAATATAATCCATAAAGAAAATAAACAATCCACTTTTAAAAGAGAAATTACGAGTGTTTTATATTTTATTCGCAGTTTCGTGATAGGGGTGTCAAAAATTCCTACAAAAATTCTGATACATCTACTAGATTGGAGTGTTTATTCGTTGTAAACGTACCCGACAACCTATAAATGTCGACATTTCCAATGTGAATGGTAAGCTAGACTTATGTAAAAAATAACAAAAAGATATACCAAACTGACTTTTTCGTTTAAAAATGGAATTATTTCCCTTTCGTTATTAACTCTTTTTTTTATTTTTTAAAAATATTTTGTGTTTTATATACATAAAGTACAATTGTTGAATGTTACTGTTTTGATTATATTCGTTTGGGGGCACAATTAAAAAATTAAGAAAGATTAAAACGGAGCGAAATTTAAGTTTCCGTACCATTTTTACAACAACCGTAAAACAGCGCATACTCAGCAATTTTTATCGTAATTTATAAGCATAATGTTGAAACACTAAATCAACATTTTATTTATTTTTTTGCATAATTAATGATGGAAGTATTTTTCTGTTTATTTTCTGAACATCTGTTAAAAAAATAATTTGTACATTCTCTTGAAAAAATGAATCGAACTTTTCTCTACTTTCACGTAATTATTTACAGTGTTCATGTAAAGCATTCATCTGTTCTTTTTATAATAAAAATTCCGTTTTCAAAGAGAAACGTTTACTGCCAAATTTCTTTAAAAAAAAGTGCAAGTTTTCCTGAAAAAAAAAAACTTTCACCTAACAATTTATGGTAAAAAATTAATCTTTTTTTTTGGGGGAAAAAATTTCAATGATTAAAAAAATTGCAAAAAATAATAAAAGCAAATGAACGAACAAAATGCAATATTTTTTGTAGGAATGTGTTCCATTTTAACAAACTGAGCGACAGCAACGTGTGGCCGGGTACAGCTAGTATATATATATATATATATATATATATATATATATATATATATATATATATATATATGGCAATTAATCTGCACAGAAGTTTCCGTGTTTCATCCTCCTAAGGAATCGTCAGGCTAAACGCATTTTACCCTCACGATACTGTGACATTATGAATACTTGAAGTAAATATTATAAATCGATACATAAAATATTATATCTACGTATAACATTATATATCGATACACACCACAATGAACCAAGAAATCTGAAACAGCAAAATTGTAAATTAACTAAATTCCTCCGCCTGGCACCACATCAAATAGTCGAAAAGGGTCAAAGAGGATGCAAAAGTTATGGAAAGAGGTAGCGAATACTGGAAATCTGGGGAGACTTTTTGTCATCCAGGCTCCAGGGAACACCACCTGTTGTTGAATATAATAAGAACGTAATATTTATTTGTATATGTATTACAGAATACCAGAAAAAATATCGGTACTGTTGGTTTCAAATCTAAACAAAAGGAACTTCTAATTGGTCTTTATCGGACTCATGACAGCAGCTATAAACAGAGGCTGAAGAGAGTACGGTAATTATAAGTCCATTTTGTTGGGATTTGAAACCGACGGTACCAATGTTGTTCTGATCTTCTGTAATACACACACACACACACACACACACACACACACACACACACACACACACACACACATTGTAAATGGTCCTAACACCAAACAATATTATTGGCGTTTTCCTTTGATTCATTTTTTTTATCTTAACACTCTCAGATGCTTTTGAGCAAGGTGTTCGGCTCTACCTTACCCCCAATACCTCAAAATCCATCCTTTCTAACGCTTTCTACTTTTTTTCTGCCAACTTTATTTCCTAACCCTATAATCTACCCGCCTTCATCCTCCCCATCGTCCTGCGCATGACACAAAACTGCCTCCCACTAGTTAGGCACCACTTTAGGAGCTTTGAGGAGGGTGAAGTTACCGTTTAGTTACCATTATTCTCAGGCCCACTTTGATCCAAAGTGATAGTACCTATCTATGCGTTAAAAAACAGTGGAGTTTCTGACTATTTGAATGCGAGATATTCGTCTACAAAACAAACCAATCCTATGCAAAACATATGTACTGGTTCGGCGTAAAACAACCTAACGATCGATGACATGTCAGAAAACCCAACAACCAACAAACCAACAAACCTAATCATTTTATGCATGATGACGTAATTCTACTGCTTATATATATATATATATATATATATATATATATATATATATATATATATATATATATATATATATATATAAATTTCTTATCAGTTTGTTCAAGCTGGGGATGGGGCATCGAACCGGATGTAAGCCATTCACTATCTAATATGTTCTATCCGAGAGAGCTTTTTAAGATTCTAACAGTCCGTTGAAGTGCAATTATTTGAATCTCCCTTGCACTTCGTTCACCGGGTAAATTTGCTAAGTAGTTTTTAAATTTATTTCATGAGTCCAGTTGCTTCTATAATTACTGGAATGATGGAAATCTTCCTAAGATTCCAGTTTCTTTTTCATGTACATGAGACTTTGTCTTTTCGTTAGCTTTTTTATTTCTCTCTCTCTCTCTATATTTATTTTTACAATTAGACAAAACACCCACTCCACATAAACCACGAAAGCTACAGACTGGGTTCTCTATGCTCAAGTTTCTTACTTTCCTTTGTTTCTTTGGAAGGAAAAATCCGAACTTAAAATTCGAATAATCTGAAGGAAAAAACTCAACCTTGGTCATATCGATCTGTGAATTTCATGATTTGTGTGTTGCGGTGTTGCGTCTAATTGCGAAAACAATGATTCTATATATATAAAAAAAGAAAACAAAAAAGAAAACAAACAAAAAAAAAAAACAATGCATATACCGCTCCCCATGTGGGGATATCAAATTGGTTAAAGGAGAAATTATTCCCAACTCGCATTTAGGTAAAAATGCACTTTCGTAAATAATTGAATTCATTCAAAACGTATCGCAAAAACAAAAACAAATAACATCTATCTATCTATCTATCTATCTATCTATCTATCTATCTATCTATCTATCTCTCTCTCTCTCTCTCTCTCTCTCTCTATATATATATATATATATATATATATATATATATATATAGTAAGAAAATATATCTGTTGCCGTAAATATATACTACTACTACTACTACTACTACTACTACTACTACTACTACTACTACTACTACTAAGCCCGTCTCGCGTACTAAGCACTGTTAAAGCAAATACTAAAAATATATGCACACACATATATATATACTTTCAATTTGTCTTTACATAACATACATAAATATAAGCGTTGTTGCCTGAAGAGGTCTCTAGTTACGAAATACTAGAAGATCGTAACATGCTCATGACTGTGTAGCTATAAATTACTGTTTATGTAAAGACAAATTGAAAGTGTAACTTACTCTACTTCCGTATTGAGCACTCTTGTATTAACCTCGTTATATTTCACTGGTTATTTTACCTTTGGAAAATATTAACCTGAGCGTTGACACACCGGTTCTCATCAGATCACCGAAGTTAAGCAACGTTGAGCCTGGTTAGCATCAGATAAGTTACCATTTGGGAATTCGAGGCGCTGTATGTGCTCTCTGCTTATCTCGGCATTTGTTTCCAGTCGTCCTGTACTTCACTTGCAACTGGTATTTAACAATGGTGTCTCAAGAGAGGTGTGGTTGGAGATTGCGCACCTCCTGCCACAAAAATTTTCACGCGCAAGCAACCCTTCGTGGGTATCCATAGTCTGTCCAAGACTGAAGGAACCTGCTTTTTTTGTATGTATGTATGTATGTATGTATGTATGTATGTATGTATGTATATATATATATATATATATATATATATATATATATATATATATATATATATATATAGTTGTCTACAATTTATTTATTTCATGGAATATACAATATGAATATACAGATGCAATTCTTTTAAATATTTCATCAAACTAACCCCCAAATACCTTTGTAACTTTATTCTTTCATTGGTATTTATGGACGCACGTAAATTACACTTACCAATCTACACACTAGTGATATTAAAGCTCGAAACTTGTTTAAAAAATCTATTAATTTTACAAAAAAAAAAAAAAAAATCAAAAACTTAGTTGTTAAAATTATTTTCTGTGAAATGAGACACATTCGACTGAATAGTTGATGTACAGATGCAATGCATTATCGTTTATCTTTATGCAAATTATATAACAACAATAACAACAATAACAACAATTACACCCACAACAACAATAACAACAACAATAATAAAAAATAATAATAAGAAGAAGAAGAAGAAGAAAAGAAGAAAAAAGAAGAAGAAGAAGAAGAAGAAGAAGAAGAAGAAAAAGAATATGACGGCACTGACGATAACAACTGAAATATAAACGAATAATTCCTGGAACGCGGAAACTAACCGACGTAACCAGGTGACACCGGACAGAAGATAGAACATTACAAAAGCACAACTAGAAATACAGAAAGAAAATGACACGAATCAAATCCGAGAGAACAAGGTCTGGCAGGGTTGAGAAAAATTCATTAATCAAAACAATGCCTGCTACCAAAGAGAAATCAATGGTAAACGACCATTGCGATAATGACTTGCGCAATGATTGAAAGAAGTACTGGTGCTCTGTGGAGACGTTGTTACCTGGACTACAAGGAACACCACCTACTTTTGCGAATTAGCGATCACTCGTAATGACTCGCGTTCGAACTCATAATGAGTATCAAAATTATTATTATTATTATTATTATTATTAATAATAATAATAATAATAATAATAATAATAATAATAACAACAACGTGGTCGACCATGGATTTTTCTTTACATTACTTACAACACTGATGTCTTGGAGGGACCGACACCTTTTTTTCCAGAATTAATCTAATTATCTTTAAGCGTCACCTTATAATGCTGAGTTTTTAGCAAGAGTACAGTTCCTTAAAATACTTTGGAATGATTTTGCCGAAAATTGAACTCTGATCCCCCTGCCTATTAGCGAACACTCTTACCATTATAAATAATAATAATAATAATAATAATAATAATAATAATAATAATAATAATAATAATAATAATAATAATAATAACAATAATAATAATAATATGAACGTAGAGAGGACTGGGACCTTGTTAAGGCTTATTGCCAACCAAATTCCAGTGAAGACCAATGGTCGTTGCCAACAGATAATCAGTGGTAAGCGGCCGTTGCGATAACGCATATTCATCTGCACAGGTTATCGAAAGAGGTGGAGAGTACTGGAAACCTGGGGAGACTTGTCACTCAGACTCTAGAGAACATCACAAGTTGTTCTCAAAGAGAAATCTTTAATGATGGCCTGTGTGATTACTAGAGAATACAAGAGAATATTCTTTTTATTATTTTGACTCTCGAGTATATATTAGTTAATACCTTATATAATTTTAGATAGAGTGATATGGTTCTCGATTGATTAAGTGTGTCTGTGTCGAATATATACCCGAGAGTAAAAACAATGATAAGAATATTCTCTTATCACATCCCTAGTAATTGCACCTAGTGATTAAATAATAATAATAATAATAATAATAATAATAATAATAATAATAATAATAATAATAATAATAGTTCTGAAAGACAAAATACGTACGTTGGTTATCTAAATAATTTTAGATAAATATTTTATTTTTTATTTCATTCGTTCAGCAAATCGATTATTATCGATTATTATCGATTATTTAGATTCTAATTAATGCTGTCAGTTTAGTAAGCATTTAACCACAAAAATATTTTAAAATAGACACACAAAAAAACAAAACACGTGTCTGTTATTAAAAAACTAAACTTTAGGTAGGAAGAACGAAAGATTTGGAATTTGGTTATTGTGCCTTACCTCCCAATTCTTTGGAAGTCATTGTCTGTAAGCGAGTAACCGCCATTCACTTGAATCTGTTCTAAGTCGCTAAGAGGAGCCAAACTCTCGACGACCGGCGACGTCCACAGAATTGGCAAGCGGAGGTAACGAAGGTTTCGAAGTCGCGAAATCAAGGCAAATACACTTTCATAAACTGGAGATTGTTCTCTCCAGATAAGCTTCTGGATGTGATGCCCGTACACGCGAAAGATCGAGCAAAGGAGACTGAAATGCCAATAACTATATCGTGTTGGATTTATTCGGACCACTCTCCAAAGTGACCCGGTCCTCTCTAGGACTGATTTCCATTTCCGACACACAAATGCCATAAGAGAAAGTTGATCTTCAACAGGATGAAGATAGCGAAATATTTTGGCAAGCACTTCTTCGGGCACGTCGTTGATATTGCAGCGTTGGACAGGATTCCAATAGCTTTCATAGACATTTGTTTCTTGCGTCCATATTTCGTACTCACCAAACAGGTCCATCTTTGAGACGGAGAATCCCTCATATGAACAATTTAAACCCGCTCACCGTTTCGGTCTTGCAATACTCAAGCTTTACTATACTTGTAGCAATAGTAAGTCAGACTTTCATTCATAAACCACGTAGACGCCTACGTAACAGAAAGGTGAATGGGATTCGGGCGATTCGTGCAATCACGTGATTACTTACGTCAGTGCCAGCTGTTTCCATTGTCGAAATGTATGCAGGACAGATTATTAAGATCTCTGAACTAGTTTATAAGTCGTTCATATCGATCGGTTCGCTTTTGCATATTTAGCGTGTAAATGGCTTCAGTCTTCAAGTTCGACCGAGATAAAGGGAGGGAGAGAGAGAGAGAGAGAGAGAGAGAGAGAGAGAGAGAGAGAGAGAGAGAGAGAGAGAGAGAGAGAGAGAGAATATAAGGTATTTCCTCATTCTCTTTTTTTTTCTTTCGTTCTCGGGACACTCTTTCTTCTTTAGAAAATTCTAGAAAGTTTAATGTGATTATTTTGACGAGAAAGCAAATTGGAGATGCAGTATCTCTCCTTTTTTTTTTTTTTTAATTTAGACGAGACTATACTGTCAGAATGTGATGTATTCAGTTCGAAGATTTTTTATTTTTATTTTTCAAAGATTAAATTATTTTTACTTAAAACACTAGACATGCTTGTTAAATCGAACCTGTTCTTGACTGATGAAACGCAGCGAAAGCTTACTGTCATCTTTTTTGACTTACCTGGATAGTTTCTACATTGAAATCACACACACACACACACACACACACGCACGCACCCCCCCCCCCCACACACACACATATATACTACATGTTTGTTTATTTCCACAGGTTATAATCCAATGAATCCTCAATTTGTTTTTAATTGCTTAATAATTTGTTTTTTAATTGCTTAATAATGAAGATGTTCAAACATATATTTGGTATAGACTTTTTTATTTATACAAACATTTTTGGCTACACATTATCAGAACTATTTCTGTTTTTGTTAAAAAACAAATTGAATTAAAAATGTCCTAAACCACAGTTTCATATGATAGTATATATATATATATATATATATATATATATATATATATATATATATATATATATATATATATATATATATATATGTATATATATATATATATATATATGATTAGTTTTTTTTGGAAAAAGAATTCCAGCAGAGTGCTCAATCAAAAGGAAAATCCAAATTGTAAGAGCGTATTTATATTTTGTGTACAGAAAGTTGGTAAAGGCCCGTTTAAGGTATCCTTATCAAGCTCTCTTCAGCGAATATTCGTCTGAAGAGAGCTTGATAAGGATACCTTAAACGGGCCTTATTATCGGGCTTGAAACCGACAGTACCAATGATCTGTCTCAAATAACAACTTTCTGTACACAATATATATATATATATATATATACATATATATATATATATATATATATATATATATGTATGTGTGTGTGTGTGTGTGGACTATGATAAATATATATACTATACGATATGTATATATATATATACTTTGATATATGTGTGTGTATACTATGATATAGATATATACTATATGATATATATATATATATATATATATATATATATATATATATATATATATATATATATACATTCTATGAAAATATATTCATGTCAAGAAAACTACACAGAAGCGTTTATGTTCCATTCCCAGAAGTTATGATCAAACTAATTGCGTAGATGTACGCTTTGCATTTGTTTTATATCTAAGTAGTATTTACTCATGCGAAGTTACCTATCTAATCAGGTTGTTTATGTAATTACTCCTCCCCCTTACACCGGATTGTTATTTAATCAAGACTAAATAACTTGTTTTGAAACTACAAAAATAACTTGTTTGTATAAAAGAAAAATGCAGTTTTCTAATATTTTAAAATTTTTTACTTGATATATATATATATATATATATATATATATATATATATATATATATATATATATATGTATGTATAATTTTGACTGCTACTTCAAAAAGTACCTCCTACTTTTTTGATTGAATCATCGTCTTTAAATAGATTGGTTTTCTAGTTCCTCCCAGAACCAATTGAAAGCGCAGCAGGTTTTTGGCACGAAGTAATCGCGTTACCGAGCCTGGAGTATCTCAAGCTAAGCTAAGTAATATTGTCTGAATGTAAACTAAAAACTAAAATTTCTAATTCCATTTTAAATCTAATTGAATTCGTTATCCTCGTATTCTTTCATTGTGTTTGCCAACGGACTTTTAACCACATTTTTCTTTTTATTTTAAATCTAATTTTTTTTTTTTACACAGTGATCACCAACTTATCAAGGTCCGGAAGCCATTCAGGGATAAGGGTTATTGCAAGTACATTACGTTAGTGTGGAGATTTGATGAAGTGTTTAATTAAGGGGGCGGTTCATTAGGAATTTGTTAACATTGGACTTGAAGACATTCAAGTTGTTAACATTGGACTTGAAGACATCCAAGTTGTAGTCCGGAGGTAAGCAGGCAGACGGAACAGAGTTATAGTTATATAGATATTAACTTTTTTATCACATGCTATATACTTACTCCCCTTTTTTCCACTTATAACACGAGTGTATACTACCTTCAATTTCATTTTATTTTTTGTGGATAAATGTAATTTTATTTAAGTAGATACATATAATTTCACTCAATATTACCGGGCGCAGAAATATCTGGTATAGAACGTAGGCGTGGGGCTACTCTTCTTGATGTTGATAGATCCATATATCTAGCTAGCTTATCCATCTAGGAGAAGACAAACTCTGGCGTTAAACCTGTGCTACTGACTTCGTACATCATAGTACCAAATAAATGGAGGAGGGAGGTTTCCTTAGTCCTGGTCGACAACCTTCATAGAGTTAATAACATCAACAAATTATTTGGTTTGCAAACTTAAATTGCTTAAGGAGTAGGGAGGCTCTGTCTATCACCCGATTTTGGCACTTCTTCTTTCAACAGAGATACCCAGTGCTTGGCTTTGTATACGAACTAGAGCAATGAATGCTGCCCCCATTTCTGTTTCATTCTCTTCATTCCAAACTGGACATTTTGAGAGTGCTTGCTTGCTACATATGTTCACGCGACTATTCTGAGTCATTCTTGTTTGAGAGTTTGACAGCTTGACTGGCTGCCACATTCCGACTGACAGTACAGGAGCCCTAACTCTTTAGTAGCGCTTAGAGCGGGTGCTCTATCATCAGGTACATAATATCGGGATGGCTGTAATGTCATACCAATCATGGAAATGGACCCTGCACTGATCTCCGATAGGCTTTCTCGAGGCCACAAATCTTGTAGATGAAAAATCTGCTAATGATTTACTGTTGCATGCAAGTTCCGTATTATCCAACCCCTTTTATTCAGAAACTGAATCTATTAAATAAAATGACAGCTAAACAGAAAATACAATCCAACTAGACACATACACAAATGAAATCAATTCGCCTCCTCGTTTGAGACTCGCATTCACAAAATTATATGGTATTAGAACTAACTAATAATTTCTGTTAGAAAACGTCACGGATATCTTAGCACTAAATGAAACTAATTGGCACTTCTCAATCCCATCTAACTGCTTTAACATGTCCGGTTTCTTTCCACTTTGCCGTAAAGAGACAGACACATGCGCAGACTTGGAATCTATATTCGTAACGCTCTCCTTTTGACTAGAAATTCCAAACTAGAATCAGACTTTAGACTAATATTACAACTTAGTGTTAGTTACTTATATTTTCTCTACCATTCTCCCTCGACCCAGGACTGTAATCTAATCAACCACGTCTCTGACAGCATAGACACAGTACTGTCTTTAGATGCTAGTGCCCAAGTACATGTATTTGATGTCTTTAATGTCTACTGCAGTAATTGGTTTCGTTTCTCAAGTTACACAAACGAAACTGGTAGCAACACAATTTTTCTATACCCCATTCCATGACTCAAATTCACGTTCCCGACTCGCCTCTCAGATCGACAGGATCAACAAGCCTCACTTTAAGACCTATTTCTGACCACAGTTCCCGAGAATTATATGAAAAATGTTCATAGTCTATTCGGGAACGCGGATCACCTTGTGATATTGGTAAACATCACTCTAAATTCTCACCCAATGTTGAAGAGCCTTTGTTCAAAATGACAAGGTATTTCAAGAAGGTTGACTGACATCAGGGATCACATCAAAGATGCCCCATGGGGAAATATCTTTTCCATCCCTGCAGAACAGTGTGCAAGTGGGGCTACTGAATTGTTCAAAGCAGCAAATGAAGCACATGTTCCCACATGGAAGTTTTATAGCAAATCCCACTTTCCCTAATGGCTCCTTTCTACCTGTGCAGCAGCTATTGCTCAAAAGCAGTATCCATTTCGATGATTTAACCGCCATAAGTCAAGTTTGAATAGACAAAAGTTTATAGAAGCTAGAAACAATTGTCAAAGTGAAATAGCCATATACAAGAGTAGGCACATCTAAATCACCAGAAACCGCACTAAGTCGCAGAAATTAGGAACTCTTGATTCCTTGAAAATGTATAATAGTATGGTAAATAATAAGCAATCAACAATTCCTCAACTATCCAACAACCATGAGGTTGTTTGCATGATAACCTAGAAGGCAAACTTGCTTGGCCAACGATTCGCTTCCAACTGTACATTAGACCCAATAAATCACTTCCTTCCACATTTCCCTTTACAGACAGAAGTCCCTCGATGATCTGAAAATCACCCCTCCGTATGTTCATGATAAAAACCTTAAAGGCGTGTTAACCCGATCTCATGCCTCATCTACTATTAAAAATACTCAGCTGAAGTTACTCCCGTTCTGTCCATACTCTACAATAAATGTATTGCTGAATCTTGCTTCCCTAACTGCTTGACAATTGCTTCTGTAGTACTAGTATTCAAGAATTCTGTAGACAGAACTGACCCACTCAATTATTGGCTCATAAGCCACCCTTCCTCTTCATTAAAATCTTTGTTCTAAGACAATCAAGCCCTAGTACACCAGCGCATACATGCCAAAGTCTCTTACCAACAGTATAGCTTTAGGCAGGGTCGTTCTACTGCAGATATTATGTAATCTCTAAATGTATATACACGCACTGGAAAAGGCAGAAGAGGCAAGAGTAGTAGTCCTTGATATATCTGAAGTCTCTGACAGGGTTTGCTATGAAGATTTTCTTAAGAAAATTAAATCATACGGTATTACTAGATGAATACTTAATATAAGCAAATCTTTCTTAGACAAGATAAAAATCCAGATGTTCATCGAAACAAAACAGCATAATATAAATAAGGGTGTGCTTGGACTTTTATTATTCCTCATATTAAAAACCATGTTTTATCATTTCTCATATTAAAAACCATCTTTTATCATTTCTCATATTAAAAACCATCTGTTATTATTCCTCATATAAAAAACGATCTTTTATCATTCCTCATATTATAACCATCTTTTATTATTCCTTATATTAAAAACGATCTTTTATTATTCCTCATATAAAAACGATCTTTTATTATTCTTCATATTAAAAACGATCTGCCTGATAAAATGGTGTCCAAGCTGATCATAATTCCTATGACATCACGCTCTATAACAGACACAAGAGGAAAACGATTAAACACATGTTTAAGGCAATGTCCTCCTGTCTAAGGTGGAATGGTTACATAAATGGATAGTAACATTTAGTTCTTTTTTTTTTACAAGGTGATCACCACTCATCAAGGCCCGGAAGCCACTCAGGGATAAGGGTTATTGCATGTACACTACGCTAGTGTGGGGGGGTTTAATAAAAAATGTCTACTTAAGGGGGCGGTTCATCAGGAATTTTGTTACGTTGTACTTGAAGACATTCAGGTTGTAGTCAGGTGGGAAGCAAGCAGACGGAACAGAGTTCCACAGGCGTGCAGTTCTAAGAAAGAAGTTTTGTTCATGGAATCTACGTTTTGATTTAGGCACAGATAAAGAGTGGGGAAAATTTTTGACAGTGGTTTCAGCTAGACGGGTGTTTTTCGTAAAAGATTTGCGAGGAGGGGACTAGAGATTGGAGCTCAGACGAGCACCTGCCATGGAAATAACGATAAAACAAAGGCTCGCAACGTCTCTTCTATGGGAGAGAGGCTGCAGGGAAGAGAAAAGGGCATCCCCTACTAAGCCACGAAGTCTATTTTGTACTCTGTCAAGGCATGATAGGCTGTTTTTAGCAGCTCCTTCCCAGATATGGCAGCAGTATTCCATCCTTGGGCGTACTTGGCTTTTATATAGATAGAAAATTGCATCAGTAGTGAGATATCTTCTGGAGCGGTAGAAGGATCCCACCATCTTTCCAGTGACCTTGGCAACAGACTTGATGTACATGTTCTGCAGCGACAAAGGTTCTTTCCTTTAACAATTACAAGAACATTTCTCTCTTCGTTCAAACTCCTCAGCTTATCATTCACAGGCAACATGAATTGGAACAAATACATTGAAGGCATTGCCAAGATTACTGCAAAGAAGGTGAGTTCCCTCTACCGTGCTAGAAAACTACTCATAATCAAGAATACCCTACATCTCTACAAAGACACCATTCGCCTATGCATGGAGTATTGTTACCATATCTGGATTAGTTAATCTACTACCAATATCTCGCTCTTAGACAGTGTCTAAAAAGAATCTTCAACCTAATAAGTCCCGCACTATAAACCAAACTCCAACCCTTGTTCCATCGTTGTAATGTTTCACCCTTGTGTCTCTTTGAGAAATTTTCTTTAAATCTTACAGAACTTTAGTGTATAAGTATGGGAGTGATCTTAATTAAAATTTGTCTCAGAATACCTCCGATAATTGCCGATAATCGATAATTGAAACCGTTATTTTAATTTATCTATCATCGGTAAAGCCATTTTTTCATGCCGTCGCTTAGCAACAATGATAGAACAATGGGCCGTGAAAATTCTATTGTGGGTAAGTTGATAGCTTGTTAAAATTTTTTTTTTTTGCATGACGATGTAAGTAAATTAAAACTTCACATTTTTTTTATTAACTGCAAAGAATTTTAAAAGACTTGAAAATTTACGTGCTTTTAGCAGTGCAAAAGTGAATTATGTTCTGTTTTTGAACGTCCATTGAACAAGCAACTAATCCTGAAGAAACTGCAAAATAGTCTACTCACATATTTAGTAAAAATGTGATTCAGAGGTGTCTTATGTGTCGGTTTAAGAAAACATAAGCCCCAACAACCAAGCACAAGTAGTATGCCCGGCAACATAAGATAAGGAATTTTCGACACAGTTGATTAATTGTAGAACCATACAGCGACAACCACATAAATCCTTACAATGAATAGATAGTCGATGTTGATCCTGTGGTTTCTTTCACATACAATTCAAGAAATCATGGCTCCCAAAACCTCGCCAAAGTAGTTGGTTTTGAGCTGGAAGAATAGCTGTTAAGTGGGACAATCAGAGAAATTGAATTGTTGCTGGTACATTGCATCCACTGTGTGGGGGCTATGTTGATCAGTAAGGTGTCAATATAACAGAAATTTACTAAAATAATTTTAGGATTAAAAAGAAAAAAAAGATTAGAATTTCTCCCTGGCTTGTCCAATCACAAGCCAGCTCTCAATCACGTGACCGAGTATATAAAAGCCGAAATCACAAACCTTTAATTCTTTCTCGCTGGTCTGCCCAACAGCAAACATCGCCGGGGGCTTTGTCCCCTCCTCCCCCCAAGGCCTAACGTGAGTACAAACCAAGTTTCTTTTCAAACTACTACTTGCTTTCACGTGCAGTACCCAAACGAACATTCTTTATTACGCTAAAGAACATACATTAATACAATACACTTACGCACGACAACACGTCAACGCACTGCAGAATTTGCCCTTTCTTTCTCTTTTAACCGACTTCCTTCGTTCCAGCAACTACTAGCTATAAACACGTTCGCGCACAAACACTGAACTAGACTCTTCTTCAACAAGCCGGCCATGTATTAATTCTATCATGACACACGAACACTGAATTATTCTCTCCTTCAAACAGCTGGCATGGTATTATGCTACCCCAAACACATTGAACACTTTTCTCTCTTTTTCAATGAACTCTCTTACTAAAACGTTTCTCTCTTCTATCAAAGCTACTAACGAAGATGACAAATAAAGTTTGTTTATTAAATGTTAAAATGAGACTTCCTTTCGTTGTTTTTATTATTGACTAAAAAGGTTTAATTTTTTTTTAAATAAATAAAAAGGGGTTTAATATAAATATCAATACACACAAAAACAAATATATACATATATATATATATATATATATGTGTGTGTGTGTGTGCGTGTGTGTGTATATGTGTGTGTGTGTAATGATATCTATGTGCGTGGTTTAGCCACTATATTGAATCGAGGAGTAGTCGACGTCAGAGCCCGTAGACTCGGCATGTGTCTCAAGAAGGAGTTTTACTGTTTGTTTGAGCACCGTTGATAAGTTGATAGCAGTGTCGTGTCCTGTCAGGAACGAGGAAGAATTGTACTGGGCACTGTCTTTTATAAACTGCGGGTCAGATATTCAGCTTGCATGAGACACGACCTCTGATTGTGCAAACCAGAAACGGGGTAGAACACTTGAACCAGCCAGAGTCCAGCTTATAAGTCAAGCACGAATTCCAAATATTGTTAATGGCGGTTTGTTGCAACGACTGGTGTTGTTGCCGTTTGTATTGAACCTGTTACAAACTCGCATACTAAATAAATCATTTAATTATTAAAAAATATATACTAAGTATTAAGATTAAATAGCACGGCACGATACTGTAATCGCTAACAGACTCGAAAATAAATAATCAAACGAATCGAAAAATATACACCAAAATAGCTTTATTTACTGATCAATATCAGGTAACACATTGCACAACGAAAACCGGAAACGGAATCGGACATGTACACACGACAATTACACGTATCAATATAAACAATAAATGACCAATCATAATTTCCCTTCCTCAAATATATATTCGTGGTCCTAGATATGACCTTAAACTATATCCAGTGGCGAGGCCCCAGCTTGCAGGGTTTGGGGAGTTTGTAGCCACCCTTGAATTGCCATTGCTCCCAGGCCCACTCTGACCCAGAGTGGTAGTACCTGTTAGGGTCCCAACTATGGGTTAAATAGAAACCGACTTGAAAACAACAAATATATTCTATTAAAAAAATTTTCTTCAAAATCTTTGGATTCGGCATTAAATAACCTGAAAAGGGTTGATATGCCGTAAAACAAAAACAACCAACCAACCAACCATCAAATATATATTCATTAAAAACAAGGTAAAGTTTTACCTTAACATTTTCCTTTAAAAAGACGACTTTGTGAGGTTTTCGGGTATACTGAAAACGAATATCACATTTAAATGTCGCAAATAAGTAGTTTTCCGGATATTAAGCAATGTCATTTCTTATGTTATTGCTGGTGGCCATCGTAGTATGCGCAAGCAAGTGCTTATTTTCTCAGGGTTGCGTTTACATGCAAGAGCGTTCGCTCGCTCGTGCGTACCAAAAATAGCTACCAGCAATGATATAAAAAACGACACTGCTTAATATACGGAAAACTACTTATTTATGAAAAATTTAAATGCGATATTCGTTTTCAGCATACATTAAATGCGATATTCGTTTTCAGCATACATTGTCTTCTTAAAGATTAATGTTAAGTTGGAAACCTGGTAAAAAATTATCAAAAACAAAATTCATCTAATGAAACAAAACACAGGATCAAAAAAACAAAACAATAAAAATAATAAGATCGCCAATTCTTTTTTTATTAACAAAGAGATCCTTGGAATTGAAAAAAAAAATAATAATTAGGAGATTTATGTAGAAAACTTCCATTTTTTTTAAACATGACACAAGTGGTGAAACTACAGCACCACACATTCGTCATTTTATGTTCTCTTTTTTTATTTTCAGGCTATAAAGTTTATATATTTAGTTAGAATTGAGTTATCTTCTCTTTGAAATACCCTGAAGACTCCTAAAATTATAAGTATATTAAACTAATGAAAATGAAAGGTACTGAGGAAGTTAATCAAACAACGCTTATTTGAAAATCCCACCAGAATAATTTTCCCCTTAAACATCAATAAAATATCTAATAATCAGGTTTAAAAAGATAAACATCAGATTCCTAGAATCTATCCCACTTCAGTTATTCCAGAATCTATACATACAAGCATGAATAAAAAACTACTGTATGTGGATGACTCTTTATATATATATATATATATATATATATATATATATATATATATATATATATATATATATATATATATATATATTTAAAAGAGTGTAGCCATCAACAATTGTGGGTTTTTTTTTAAGGTTTTCATCATATTTTTATTTTAAAATAAAAATATGATGAAAACCTTTAAAAAAAAACCACAATTGTTGATGGCTACACTCTTTTAAATATACATTTTTTCTCTCGTTGGAACTACACAACCATCACTTTAAATATATATATATATATATATATATATAAAGAGTCATATATATATATATATATATATATATATATATATATATGACTCTTTATACATATATATATATATATGTATACACACACACACACACACACACACACACACACACACACACACACACACACACATATATATATATATATATATATATATATATATATATATATATATATATATATATACTAACTACTTATTCGGCACTGCCGGAACAAAGGTATAATATAACTTCTATCCCTGTACTCGTTTCTCCATCCTCTTCTTTGAACAGACCATTTCTCTCTCGTTCACACAACAGTAAAATATGTGTGTGTATGTCTTGCTAACATTAAATGATATATGTGGTCATTTAACTCCCAAATAATCTTTCTTTCTTTCTTTCTCTCTCTCTCTCTCTCTCTCTCTCTCTCTCTCTATATATATATATATATATATATATATATATATATATATATATATATATATATATATACTTATATCTGTGTGTGCGTGTGTGTGCAACATTTCTTCTTAGGCATATTTCATTAAGTAAAATAGACGTTTTTTTTGTCTATTAATTCTATTTCTGATCCTACCGAACAACAGTCTTCACTTCTGGCAGGAACTGGCTGATGTAATCGCCATATTCATCGTAAGTCCGAGTACTTCCCAATCCTTGAAGATTCATCGTTAGGCACAGATTACTTTAACTTGTTTTGAACAATTTATATAACTTTTTTAACGTGTAAATGTTTGTAATATTATTAAAATAATTAACCAATGAAAAATATACACGTTAAAAAAATTATATAAATTGTCCCAAACCAGTCAGATTAATATATCGCTGATGATGAACCCCGGAAGAATGGAAAGTATTCAAACTTATGGTAAATATAGCGATTATATCAGCCAGTTCTTGCTAGGAGTTAAGATTATTCGGAAGCCGGAAAAGATAAACAATAGAATGAATAGAAAAAAAATGTCTATTTGATTTAATGTAATATATATATATATTATTTCTTTAAACAGTAATCTACAGACATGCATGTTTCGAGGCCTATTTCTCTTCAGTGTAACTTGACTATTTCTAGGAATCGAACCCCGGACCTTATGTATTACAGTTTGGCGCGTAATCCATTACCACCCAGAAATAATAAATAAATAAAAATTGTTATTTGTTTACGTCCAGATAAAAATATGGGCGATTTTATTAAGAAAGAACCTCTTCAAGGTGACGACTCAAAGTTAACCGTATTATCGTTTAAAAAATCAACGGCAAATCTACGTAAATATATAAACGATAAAAATAAATATTAAACTTATCAATGGCTCCGTAGCATAATGGGTTACGCGTCGGACTGTGATACATAAAGTCTGGGGTTCGATTCAATTTGACTATTTTTAAGATTTTCGATACTTACTGAATGAATTTCTGTACAAAACATTCATAAGAACACTGCCAGAAATATAAATCACCTGTGTGTGAAATTTGCAAATGATAGGCTCAGTCGTTTCGAAACATACGAGGAAGGAACCCATACATGCACACAAAGTGACTTTTATATAATAGTAGAGATATATTATCTGTGTATGGAGTTTCTGATGTTTATGTAATCAAACGAGTGTCATTTATGCCACTTTAGACGGACGCATACGAAATCCATCTCTTCTAAATTGAAATATCTATAGAGTTAACTATGGGAATTCCGACCATTTTTTTTTCTTAATTGTAAATACACCTAACTGAATCACTTATTTAGTTTTCTTTTACATTTTAAATTTATAAATAAGTAGCTCCACCCAACGTGTTATATTTTTAAAGCAGAACCACCCTCTATTTCTCTGTTCTTAATGCAGACAGATATAGCTCTTTCTGGTCGACCATTTTTTTTTATTCCACAAGCGAAAAATATATTGACTAGGATTAATTATTTCATTAAAAAAATGCTAAAATGTATAAATGATTAGTTGTACATGCCCGGCGTAGCATGCGAGTATAACATCATATACTATTTATTCCGAACAGTTAATGATCAGTCGATTGTATCATTTCAGTGGAATAACATTGTCATTAATTATTATACAGAAAAATATTTTACCTATTATTAAGATATACAAGTAATTTTAAAGAATAAATATTAAGATATGCAAGTAATTTTAAGGAATAAATAGGTTAATATAGAGTTGGACTTATTAGTGCTTACTAAGACTAATTGTTATAATAAGTAACGATTAGTAAGTTAAGTAAAACAAAACCTTTTAATAATAAAGCGATATGATTGATTCAATTACCGTTTGTAACGTTATACACGTTTACACACGGAACCCACACGTGGTATGCAGTCTACATCGCAAGGAACATAGAACAAGTAATAACTCGACTCCGTGTTTTTGTAACAACAACATTTATTTCTAATTCTCCCACAACGCGTGATTTCTCGTTACGGTTGAGACGTTACCCACGTCTCAAACATGCTTGCCTTCTCTGACGCCTGCCCTCTCAAACGTGCTATTCTATAGTTTTTTTTTCCTTTATCCTTACCGTGACATTATTTTGCATTTCGTATGCATTTTCATATGTGCGTCCGCTCTCCGTTACACGTTTAGTATAGGTGGAAGAAAGTTGGGCACTATTTAAGTGGGGTAAGATTTTGATATGTGGAAAGTCTGCGAGCGATTATCTTTAGCTGAAGATAGTTGATGCTTGACACAGGCGGTTAGGTTTTCTGAAGGTTGGCAGTCAGTTGGATCGGTGTGATCTCTTGGGTTTCTTAGACAAAGGATTACGTTGATTGAAGTTATGTTCTGGTTTGATTAGGTTAATATAAGAAAACGAATACAATTTTAACTTAAAAAGCAATAATAAACCTCTGTTCATCGCTTTTAAACTGGTGTTGTTTTTTTGTTTGTTTGGAGGGTGAATTTCTTACAGCACTGACTGAATTGAACAACCACTTTAGATCATCACAAAGAGTAGAACAACACAGCCTGTGCACTGGACGCAAACATGCATGTTTGCATTTGGTGCCGTGACCATCATAATGAACGTGAGGTAGCGGATGCGAGAGGTAAAACAGGATTTCACATTCGCTGCTTATGATTGGAATCAGCTCTGTGAGATGCGTCAACCGCTAGATGCACAGTCACAGAATTGATTAAAAAAAATGACAGCGTAGGGCAACTCCTCAAACAAAACAAGACAAACAGAAAGAGCTAAAAGAACGACGAAATTGTAGGTTGCATAGAGTAAATTTTCTTCGGCTTATCTCTCTCATTTTGTCTGGGTTCGATTTTGTTATTGAGCGGCCTTGTCTTTTGTTTTTGTGTTGGAGGTACGGTTATGAATGGAAATCTAAAAAACAAAAAAAAACAAAAAAAAAAACAAAAAAAAAACAAACAAACAAAAAAAAAACAAAAGACAAAAGAAATTCATAGAACTCAATCAAGAGGGCGAATAGATTGTTAGGGTCAAAGTTAAAATAAACCAGAGAGAAGGGTTGAACCTTTGATACAAGCTAACTGCAGTAACAGTGCTTTTTAAGGAGTGCAGGGTGATTGAGTGACAAGGATGAGATAGAATCATCTTTATTTTCTAATTAATATCATATCATATCATGGATATTAGGAGAATTATAGACGTAAGGATAGGTGAAGGTCACTCAATGGTTAACGACACGGACTGACGACCTGTCTTAAGTTCGAATCCAGTTCGTTCACAAAAATCAGTTTCACTTAAGTTGTAGGCAACTTTCACGTGGTCCCTCTGGTAAATACCTGATGTCTTTCTAGAAATAATTCTGACTAGAAAAGTATCGGGGAAACCAATGTCAACAATAGAATCTTTGGATTCATGCGATACGATGATGATGAATAAAAGTATGCTTTAAAAGAAAGGATAGCCATGGATGATCGCAGCATTTTTCTTGAGGATAACAGTTAATGAGTGTACTGTAAACCAATATGCACACAGCACCACGCTGCCTAATACGCACATACGCTTATTCATATTGACAAATATATAGATATGCACATCCTTAGCCTTTATGTCTGAACATTTTCGTACCAAAAACGAGTTTTATAAACTTTTCTAAATGAACATTTTGATTAAAAAACAACTTTCATCTTGTTGCATACTTATAGTTATATAAACGTTTTGTTATTTAATCATGTTTTCCTTGATTTTTCATTTACAAAACACCGTTCGTGCTTAATCAGCACTTGTTAACTGGTGACCCTCATATTTCTCATTTAATATGTTTCATTTTCTTTCGCTATAATGTAACTTTTATAGCTTTTATAAACAATTTCTATTAATTGTTGACTTAGTTCTTTGCAATAACATAAGACCCTACCATTGTCCAAAAGACCCTACCATTGTCCAAAAGATCCTACCAAGGTTAGGGTCTATTCCACAAGCGCACGTATGCATGCTCACAATAGAACTGATTTACAGTCTACACTGATTTGGTTTTAATTGATAGGTGCAGATTAAAAACCTAGTGTCGACTGTTAAATTAGAACAAGAAAAAAATGGCTGAGATGAGATGACCAATTGAAAAGTTAATCGCTCAAAAATTAAAAATTAAACTAATATTGGTAGAAACTCGAGCAATAAATGTCACCAATCGCGCGAAAATGTAATTTACTATCAGTATTTTGTTTAACACTCAACACTACGTGTGCTTCAAATTTAATGAACGTTTTAAAATAAGTCAAAGCACACACACAAAACTTATACATGTAGGTAGAGGAGTAACTTATTGGTGACGTTTATTTGTTATGTATTGTTTTTACCACTTTTTCGTTTTGTACTGGGAAATGCTCTGAAAATAAATCTCTTAGAAAGATCGTATCGATGATGTACATTTCAGAAATCGCTCGAACGATATTTCGGTTTTTGTTGTTAATCTTTCTTTGAAAAATTGGAAAAGATTCTTGATGATTTTGTTTATGATTTCAGTTGTAACGATCATCAGCTTAAAGATTTAAAAGTTTTGTCGCGATTATGCGATTAAACGAAAATGCATCACGTGCGACAAAAATGATAATTTGTTTTAAACACGTATAAATAGCTATAATATTTTAGTCGGCGTAACTCAGAATGTATAACACACACACACACACACACACACATATATATATAGTCATCCACATGCAGTCCTGTTTCACTGTATCACAGCTCATCAGTGCGGCTAGACAGGCAACTACCTCAAGCCAGGATCGAAACCCGATCGCCCGTACAACAGTCAAAGCTTCTAACCATTACGCTAATCGGCAGCTGCTGTGCGGGTAGTGAGTTAACGATGTTTTGATATCGTCCGAAATACCTAAGCTCGATTTGTTTACACAAAGAGCATCGCTTTATACGCTAATGGTAATTTGTGTATCACTTCTCAATATTCTCAACTCAAGATAAGGAGCATTATAGTCATCCGCATACAGTACTGTGTGTGTATATATAACTCTGTTCCGTCTGCCTGCTTCCCTCCGAACTACAACTTGGATGTCTTCAAGTCTAATGTTAACAAATTCCTAATGAACCGCCCCCCTAATTAAACACTTCATCAAATCTCCTCACTAACGTAATTTACTTGCAATAACCCTTATCCCTGAGTGGCTTCTGGGCCTTGATAAGTGGTGATCACTGTGTAAAAAAAAAAAAAAAAATATATATATATATATATATATATATATATGTTTTGTTAGTGAGAGTGTAGCAGTCATGAAAAAGCTAAAGATTTATTTTCTCTCGCGAATCAATATCCCTGCTTAGCGATTTAGCTTGCAGGATGCATTAGTTCAACCCATTCCCTTAAGTAACTTCTTTAGCCATTTCGGGAATCTCGGTCTGTCAACAGAAGCAACCCAGGAAGCATCTCAGAAAGACATCCATTTTAAGAACAAATGAGATTAATAGATAATAATAAACGTGCTATAAAGAAAATCTATTAATCATAATCAAACATCCTATGTGCCGAGAAATCGAAGTAACGATATTTGCTTGTATCATTTCAGTAAAAGGACATTTTAATTAGTTGATGGAAAACAAGTTACGTTCTATTAAGTTATGCTAGCTCTTCCGACATGACGTTTTTCGGGAATATTTGTACTTACGTAGGAGAATCTGGGACAAAATAAGATACTTAAATAATAATAAAATAAGTTGAACTACTAAAAACTTACAAAGCAAGGTAGAAAACGAACACTTCGAAAAATCTTTTTAAAAAAAAAAACAACAGTAAACAAGTAAAAATATTAAAAAAAATATATTATGGAGCGTGTATTCTGTTTTAAAAACAATATCTCATTCAAGAATGGTCATAAATGCGCTTTCAATCGATATTTATTCAATAATGTACGAGTTTTTCTACCTAGCAAAAATGGACGAGTTTTCCATGGTCGAGTTTTCCATGGACGAGTTTTCTGTGGTCGAGTTTTCCTACATTCGTACGATTTAACTTACTATAATTGACTGTTATTAAAACCTTAGTTGTCTATGTAACCCCCCTCTGCCTTCAGATGTATGCTTAACAAAATCAAAATATTAATAAAAATATGTACATGACATCTCTCCCCCTCTCTCTCTCTATATCTATCTATCTATCTATCTATCTATCTATCTATCCAAATACCTCTTTATCACCCTCTCTGGAAACTGGTTTATTTTAAAAAGAAAATTGGCACAAACCTGTTTTTATGCAACCTGTAGTGTTCCTTGACAGGTTAAAAGAAAAGAAAGAAAAATGGCTGCTACTTCTCTTTATATGTTTGCTATCTTCTAACCTGATGTGCAAATGAAATTCTTCTGATTTTGAATAAAAAACTGATTTTTTCAGACTCAGGCAGTTTGGGATTTGGATATTAGAGCAGCAAGATTTAACAGCAGAGTTACGAGTTTTGGAGTGGTAAGTTTTGACAGCAGGGCGTTAAATTTAACTTGGAAAGTGTAGAATACAAAGTGGAACGATAAAATTGTCGCCCCAGAAAAGACGACATGATTCCATTTCCATTTGATGAAAACCGCGTTTTTTTATTGCAGACCATCTACTACTTGGCCAGTTATGTACAAATCCCAAGAGCGATAGGAGCTTTCTCTCATGTCTGAAAGTGACAGAATGTTCAACGAGCGAGATCGAAGATGCGCTGCTTTAGAACTCATGCTCTCTACCAATCCAAGTTATGCAACAGGACCGTTGCCAGCACGCTCAAAATGCACCGCTGGATTGCCACGAATAACAGAGAATTGCCCAGGGCGATGAAAACAAAGTTTCCGGCCACGGTTATGGTCTTTGGTGTGGTTTCAAATGAAAGCCACACTATGCCACCTCACATCTTCGAAGTCGGCTTGAAAGTCAACATCAAAGTATACCTGGATGTGCTGAAGAGTTTGGTGATCCCCTGATGCAATCAGGTGGCCGCTTGCAGACCCTTGGTGTGGCAGCAGGACTTGGCGTCAGTCCACAAGTCCAAATAGACCCAGGCTTGGCTTCAGAAGGAGTGCTACGACTTTGTACCTTTCTCTCATTGCGGACTATAATTTCAACACACACACATGAACCCTGTCTCTTTCAACAGGCCTGTCTAATTAAAGATTACAGGAACATTTCCACGACCAATCCTTTCTCTATACAACCGATTAACGAAGAGAATCTAGTAAAGCTGTTTTTAAATGTCACAATGAGACTAGTCTTGTCTTCTTATTCTACAAGAAACACCTTTATGGTGTATCTACTGGTCACAGCATTTTATTTAATAAAATAAAATTTTACGATTTTTTTTGCGAATAAGTATTTTTAGCTGGCATTAATGGCCCTTGATTCTGGAGAAGCTGCTAAGGGGAGGTAGCCAGAGATGACTTTCGAATTCAATCAAATATGGCGACTGGTTTCACGCGTACTGAGCAAATCATAAAATTTGATTTTCTTAAATAATAAAAACTATCTGATCAAATTATGTGATTATTGGAATATGCCATATTCGGTCCGTGATGGGCACGAAGATCATAAAGACTTTTCTGCATTAATTAAATTTTTTATTATGAGTGCAAGTCTAAAATAAGCATTTTTTTTTTACTGTTACAAACTTGTGAACATCCTAAATCCTAATATGTAAGTTCTGGATATGTATCTGATGTTGTTTCTGAGATAAGCGAAACACACGCACATACGCATGCGCAAAACACAAATTTCATTTATATGAAAGCTGTTGTAAATATTTTTCGAATTAATTATTGTTTTGTGTAATTTTAAAGACGCTAACATTTCTTCATAAATGAATGCAATAATTATTCAGAAATGAAACGTTAAGATACTGACGGAGAATTGATTTTTTGAAATGTGAAATCGTTTCTGATGTGTAAATATAGATTTATGTTTGAAGAAAGAAAAGTAGACTTTAGGTAAATAAAAACGATCGTGATGTGTTATTTATTTTAGTTAATCGCCATTTCTTTCTCTCTTCCTAATTGCCTCCCCCTTCCTCATCCTTCCCCATTTTTTGATCCCCATCCTCCCAATCTCGCCAAGTTATAAAGTAAGTAATGTATATTTTGTGTTGATATAAAAAGGAATCGAAATACTTTTATTACATAATATATATATATAATCTTAGTTCCATTTATCTATTTATTCATTTAGTTTTATTTATTTCAATAAAGATCTATTGCCGCAGACGTAAGGGCTTTCTGATTAGGGACTAGAGTTATTGTAACTCAGTCAGGGTTTTTTCCTTCAGCTCCCCCCCCCCCAAAAAAAAAGCCCCAACAGAGTTTGGTTCATTTTTGAAATGTCTTTTATAATTTGTTTCATGTATGGCAACATAAAAAAAGAATGAAATAGAAACTCCATTTAACACTGTGATCTTGGCCCACTGTTAATAGTTTTCTATGAACAGTGGGCCAAGATCACAGCCGTTTCACTTGTTAACAAATTTACCGAATTTCCAGTTACTAACGATTACTATATTGTCCAATTTCTACTGTACACTCTTTAACCCTTATCCTCGAGTGGCCTCTTGGCCTTGATAAGTAGTGATGCCTATGTAAAAAAAACAAAAAAACAAAAAAGTCGCTTAATATTGAATCTTTCTTGCATATCTCTCGACAGTTACATCGGCTGGAGTACTAAATGTTTTCTTTATTTTTAAGCTTTTGAAACCAGTACTATGTATTAGGTACAATATAATATTCAATAAAGAATTGGCTCTATGATAATAAATACGAAACCTGCATGAATTAAACTATATTTAAGCGTGTTTTACGACCCAGCAAGGCCGGGCACACCCTGCTAGTCTTTAATTTTTTGTTTCTTTACTCATGTTCACCCCTTACAAAACATATCGACACTTGGACGTAAGGGGCTACTATTTGGGGCCATGTCTAGGAAAGATATTTGTTTATGTTACATTTAAACTTCTGCATACCAGTACAGCAAGGGAAGCAAGCAGCAGGAAGAGAATTCCAAAGTCTAACTGTTCGAGGGGGAAGAAACTATTAGAATAGAAAGCTTTCTGGTATTTAGGGACAACAACAGTGAAGAGGTGAGATTTTATTGCTAAGCAGGTTTGTCGAGGATATGTACATCGAGGGGGTACAAGTGAAACGAGTTCATCAGAACACATTCCATTAAAATATTTGTACAACAGTGATGCACCATTGCGGCGATGAGACAGGGAGCTGGAGCTTAGTTGATAAAGTTGGACAGATTAGATTGACAACTCTTTTTTGGACTTTATGTAAGAGGGAGTGACTAGTGGTAGATGCATCAGCCCATATGTGGCAACAATACTCCATGCATGAGCAAATGGTGGCTTTTTAGAGGTACAGGATACTCTTAGGTGTGAGTAGTCTTTTAGTTCGATAGAGGGAACTCACCTTCTTTGCAGCAGCCTTTGCAATGTCTTCTATGTATTTGTTCCAGTCCATATTGCCCATAAATATTAGGCAGAGGAGTGTGAAGAAAAAAAAACCCAAAAAACAAAACAAAACAAAACAAAAAACAAAAAAACAAACAAACAAACAAACAAACAAATGAAGAAAATACAAAACAAAAATAAAAGCAAAGCAAACGCAACGAACAAAATAAATAAATAAATAAAAGCAAACAAACACAAAGGCATTTTTATGAAAGTAAAAGTCTTTCTTTATTAGCTGTTTCTTTTTGCACTTTTGCAAATAAACCATTAAGTACTCGATCTGTCGGTCATTTTTTTATTAGGAAAAAACAAAAAAACAAAAAGCAGCAGTAACACATCTCTGTAAAAATAAAAGTCTTTATTCATTAGCTTTTTCTTTTTTTGCACTCAATAAATTGTTAAATACGCAATTTATGCAGTGAATTGCAGGTAGGTTGAGAAATGATACACAATTTGTGTGAAAGAAGTATATTTGAGGCTACTGAGATTTTTCAAAAGTTTTGTTACCATGGTGATAACGTTGGAATATAGGAAGAAGCTGATGCTGGTGTCACTGGATGGAGTAAGTTTTGGAAACTTCTACATTACAAACCAGCAGAGTGTTACCGTTGTCAACCAACAGAAGAGTTAATCAGGCATGATTACACAACGTGATTATGTATGGAAATGAAAGCTCATCAGTGAGGGTTGATGGTTTGGTTGTTTTATGGCATATCAACCCTTTTCGGGTTATTTAATGCTGAATCCAGTTATTTTGTAAATAAAATTCATGTTGCATCCAGTTATTTTGTAGAAGGTTTTTATTCTTCAATCTCTTTGTATCTTCAATCGCTAGTTTGTATTGTTTGGTTTGGTTGTTTTATAGTGGATTTTATCGTTTTTGTTCCCTATCCTGCAGAACATGAATGAGTTTTGCAATGGAAGAAGGAAAATGGTCACAGTATTAATGTTTTTGTACATTTTAAGTTAGGAAACCAGTCAGGAAGTGTGGGAGATAGAAAGAGAAAGGAGAAATGGGAAGAGGGAAAAGGTGTAAAGGTTGATTGTTGTTTTTGGTTTTGCAAAACATAATTAAGTTTTTCAAATAGAATTAAAAAACAAAAAAAAACAAAACACCAATATTAACTGCATTTCGTCTCAGGAAGCCAATATCTTCAGACAGCCTGATCTGGTAACACCAGGTAAGGGCCGAAGATATATATATATATATATATATATATATATATATATATATATAAACCAGGACCAAACTCAAAGAAAACCAACCTGCCTCCTCCCTTGAGGCTTGCATTTACTAATATCTGCGGGCTTAGAACTAACTTAGATGATGTTGAGTCATTTCTCCTTGTAAACACCCCGGATATCTTAGCATTAAGTGAAACTAACCTTCACTCCTCCATTCCCTCTAACTACTTTAACATGCCTGGTTATCTCCCACTCTACCGTAAGGACTCTGATAGACATATGCATGGACTTGGAGTCTATATTCGAAACACCCTCCCCCTAACTAGAGAAATAAAACTAGAATCAGAGGGCCAGGCCTTTATGTGCTTCAGACTAAATGTGCAACACAATATTAGCTACTTGTATTTTCTCTACCGCTCTCCCTCAAACCAAGACTGTACCCTAATAAACAAAGTCTCAGACAGCATAGATATAGCACTCTCCCTCGATACTAACGCACAAATACATGTATTTGGTGACTTCAATGTCCACCACAGTAACTGGCTAGGATTCTCAAATCACACAGACGTAGCTGGTAGCGCAACACATAGCTTCTCTATATCCCATTCCCTATCTCAGTTGGTTACATTTCCGACACGTTTCCCAGACCAGCACGATCAACATGCCTCACTTCTAGATCTCTTTCTGACAACGGTTCCCAATGACTGTACAACAAATGCCCACAGCCCACTCAGGAATGCTGATCACGCTGTGATAATGGTAGAAATCAGCCTAAATTCTCGCCCTAAAACTGAAGACCCACTACTCAAAACAACGAGGTATTACAAAAAGGCTGATTGGGAAGCCATCAGGGAGCTCATCAGAGATGCCCCATGGCAAAATATCTTTTTTTTTTTTTTTTTTTTTTATTACATTTTCACCCCAAACAAGGCACATTGCCACTTTGGTGTAGGGGGCTACTATCAGGGGAAACATCTACTGGGGTACTATGTAGGGATTAGGGCAGCGAGATGTTGGTTCACGTTGCACTTGAACTTATGCATGTCAGTACAGTTGGGGAAGCAGTGACCCGGAATGGAATTCCAAAGTCTAGCAGTTCTGGGGAAGAAACTACTGGAGTAGAAGGATCTTTTACATCTAGGGATCTCTACAGTGTGGGGGTGGGATTTTGCAGCTTGTCGGGTCTGTCGAGGGTGTTCACGTCGTGGGGGCACAAGTGCTTGCAGTTCTTCAGAGCATTCACCATTATAATACTTGTAGAACAGGCAGAGGGATGCAACGTTTCGACGATGGGACAGAGGCTGGAGTTTTGATGCCAGTTAAGGGCCTATCAGATTTGCGACCCTCTTTTGAACCCTGTCAAGGAGCGAGAGACTAGTAGCCGATGCACCGGCCCAAATATGACAGCAATACTCCATACATGGGCGAATAGTGGCCTTATAGAGGTACAGGATACTTTCGGGTGTTAAAAGTTTTCTAGCACGGTAGAGAGAGCCCACCTTCCTTGCAGCGGCCCTGGCAATGCCCTCGATGTAACTGTTCCAACTCATGTTTCCAGTGAACGTTAGGCCAAGGAGCTTGAGAGACGTACTCTCAGATAAAGAGTCGTTGGCCATTGCTATAGGTGGTAGAGAAGGTTTCTTGTAATTATTGAATGAAACCAGTTTTGTCTTGGTGGCATTGAACGTGACCATCCATTTTTGTTCCCATTCCACTACTGATTGGAGGTCATCCTCTAGTGTTTCTGCCATTACTTTAGATATATGTTCGTTTGTTTTCCTGTCGTGCCTGCTATAGAGTGTGGTGTCATCAGCATATATCCCCATCTCAGAGGTAATCTTGTCGGAGAGGTCATTTATGAATATCAGGAACAGCAGAGGTCCCAGGATAGATCCTTGGGGCACTCCCGCATTTATATCATATTGTTTAGATGTACGACCGTCGAGGACAACCTGGATTTTTCTCTTATCTAAGAAGGATTTAATTATGTTAAGTATTCTACCAGTGATACCGTAAGATCTAATCTTCCTGAGGAGACCCTCATGCCATACCCTGTCAAAAGCCTTAGATATATTTAGAGCTACTGCTCTTCCCTCTCCCGCTTTACTCTTCCAGCGGAACAGTGTGCAAATGAGACAACTGAATGGTTCAAAACTGCTATTGAAGCACATGTTCCCGCACGGAAATACTATAGCAAGCCCCACTCTCCCCAATGGTTTACTTCTGCTTGTGCAGTTGTCATTTGTCAAAGGCAGCATGCGTTCCGCAGATTCAACCGACATAAGTCCAGCTCAAATAAACAGAAGTTTATAGAAGCTAGAAATAATTGTAAGAGAGTGATAGACACAGCTAAGACAGATTACTCTGAAACCACCAGAAAGCGCATCGAAGCACAGAAATTAGGAACCCAGGATTTTTGGAAAATCTACAACAGCGTAGTTAATAATGGACAGTCAATTATTCCCCCACTAACAAACAATCATGAGGTTGCTTGCACGGCAACTGACAAGGCTAATCTGCTTGCCAGTTGGTTTGCCTCAAACTCCACACTGAACTCGGTACACCACTCACTCCCTGATTTTCCTCTGTGAACAGACGCCACACTTGACGATTTGAAAATCACCCCTTCTCAGGTATATGCTATTATAAAATACCTAGACACCTCAAAAGCATGTGGACCAGATCTCATCCCGGCTGTGCTATCAAAAAAAATGCTCTGCCGAGGTTGCTCCAGTTCTGTCCAAACTTTACAATAAATGCCTTAACGAATCTTGTTTTCCCGACTGCTGGAAAACCGCCTCTGTGGTACCAGTCTTCAAGAATTCTGGTGAAAGAACTGACCCACTAAATTATCGCCCCATTAGCCTCCTCCCGCTTTTCGACAAAATATTTGAGTCCTTAGTTAATCAAGCCCTAATCCAGCACCTAACAGCTGCTAAACTCCTGACTGACAAACAATATGGATTCAGGCAAGCCCGTTCAACAGCAGATATCTTAACTGTAGTTTCTGAACGTATATACCGTTCATTGGATAAAACAAGGGAGGGTAGAGCGGTGGCCCTTGATATATCTAAGGCTTTTGACAGGGTATGGCACGATGGTCTTCTAAGGAAAATTAGATCATATGGAATCACTGGAAGAATTCATAATGTAATTAAATCCTTCTTAAGTAATAGAAAAATCAAAGTTGTCCTCGACGGACATACATCCAAACAATATGACATAAATGCGGGAGTACCTCAGGGGTTTATCCTTGGACCTCTATTATTCCTGATATTCATAAACGACCTCCCTGATAATATTGTTTCGGAGATGGATATATTTGCCGATGACACCACTCTCTATAACAGATATGAGGGGAAAACAAATGAACACATATCCAAGGAAATGGCAGAAACACTAGAGGATGACCTCCAATCCGTAGTGGAATGGGGACAAAAATGGTTGGTCACATTCAATGCTGCTAAGACTAAGCTTGTTTCCTTCAATAACTACAAGAAACCTTCTCTACCACCAATAGCAATGGCCAAGAACACATTGCCTGAAAGTACTTCTTTTAAACTCCTCGGCCTAACGTTTACAGGGAATATGAACTGGAATAGATACATTGAGAGCATTGCCAAGGCTGCTGCAAGGAAGGTTGGCTCCCTCTACCGTGCTAGAAAACTACTTACGCCTGCCAGTATCCTATACCTCTATAAGGCAACCATTCGCCCATGTATGGAGTACTGTTGTCACATCTGGGCTGGTGCATCTGCTGCTTGTCTCTCGCTCCTGGACAGGGTTCAAAAAAGAGTCGCCAACCTGATAGGTCCTGAACTGTCATCTAGGCTTCAACCTCTGTCCCATCGACGAGATGTTGCATCCCTCTGCCTGTTCTACAAATACTTTAATGGTGAATGCTCTGACGAACTGCAAACACTTGTACCTCCCCGACGTAACTACCCCCGACAAACCCGACAAGCTACTAAGTCTCATCCCTTTACAGTAGAGATCCCTAGGTGCAAGAAAGCCTTTTACTCCAATAGTTTCTTCCCCAGAACTGCAGGTCTTTGGAACTCCCTTCCGGGATTCTGCTTTCCCAACTGCAATGATATGCAGAAGTTCAAGTGTAATGTTAACAAACATCTTTCTACTCTTCTCCCTTCATAATGACCCCGCTAATTAAGTCCCTAATAGTAGCCCCCTGCTTCAAAGTGGCACTGTGCCTTGTTTGGGGTGAAAATTGAATAAAATATATATATATATATATATATATAGTTTTTGAAGTTTTTAACCTTTAAAACTATACAAAAAAATATTTTTTATCATTCGTTAGAAAACCATCCAGTCAGAAAGTCATTTAATCACCTGCAATCACTGCATCAACTCGCTCTCGAATTTACCATAATACCAATAGTTTATTTTTCAAGGGATCATCAGTTGTTTACCATGAAACACTGTTTCGGGGATTTAAAAACAAAACAGTATATTACATCATGGCTCCCCAGCAGTGTTGATCAAACACCACCACCCTTAATCTTAGGAAGAAGACATGTTGCAAACATTTGATCCAATTTCCTATTCTTAATTGCAATTACTAACCTTTTCATACTATAAAAATGCATTTCTTACCTGTGCGATTCATCAATTTCCATATATATATATATATATATATATATATATATATATATATATATATATATATATATATATACATATATATATATAATGAAAATTACTCCAGACAAGGCATGAAGCCACGATGTAAGTATCTAAAAAATCATATAGTACATCAAGCAAAAAGATTTGCCAACAATAAGTATTAGATGGAATATTAGATGGAATAGATTCTGATGCAGAAAACAGCAATACTCCCTTCTTTGTCAGAAACATCGCTCCTGGAATGTGAGGACTAAAGGACAAAATAAGAGAAGGCAGAGTTACGCAGCTGTCGAAAATAAACTCAAGATCCACTTTCTATACCCCTTAAATTATAGCATGGGGTCGTCGCATGGAGAGAAATGACATGAAAATGATAAAATGGATATGTAACGTGATTCTTAGTTGTGATGATTTCAGAGGAAGATTAAATCTAAACATTATACAGAGATTTATGCAGAACAGGACACTTTGTTGGTTTGGTCACATTGAAAGAATGAATGCGAGTGGTTGGGTTAGTAAATGTAGAACAGTTGAGGTAGCAGTGTCAGTTGATGGAGAAGGCCAACGAAAACATGGGAAGAAGTGATAAGAATAGGTTCATGGAAAAAGAGGGGTAAATAAAGACTTGGCCAGAGATAAGTTAGTTAGAAGTCAGTTTCTAAAAGTTGCCCAACAAATTGCAGGTAATTTGTTTGGTATCAAAGAAACAGAAACAACGCATCTTCCTGAAATAAAAGCTATTTCTTTATTAACTGTTTTCGGCACTTGTGCATTACTGCGAAGGAACCACCTTTTTGATCTTCAGTTTGGAGATGCGGAGAAGCAGATAAATTTCATTCATTCATTGCAAACAATAAATTTAATGATTATTTATATTTTATTAGTTATGAAAATTGCAAGATTTTTGACGGTGCTACAAAAAAACAAACAACAAAAAAAACAAAAACAAAAAAAAAACAAATTAAAAATACCCGTTTTGTGTTAAAAAAATCCCCTATATTTTGTATTATTAACATGTTCTTATATCTATACATGAAAACCTTTAACATACGAACGAACGTACGTGTGTTACGATTTCCAGATTATAAATTATTCGATCAGCCGATCCTATCTATTGAAAAGGAGGATAGTAGGTGGCATTAATTTAGTATATAGATGCGCTAATTTAATGTTCATAGTATGTTATCATCTTCTGCCATCCTTTTTAATAAATAGGATCTCCCGATCACCGAAGGCGCAATGTAAAAAGAAAAAAAATATGTCGCTTTTGAGCCATACGTGGAACTAAAATATACTTTCTTGGTTTTTTGGCTAGGATCAAAGGGTAGTATCTGTTCTGCCTAAATATGGTAGAATTATATCGTGGGGGTTCCGTTTGCGCCAGGCGTTCATACAATGGAAATTTGTCACAGACTTCTATAAGAATATTGAAAATAAACCGTAATAACCAGATATATTCCAACACTGCATTAACCACATTACTTAGATAAATACGTTAACAGTTTTAACAAAAGAGCTACAATAATATCGCGGGGTCTCCATTCATGCTGAACATCCACAGAATGCCCAGCAGCAATTATTACATATGAAATATGTTGCTGTGGAATTTCCACATGTTCTGCTAATTTATTTTAATTCAATAGATGTGTTAACAAAAACACGCACATTGTTGACATTTGTTGAAATTTGCCATTCGCTCCTGAAATTGAATTGTTCTGCCCTTGCTGCGGGCTCTCCAAATTTTTAAACTGAAAACCCAAAAATTGGTTCCTTCCCAGTAGTGCACAAGTGTCTTGTTTTCCTTTACAATTTTACGACAAAGTAAAATTCTTGTACAAATTTTACGATTTAATAAGCAGACATTTTGAATTTACGGTTGCTTAAAGAAAACGAGAATGATTTTATAATCAATCGGATGAGGTGATTTGTTGATCACAATTTAATCCCATGTTCTGGTGTTTTCTGTTTTGCGTGCATTCAGGTTTCATCTTATAAACAAGACACATGCATTCAAAGCATAATTCGAAAAGTTGTCTCCTGATATATTACTCATCGTAGAAATGATTTGGAATATGGACTCCTGACAGAGCAATTTTCTACCTCTATAAAATCCAAATACGTCCAAGGATGGAGTACTGTGGCCATATTTAGGCAGGAGAAGCAGCTTATCCTGTCTTCACAGAGTTCAAAATAGAATTCGTAGCCTAGTAACGGAAGCCCTTTTATCTTCACTTCAAACTCCTTCCCACAGAAGAGATATTGCTTTATCGTTATTTTTATGGAAAATGCTCGCCTGAGTTCCAATCTATGGTTCCCCTAGCAACACTTTCACGAAAAACACTCATCTAGCTGAAAACATTATTAATAATTTTCCCACGCTTTATCTGTGCCTAAACATAAACGTAGATTCCATGAACAAAGCTTCTTTCTTAGAACTGAACGCCCGTGGAACTCTCTTCCGTTTTCCTGCTTTCCAGATGACTACAATATGGTTGTTTTCAAGTCCAACCTAAACGTTTTGGATGAGCTGTCTCATTAATTAATCCAATTTACCAAATTTCTATTACTAACGATTACTACGATATTGTCCCGTTGACTACCGTACACTTATTAACTCTTATCCTAGAGTGGCCTCTGGACCTTGATAAGTGGGGACTCCTTTGTAAAAAAAAAAAAAAAAATATGTTACTCATCGTTAGAATCAGTTGTTTGTTCCTCAACTCCTTGGTGTCAAATTTTGATTTATTAAAAAAAAACAAAAAAACTATCCAACATTTGGATCAGGCTAATCTGTTATAAAACCATTCAATATGTTACAGAATGAAGAATTATACAAAATCAGCACAAAAAAGAAACAATGCTTCATCCTTGGACATAAAAAAACCAATAAAAGCGATGTTTCGTTGATTTTATTCAAATTTCAGATATAAAAAAAAAGAAAACTGACTTTATATCAATAGCAAAAACACTTTTTCTTTTCTTTGAAAACCGCTCTAGACAATACATGAAGAATGAAAAATGGTTAGCGAAAAGACATGAGCAGCTTTAGTCTTGAAAATACCAAGATTACAGGTAGGGGAAAACAGTCAGCAGGAAGAGAGTTCCACAAAACTGTGGTTCTTGGAAAGAATCTGTTAGAATAGATTTATTATATTATACATGTTTGTATATACGAAACTAAACTAAGCTAAAAAGAAAAAAACAAGCAACAAAAAAAAAAAAAACGATTGATCATTTCGGTTATCATAACTAATTAATTGATTTGAATCAAAAACCATACATAATTCAATTCAGTTGGCTATTATAATCATGCTTATTAATCATTACAATTATAATTTTTAAAATCATACAATTCAAAAAGTATATTTATGTTTTGTTAAGTTTAAAAAACCTCCTGAAAACGCCTTTTTATCGTAATTGTAAATAATTAAATTTACTTAATCAAAGTAAGTCAGAATTACCTCCCTTGGAACAAATCTAACGAAATATTAACTTTGCTTATATTTATATATTTATTTATTTTGATGCGGTATCACAACAGCGAACTGATGGAAACCTCTAGACCAACGAGTCAAACAAGCTCGAACAAATATATATAAGGAACAAACCCAAATTATGTATTCATCGACGTTTCGTCTTTATGAAATTAAGAAAACAAAACACCAATACAAATATTTGAAAATATATTTTTGATATTTTCATGTTTTCTTTATTCTATTCATCCAGATGAAGTCTCGAAATGAAGACGAAACTTTTATGAACATATAACTTGGTTTGTTCCTTTCTTATATTTTATATATATATATATATATATATATATATATATATATATATATATATATATATATATATATATTTTATATATATATATATATATATATATATATATATATATATATATATATATATATACACTAGCAGACCGTAATGATGGTATTATTTGAAAAGTAGTGTAAGGATTTGGGTAAAAGAAAGTAGCAGAAGATTTATTTAAAAAGAAAAAATGAAAAAGCAACCATGACCTCTTCTTCCCATATCAAATGTGAACATCTTGTATCCAGTGTTGACCCCCCCCCCTCCGCATACACAGCTGACCCGGCAGCCACTACCAGCAACACATCCTCAGCAAGAACCTCCTTCTCTCTTTTACACACACACACACACACACACACACACACACACACACACACACACACACACACACACACACACACACACACACACCTACTATAACACGTAAATACACTGAAGACTTTGCTCTTTCTTTCTCCTTTAACCGGTCTCCTTCATCCCGATGACTACTAGCTATAAACAAAACTATTCTCTCCTCAACAAGCCCGCAATATATTAAATCTTTCTTTACACAAAACACTTCCACCTACTAACACGTTTCTCTCTTGTACACGCTACTAACGAAGATGACAAATAAAGTTGCTTTTGAATATGGAATGAAATCCATTTGGTTGTCTCTTATTCTATAGATGCCCGTCAAAGAATCGACAATTCTGACCAGAGAAAAATTACCCTCGAACTTAATCACTCCCAACCCATAGCACTAGCAACGTCACTTTTCTATAATAGTCGCAGGCCGCCATAATAGTATTTATTGAAAAGACTGAGACTAGCAACATTACCTTTCTTAGGTAAGATTATGGCTAGTTTTTAAATTTGTAAGGTTTTCTTTTATTAAATGATTACATTTTTATTCTCTCTCATAAACTATCAGACTTTTCAAAAATGAAAACTGGCTTCATTAAAACCAAAAACAAAATGATACAAAATGTCTCCATAGTAACAGTTCCACCACCGGAAACAATCACACGTGTTATGTCTTTATAACTGAAGCAAAGAAAAGCAATAAATCTTTAAGTGAGAGCATGTACATTTCAGCTGTTTGTTTTCTGACTGAAACCATGGCAACACAATTCATAGTCGATAAATCAAAAAAAAAAAAAAAAAAAAGAAGAAATTTGACAGCTTTTGTCATGTCATAAATGGGTTTTGCAGCAGACATTGTTCATAAATATGTGGGAAAACTGAGTCAATTATTTTTTCCTCCAGTTGCAACAGATGTTAATTGAAGCACACAAATTTATTACCTTTGTGAGATATGTCGATATTAACCGAATTTGGGAAGCGACTTTCCGCTAAGAATCATAAAAGGTAATTTTATATCGTTAAGGATAGTTTTTTTGTTTCTTCACACCTTATGAATTGCGATATTCTAAACACAGCTATTGCTGCTGAAGGTGTGCAAAGACTTTAAAGTTTGTTCACGTGGATAACTACTTAACACTTTGGCCTATATCACTAAGAGTTTAGAATAGTAATAAAAATGGAATTTTAATTTATGCCCAATTTATTGTAATCTATATATTAATACGATAGCGTGTGTGTTATTTTGTGCGCCACACTTACATCGTTTTTTCCCGAATGACTGTCGCTTAATTGTTATTGCCTTCCATTTATTGTAATAAATAATAATGAGTTCTTCATAAGTTTTGGTTTCGGTTTCGATTATAACTGATGGCACTCAAATCATCTATTTTTCTTTATAAATAATTTACCAAGAATTCTTTATAAGTGTTGATTTCGGTTTCGATTATTGCTGAAGGAACTCAAGTTATATATATACATATATTTCTTCTTCATAAGTTTTGGTTTTGGTTTCAATTCAAGCTGATACACCCAAGTCTTATGGATATATATATATATATATATATATATATATATATATATATATATATATATTATTTTGAAATCACAACTTTATAATATATAAGGATCGATAGAAAATTGACTCTATAATAATATATACGAAATCTGCATAAAGTAAAGTATCATATTTAAGCGTATTTTATGACCGGGTTACACTGGGCGTCCCTACTAGCTTAGATATATATTTTGCAGTTTTAACAAAAGAGCTACAATAATATCAGGCCAAGATCAAAGTGTAGTATCTGTTCTTCAGATGCTGCACTTCCATTTCTTGTTCTCTTTCGGTGGAGGAGCAGTCCTTCACGACTGAGACAATTTTTTATTTTTGTACCTTTTCTCCACATTAAAAAACGACCCTGGTGTCTAACTCTGTCCCGTGGGGATGCATTGTAAATAGGTACAATAATATCAGGCTGTCTCCATTTATGCTGAACATCCACAGAATGCCAACATCAATATATTTGTAGCAGTCGACACTCATTACATCACAGGCAGAAGCTAATTCTCTCGACTCAAGTTTTGAAATCCATTTCCCCTGGTTTGTCCAATCACAAGCCAGCTCTCTATCATGTGACAGAGTATATAAAAGGCGAAATCTGAAACTGTCAACCCTCTTTCATTCTGACCCTGCCGGGCAGCAGACTTCGCTTGGGGCTTTGGGGCTGAACGTGAGTACTACAAGCTAACAATGGCTCCTTTCAGACTCCTATTTGTTTCCACGTGCGGTACCCAAACAAAAATTCTTTATCATGCTAAAGAACATACAGCGAATCACACACACACTCGCACGCACGCACACACGCACACACACACACACACACACACACACACACACACACACACACACACACACACACACACAATCACCCATGACAACACGTGAACACACTTAATACCTTTGCCGTTTCTTTCTCCTTTAATCGGTTTCTTTCGTCCCGACGACTACTAGCTATAAACACGTGTGGATTGAGCTGTTCTCTCCTCAACAAGCCGGCAATATAAACCACGAAATCTGAAACTATTGTCACACCTCTCTTGAATCAGCACTGCTTGAGTCCAGTGGCAAGGAAAGGTTCAGGACGACTGGAAACAATGCCGAGATAAGCGGAGAAGACATACAGCATCTGGAAGTCCCAAATGGTCACCCATCTAATATTGGCCAGGCTCATTGTGGCTTAACTTCGGTGATGTGACAGGAACACTCGCATTAAGTTTGTAACAAGCAAACATCTTCCATTGTGTCACAGTGTAAATATGACGTCAAGAATAATTGAAGAAAAATAAAACGTTTAGATATCATTAAAATGACTACCTTTTTGCATGGATTTCATTAGTCGATGGATTTTTAGGTTTTATTGATATTTTTGTAAAAATTGAAATGATTTATTTATGCATGATTTTACTTAGATTTATTTATATATTTTTTATATGATTTTATTTTTATTTATTTATTTATTTTTGATGTATCTGAATCAGTAAAGAAAAAAAATGATATTCAGTAATAAATATAATTGCTAATTAGCTAATTATTAGAGTTCATAAAAAATTGTTTCAAATTAATTCCAGTCAACAGCCAAAGATTTGAGCTTTTCTTTCTTTTTACCTTGCACTCATCTGAATTCCAATGAACTTTACAATAATCATGAGTTATCTCCCTCTAATGTATTTGAAACACATATTTGCACATTTATAACATTAATTAAAAACGGCTTAAGATTGAACTAATAAAAAATTTAACTAACAGAACAGAGAAACGATGGCTAAATGGTTAATGACATGGACTAACAGCATCGATGTACAGAGCTCAAATCCCGTTTGTTCAACAGAAATACTTTCATTTACAATGTTAGCAACTTTCATGCGGTTCAATCACTACTTGGTATCTTTTAACTAGAATTCTAACTATTAGGCTGGTGCAAAAGTTTTTGCCGATTTCGAATTTCATCTATTATATAAATCTCACCTGTCTGTTTAAATGTATGTATGTATGAATGTATGTATGTTTGTATACCTGCCTAAAACTTTCGACAGAGGCCACGGATTTTCACGAGATTGGTAGCATTTTGAAATTCGACCCTTCAAACCACAAATATAAAAAATTTAACCAAAAACATTAATTCCTTCACTCCCAACTGTGCCCTTTTGTACAGGGAGGGTCGATTTTTTTGTTGACATTTTTGGCAAGTCATTTAACCCTCGTGTTCGCAACGTCGCTTAAAAGGCGTTATTTCGACCGCCTGTGACGTCACAACCAAGGTAGGCACATCGGTAAGAGTTTGTTTTCTTCACCTCTTTTTCCTCTGGCATGTTATGGGTTCGAGTCTGCTTACTACTCCTATTTCTTTTTGCTTAACCAACACCCTTACACACACCTCCACTTTCTTTTCTGTCTTTGCATCATGGGTTTGAGCCTGCCTGCCTACTACAATTTTTTTTTTTTTTTGCTCAACACACACCTCCAAGCACCCGGGCAACGCTGGGCACAAAGGCTAGACTTAAAAATAAAAAAAACTGTGTTTTTGAAAATTTGTATATTTATAACAATAACAGTCTTTTGCTTGCTATAACTTGATTCCATCTGTCGACAGGCTTATAAATGCCTCACCTATAAAATTCTTTCAGTTTTGATTTGAAATTTGAATTGAACTCATGTTCAACGACACCTCGTGATTTTAACCTAAAGTCATGTAAATGCTTTTATAATTCTCAGAATAATCTGAAGGAGCTAGGTCAGAAGATTATGCAGGATGGGGCAAAATTTCTCAATATAGATTTCTTTGGTCAGTCGTGTTGTGTGGAGACGGGCATCATCATGATGGAAGATGGTTTCTTTTTTCTATTTTTTATTGCATTTTTACCCCAAACAAGGCACAGTGCCACATTGATGTAGGGGCTATTATCTGGGACATAATTTTCAGGGGTATTATGTAGGGAATTGAGTAGCAAGATGTCTGTTTACATTACATTTGAACTTCTGCATGCCAGTACAGTCAAGGAAGCAGGAATCCGGAAGGGAATTCCAAAGTCTAGCAGTTCTAGGGAAGAAACAATTAGAGTAACATTTTTGGGGATTTCTACTGTGTATGTGTGTAATTTTGCTGCTTGTCGGGTTTGTCGGGTTTGTCGGGGGGGGGGGGGTATTTACATCAAGGAGGTACAAGGGTTTATAGTTCATTGGAGCCCCTATCAGGAAAGTCCTTGTAAAACAGGCAGAGGGATGCAACATTTCCTTGATGGGACAGTGGTTGAAGCGTAGCTGATAGAATGGGACCTATTAGGTTGACAACTCTCTTTTGAACCCTGTCTAAGAGTGAGATACTAGTAGCAGATGCACCAGTCCAAATGTGGCAACAATACTCCATACATGGGTGAATGATGGTCTTGTAGAGGTACAGGATACTCTCAGGCACAAATAACTTTCTAGCATGGTAAAGAGAGCCCACCTTTTTTGCAGCAACCTTGGCAATGCCCTCAATGTATCTATTCCAATTCATGTTTCCCATGAACGTTTAGCCGAATTCAGCTCAATCAGCACCAACCATTACCAATCATGATGGGGGTGTCTCACCATTCACCTAACATCCTTATACTCGAGTGTCCTTTTGGACTTGATAAGTGGTGACATGTTAATAAAACAAAAAAACTGGTTAAAATTTTTCAATAAATACTTGTGTGTTAAAAGATTTAAAGTTTTGAAATCTATTTACATCCAATCTATATATTTATAAAAGTAAAAATGTGTGAGAGGACATTTCTCAACATATATACTAAATGCATTTTTGATCTACTGACTTGAAATTTGGTATATAGGGTTTTCAGACATGTGGAAAACATATTAATCGGTTTTCATCTGGAAAAAGGCCTGCTAAGGGGTAAAAATTGAAAAGATCGTACGTGGGGGGGCGGTCATTGGATTTTTATCTGTTTGTCAACTGTTTCACACATGCACAAATCCAATTGCGAATTCCTTAGGACCGCTATCCAATCATGGTTGACTGAACACGAGCATTCTATCACAGTGAAGTAAATAAAGGGTTCTGTTTGAAATGCAGGCCAAATTCTTGAGTTCGACAGAAACATTCCCGAGTTCGACAAGAATGAGTATGCGTGACTCGTTCACATAATAGATTACTTATGTTAAGAATAAGTTGGTTTGAAAACACTTTTTAAAAATCGTGTCAAGCTGGTCTAATTGTTATCATACTTGACTCAGTCTTTAGATTTTGGTTTTGATCTCAGCTCGAGTATTTTTTTTACTTACAGGAAGTGAACTGTTTAGAAAAAACATAATACTTGCATGCATATGTGTCAGTCAAAGGCCGTAAATGACAAAGTTCTCTCTGATTCTCTCTCCTCTGATCTCGAGTGCGTAGTACAGTGGGGGAAGATGTTTGCTGGTTACTTTTAATGCATCTAAAACCAAGCTCCTATCTTTACACCATCAATACTCTGATCCTCATCTGGCATCAATTGAAATGGATGACTCTCGTCTAGGAGAATCTCCATGTTTTGATAAGCTTCTGGGTTTGACCTTTACTCCTGATCTGAAATGGAACACGTACATCAAATCTGTTGCCAAGGTCGCTGGAAAAATAGTAGGATCCTTCTACCGCTCCAGAAGATATCTCACTGCTGATGCAATTCTCTCTCTTTATAAAAGCCAAGTATGTCCAAGGATGGAGTACTGTTGCCACATCTGGGCAGAAGCTGCTAAAAATAGCCTATCCTGCCTTGACAGAGTACAAAATAGGCTTTGTGGCTTAGTGGGGGATGCCCTTTTTTCTTCCTTGCAACCTCTCCCCACAGGAGAGACGTTGCGAGCCTGTCTTTGTTTTATCATTACTTCCATGGCAAGTACTCGTCTGAGCTCCAATCCCTGGTCCCCCCTCACCAATCTTTCATGAAAAACACCCATCTTGCTGAAACCACTGTCAATAATTTTCCTCACTCTTTATCTGTGCCAAAACCAAAACGTAGATTCCATGAACAAAACTTCTTTCTTAGAAGTGTTTGCCTGTGGAACTCTGTTCAATTTGCCTGTTTCCCACCTGACTACAACCTGGATGTCTTCAAGTCCAACATAAACAAATTCCTGATGAACTGCCCCCTTAAGTAAGACACTTTATCAAATCTCCAATACTAAGGTACTGTACACACAATAACCCTTATCCCCGAGTGGCTTCCAGGCCTTGATAAGTGGTGACCACCTTGTTAAAAAAAAAAAAGAAGTTTCTTTCCATTTTTTATTTCATTTTTTTTTTTAAAGGAATTGAACGTTACGTTTAATAGCTACGGTATTTCTGTTTATACTAAATAAGCATTCTGCATTAATTTAAATATAATATTTATGCATATTTTACGACCGGGCAATGCCAAGTAGTCTGCGAGTAATTTTATTAATTGCTCATGGAATCTACGTTTGGATTTAGGCATAGATAAAGAGTGGGGAAAATTATTGACAGTAGTTTCAGCCAGACGGGTGTTTCTCGTGAAAGATTGGCGAGGGGGGATTGGAGCTCAGACGAGCACCTGCCATGGAAAAAAGATAAAACAAAGACAGGCTCGCAACGTCTCTCCTGTGGAAGAGAGGTTGCAGGGAAGAGAAAAGGGCATCCCCCACTAAACCACGAAGTCTATTTTGTACTCTGTCAAGGCAGGATAGGCTGTTTTAGCAGCTCCTGCCCAGATGTGGCAGCAGTACTCCATCCTTGGACGTACTTGGCTTTTATACAGATAGAGAATTGCATTAGTAGTGAGATATCTTCTGGAGCGGTAGAAGGATCCCACCATTTTCCCAGCGTCCCTGGCAACAGATTTGATGTACGTGTTCCATTTCAGATCAGGAGTAAAGGTCAAACCCAGAAGCTTGTCAAAACATGGAGCCTCCCCAAGACGAGAGCCATCCATTTCAATTGATGCCAGATGAGGATCAGAGCGTTGATGATGTAAAGATAGAAGCTTTGTTTTGGATGAATTAAAAGTAACCAGCCACCTCTTCCCCCATTGTACCATGTGCTCAAGATCAGATGAGAGAGAATCAGAGAGAACTTTGTCATTTACGGCCTTTGATGTGTTGCCATAGATGGTCGTGTCATCAGCATAGATGTCAAGGAATGATTTAAGTATGTGTTTTGGAAGATCATTGATGTAGATCAGGAAGAGAGTTGGACCCAGGATCGACCCCTGAGGGACTCCAGCATTAATACTGTGGGCCTCTGATTTCTTCCCATCAACCACTACTCTCATGAACCTACTGGAGAGAAATGATTTAATGATTGAGAAAACATTTCCAGTAATACCGTAGCTTGAAATCTTGTGAAGTAGGCCCTTATGCCATACCTTGTCAAAGGCCTTTGATATGTCAAGAGCAATTGCCCTGGAAAGGAACCCTTTGTCAAGAGATTCACTAATCCTATGTGATATAACCGTTAGTACATCTGCTGTAGATCTTGCAGAGCGGAAACCATATTGCATGTCACTAAGAAGGTTGTTTCTGTTGAGGTGATTGACTACTTCTTTATTTAATATGGATTCCAACAACTTACTCATGACACACAGGAGACTTATAGGTCTGTATTGAGAGGGAGATGACTTTTCACCTGAATTCTTAAATACAGGGCAAACTGATGAGGTCTTCCAGGGAGTCGGAAAGCACTTCTCCTTAAGGCAGCGCTTAAATAGTTTCGTAAGTATGGGAGCAAGTTCTGGTTGAAGCTTTTTTAACACTATAATTGGGATGCCATCAGGGCCAGTTGCTTTACTGGAATCTAGGTTCTTGATTAGCTTGGCGACCTCATGCATGGATATTTGTATGTTACCTAGCTTGTTCTGTGTTATAGGAGGAAATATGGGGAGTTGATGGCCTTCGTCGCATAGGGTGGAATTAGCTGCAAAGTTCTTTGCAAATAGTTTGGCCTTGTCTGACGCTGACGAGATGACCTCTGGTCCATTGATAATGGTTGGGATAGAACGCACACTTCTGTTCAGGATCCTATTTGTTATTTGCCAAACCTGGTGGGAACCAAGCCACTGATCAGCTACTTTGGATTTAACAGACTGAACATATAGCTCTCTTGCATTTTTTATTACTCTTTTGCAGTGGTTGCTGGCAGTCCTGAAAGCAGCTTTAGTCTCAGTGCATCTATTATGTTGGTAGTTATGGAAAAAGTGATTTCTGTGCATGATACCAGCAGCACATTCTGGGGAGAACCATGGCTGGCTGTTAGGTTTTTGTTGGAATTTTTTAGATGGTATGAATCGGTCTATGCCTACAATTAACCATTCGGTCAGATCTGATACTACAGAGGACACTTCCTTTTTAAACATGGAATGCAGAGGTAAATCAGATATGAATGTATGGAAGCTATCCCAGTCAGCCATAGAGTATTGGTATACAGTACGGTGGAGGGGTACATCTGGGGACTTATTACATTTCATTTTTATCTTAACTGATACGACGGAGTGGTCGGACGATCCTAGAGGAGAATGAATGAAACATGAACATAGCTCAGGGGAAGTTGAGAGAAAAAGATCTAGGAGGCTTGCATATTGACCAGTTGTATCGGGCACATGGGTGGGTTCGCGAACAATCTGAGTGAGGTCATAAGCAATGGCAAAATCATGACAATACTTCCCCTCATCATCTGTCTTATTTGAATGGGTCAGCCATTCCACGTTATGGACGTTGAAGTCACCACAGATGTGGATGTTAGCCAAGGGATGTGCAGACAGAATGTGGTCTATTTTCTTATATATACTCTTAAAGATAGTAACTCTGCTGTTATGGGGCTGATAGAGTGCAAATATAAATGCAGTGGTGTAAGCAAGTGCAACCCAGAAGCACATATAGGGTAAATTAGGATCTTCTCTAGAGAAGCCATGAGAAGCCATCCTTAATATAGGCACATATTCCATGCCCATGGAGATCTTGGGGGTCAGATTTAGCTGTTAAGTTAGAGTATCCGTTAATTATGAACCGATCTAGGGAAGTGGTCGGCCCTATTCCAGTTTCGCTTAGAAAGAATATGTCCGGGTTCGTCTCCTGTAATTGTGTTTCAACCTCTGGAAGGTTGGAACGTAGACCCCTGATGTAGAAGGAGGCATGGTAGTAGGGGTCTACGTTGGAGGATGGGGTTCTAGGTTTATTCATGTTTTTTTTTCTGGAGATATTTCATGTTGAGGTTTTGGGATTTGAGGAACAGGTCGGCATATTTGGTTAGACCAGGATAGAGAGGGAAAGTAAGAGAGAAAAAGACAGGAAAATTTTTTTTTTTTTTGTAGCACATGAAAAGGTAAAGCCGTAACAATTACCCACTAGTATGGCATCGAGAGGCTCCACCAGAGACTACTGCATGGTCCAGAATCCATTCACCAAATGGCAATACAGCAGTCCCAGTACTTTGCACCTGCTGATAGAACAGCCTCCTTAGTGGTTAATCCAAGGTTCGGGTCCCTGACTATCAGGCGGATAACGTCAGCCCAGACAAAACGTTTACTTCCAGCACCCTTACTAGTGACATGGCCACAAGGATAGACATAGAGACAGAAAAATTTCCGACATCTCAAGCTACTGTTCACGAAGTACTACCGACCTTTAAAGCAGCTTTTTTTTCACCCTTTGTCAGAAAAATCACTCATTTGAATGAAGACTGAGGGACAAAAAAGGAGAAGCGAGAGTTACTGGAGCTGCCGATACCACATCCACTGTATTATCTACTCTCCATTAAAAAAAAAAAAAAAAAAAACGGGGAGGAGGGGAATGGGTACAAGGGACTTATTAATATCTACTTAAAGTCTGGTGCTAAATTATCAATTCAGGACACTGTTGATGATAATCTCTCCTCCCATATTAATGGGTGGATGTTTTTGGCGTTATCTATCTCGAGTTTGAATCATTGGAGCTTCACCTTATAATTAAAATCCAATAATGAACTTTTATCAATTTGTGAAGTCGGCTTAATATTTATTTACATTTGAGTTTAGATAATTATTCATGGTTTTAATTTGCGAGGTTCGTTTTTATAGGTGACTTTTTCTTTGCTAATGTCACTGTGCATTATATTTCGAATATAATTGAAAATAAGACTAACTATATTAGATGGTTTGATTGGCTAGCCAGGAAGCAAGCATTTTTAATATAAGGAAGGTTATAGTAATAGTATATATTAAGTATATTACTTAAATAAATTCCTAACTTTATCTACTGTAATAGAGAAAATAATTCCCGGCATTTTTGTTTTTTATCGCTAGTTTACTTCAATGTAGCATGAGTGAGCAGTGTTTTGCCTGTTTCAATAGTAGTCGCGAAGGGGGGTGACGAATAAGACAGGAAAGTAGAGACAAATAAATACATATACATAAATAAAACAAGAAAAACAAGTTTAAACAAGGTAACGTGAAATACATTTGTTAGGATGAATTTTAAAATACTTAACGTCTGTTTGCCATAATGGTTCAGCATCCGTTTTTTTGTTTTTTTGCCAACTGGCATATTGCCGTGTCTTTCTAGAGCGGAAGAAGATTTTTATTTCCGGATAACTTGTGCACGCGTGCCTATCTTTTTATAGAATAAAAGTTGTTACGTTCAAATGTGTAAATATGTTAATTTAAAAATTTTTTTTTTTAAATAAAGCATCTGCTATTAGTCTCTCACTCCTGGACAGAGTTTAAAAGAGAGTCGCTTACCGGATAGGTCCTGAACTTTGATATCTAAGCTTCAGCCATCGATGAAATATTGCATCCCTCTGCCTGTTCTACAAGTATTTTAATGGTGAATGCTCTGACCAACTTGGGCCCTCTCATCATAAATACTCTTGACAAACCCGACAAGCAGCTAAATCCTACCCCTACACAGTAGAAATCTCTAGGTGTAAGAAAACCTTCTACTCCAATAGTTTCTTCCTCAGAACTACTAGATTTTGGAACTCCTTTCCGGGATTCTGCTTTCCCAACTGTACTGACATGCAGAAGTTCAAGTGTAATGTGAACAAACATCTTGCTCCTCATCTCCTTTCATAACATCCCTTCAACTTATGTCCCTGATAGTAGCCCCCTACTTTAAAGTGGCACTCTGCCTTGTTTGGGGTGAAAACGAAAAAAAAAAAAATTCACTCTGTTTTAAATTAAGAAAAAAATGAAGATTTGTCATTTAGAAAATAAACTGGAGATTAAAAGTATACAGGTCACGAGTTGGCGACCATCAACAGATAACCCCACTCTATGTATGCCTTAATCACGACTGGCTTGCTTTCCAGCTGACTGCAATGTAGTCGTCTTCAAGTCCAATGTACACAAGTTCTTGTTGACTCCCCCCCCCTAAAAAATCCATTTCTACTCCATTTCCACCACTAACTATTAATACGCAATTATCCCTATGATCACCATACACTCATTAACTCTTATCCTCGAGTGGTCTTTGGGCCTGGGTAAGTGGTGACTCCCATTTGAAAAAAAAAAAACACACACACACACACACACACACACACACACACACACACACACACACACACACACACACACAAAAAAAAAAAAACGTTTAGAGATCTTCCTTTTATTACTAAGGGAAATAACTTTAGATTATGAGATAATTTCTCCTATAAGGGAGACACCTCTGGTCAATACGAATATACTTAAATGAACAAAACATTTTTTACTTTAAGATGGCAAAGTGTCATATCAAGGGAGATAACTTATCTCAACCTTTTTTTTTTTAGTAATCAGAACTACACAAAATAAAATGAAGATATGGGAGAAAATAGGGTAAATGTTTACTTTAAGGTCATAAATCGTGAATGAACCTAACGATTTACTGTGAAGGATCAGTTTCACATATAAATTAAATGTAAAAAGATATGCCGATTCTGGGCAACTTTTTTATGGCATTTAACCAAAATTCTTTTTTACTATTAACCTTGTCCAAATGGCAAACACTCTTCTGCCTCTCAAATTCTCGTAAAACCACACGCAATCGCCCATGGCAAATAACCAATGGAAATGCATTTTTGTTATTCTTTCTGTTGTTTATTTCGGTGGAAAAAATTTCTTTTAACTCGCCATAAAATGTTGAAAAAATAGATTGATATAATTTATCTCCCTTAGGTCGACATTGCGACGCTTCTTCGTTATAATGGCGAAATTTGAAATATTGAATTTCAAGTAAAACCAATATTATCTTCTATATTGTTATGTCGAATTTAGTGATATATCCAAAAATTACGAAAACTATCAGATAAAAAATTAATTATTAATTAAAATAGTGTTTGAAATAATTTTCAAGTTTATACATAATGAAACAACATCAAATCAGGGGAAGTAACTCAGGCTGTTTTGTTACAATTAATGCGAATGTCACGTGTACAAAATGTAATAATGCAGTAACATTCAATTAATTGCAACATGACAAATTGGTAGATAACATTGCTTTTAGTTAAAATTAGCATAAAAAGTAAGTATATACTATTAATTTTTAATGGAAATTCAATTTCTTGACTGTTGGATTTCGCTATTCTAACGAGATTTGCAAAAAAAAAAAAAAAGAAAAATTTCCCGGTCTTGTTTAAAATCCAATAAAAACGTCATCGCTATAAACAAATCAATAAATAAAATACAAAAATAAACAGAAATAATTGGGCACTTGTCCAGATTTTTCTCATACTAAAAACAAAAAAATATGACGAAAGGAACAAATCATATTCGAAAAATTGAGTAATTTGATAAAGTAGTTTAAGTTTTATAAAAAAAAAAAAAATAACTTTTAAGCGGTTAGAGGATTACAACATAAATTTTGCAAAGTTTGAATTATTGTTTTTTGAAATTGTTTCAAAATTGGCGGGCAAGACAGTCGCTCCCAAGTTGCACATAAATTTTGATGGTGGACCTGAATGAGCTTTCCCCCTGCCGTAAAATTAATTTCTTTTCACGTATTCTTATTTTTTTCTGTGATAACAGAGTTAACTTTCATATTAGCAGGAAAATTAAAAAAAAAAAAGATTATTTAATGACTTTTAACATTGGGGATCACTTTTACATTATAACATTCTATCAAATTGATACCCCACTTTTCGGTCAATCAGTAAAAACTCTCCTTATTAAGCTATTTTTGTAGTGTACAATAAAATGTAATAGAACGTTATAATTTAAAAGTGATCCTCCATGTTAAAAGTCATTATATAAACTTGGGAGATTTTCCCCCTGCTAATATGAAAGTTAAGTCTGTTATCAACGAAAATACTTTTATGTCGTGGGGAAAGCTTGTTCAGGTCCGCCATTTTGATTTTCTCATCTATTCCAGACACATACAAAGTTGAGTTTCTTTTTACTGCACTGACATTTATAAAAGCTTACTTTTTCTATGTAAAAATTATTAAAACGAACTTCTTAATATACTCAGTCATTGATATGTGAGTGACTTCATGAAGGTTAACTAATTTGCATATTACTTTGAAAAACGAACTTTCATTGATTAATTATTCATTTTTTTATGGTTTCTTATTGGATGATTGGTTTTATTTATCTATTATGCTCAGTTCTATTTTAGCATATTTTCTATGCATTTATGCTACATTTATGTAGCATTTAAGATGAAAAAATTCTAACACATGCACACACACATACATACATACATACATACATACATACATACATACATATATATATATATATAAATATATATATATATATATATTGTATTGGTAGTAATTATTAAGTGTGTCTACCAAAAGAGTGCTCAATGTTTAGACAGAGCCAAAATAAGTGAATTTAGTATACAAACAAATGGCTACACATAAGCATACATGTTTCAGCGAAAATCCAGTAAGGGAATCGCTTCGTCAGGCCAAGGACATCTCTGGCTGTTTCAACTCAAACATTGCCAATTTATAACTAGGACTACATCATATTTAAGTGTAAAGGGGGAGACAGGACCTAAAGAGAAAGTATATACATTAAAATGTGATCATCCATTATGTTAATTATATTAATTTATTTATTATTTTATTTTATTTATAGTGCGTAATGAGTTTCAAGTAGAGTTTCAATATTATCAGTAAATTCCTAGTTCAGTAGGTAAGTTGTGTAGAATAGGAACCCCAGATTTAAAAAAAGGGAACGGCTGTATTTAACTGTAATATGTACATAAATATAATTATTTATTAACATTAATATTAATCGGTTAAAATATATAGTTATGTGAATAATTCATTAGGCCACTAACGTTTAAAATAAAATAAATAGTATACGTTTTTTGAAAAAAGTTTACGATATATATATATATATATATATATATATATATATATATATATATATATATATATATGTATTCATTACATCGTAAACTTTTTTCAAAAAACGTATACTATTTATTTTATTTTAAACGTTAGTGGCCTAATGAATTATTCACATAACTATATATTTTAACCGATTAATATTAATGTTAATAAATAATTATATTTATGTACATATTACAGTTAAATACAGCCGTTCCCTTTTTTTAAATCTGGGGTTCCTATTCTACACAACTTACCTACTGAACTAGGAATTTACTGATAATATTGAAACTCTACTTGAAACTCAAAACGCACTATAAATAAAATAAAATAAAATAATAAATAAATTAATATAATTAACATAATGGATGATCACATTTTAATGTATATACGTTCTCTTTAGGTCCTTTCTCTCCCTTTACACTTAAATATGATGTAGTCCTAGTTATAAATTGGCAATGTTTGAGTTGAAACAGCCAGAGATGTCCTTGGCCTGACGAAGCGATTCCCTTACTGGGTTTTCGCTGAAACATGTATGCTTATGTGTAGCCATTTGTTTGTATACTAAATTCACTTATATATATATATATATATATATATATATATATATATATATATATATATATATATATATATATACCAACTTGAAACTTAATATATAGGGGATTTGGACCTGTGGAACAAATTTGATTTGGTTTTTAGCTGATAAAAATAGCTGCTAAGAGTTCAAAATTGAAAAAAAAAATTGAACTTGGCAGGCATAAGTTGACTTAAAGTGCTCTTGTACACATGCACAAATATACATTTATACGTTGCAGTCAGTTAAATTTTAACGTTCTTTCACCCATCTGCTGTTAGCTCAAATGGTGATAACCAAGGCTGGAGCGCTAAATGTTTTGGTTTCGATTCTAGATGATGGCATCCAAGTAATTTTTGTGTAAAACTTTTGAAATCACTACTATATTGATGCCTCCGTTCAGTCTCGAAAGACAAAAGGATACCCCCTGTAGGGGCAGCTGCACGTGTAATTGTGAGGCAAGGGTTGTGCAATCTACAAACACATCTCTCCTGAATCGGCATTGTTCGAGTCCAATGGGAAGGAGAAGTCCACGACGACTGAAAACACTGCTGAGATAAGCGGAGAGCACATACAGCACCTGGAACTCCCAAATGGTCACCCATTTAGTACTGACCAGGTTCAACGTTGCTTAACTTTGATGATCCAGCGGGAACTTGTGTGTCAAATGTGATTATACTGTACCACTATACTGAGTACAATATAATAATCCATAGAGTATTGGCTCTATAATTATTATATATGAAATTTGCATGAATTCGAATATCATTTGTAAGTATATTTTTATGACTGGATCAGGCTGGTAGGCCATGCTAGGAGGCCACTACTATATATTGGGTACAATATAATAATAGAGAATTGTTTCTATAATAGTAAATACAAAATCTACACAAAATAAAATATCATATTTAAGCATATTTTTTGGGCCAGACAACGTCAATGCCTGTTAGTTTAAAAATAAAACTACTTGATTAACTTATATGACTTTTTGGAATATGATATTTTCGTTTCATCACAGGAATGTATGTTATACAGATATTTCTTTATTTTTGTTTTTCTTAATTTACAGGAGGAATTCTGTGCAAGAAGTAAACAATGATTTACCACGTTTTAGGAAAATTAGCTCAGTGTTCCAACGTGAGTGTTTTCTTGTAATGAATGTTCATTATACAAACTTAAATAAAAATTTTGTGAGAACAGCATGAAGTTTAAGATTACTGATTAGAGTGTCACACGTGTCTTGAATGTGGTTATTTTTTGAGAGGAAAACAGTTATTAAACCATGTAAGTAAAATGCATGTGTGTGTGTGTGTGTGTCCATCACATAAGAAAACAGTAGTTCGGAAAAGCATTTTTAAAAAAGATTAAAATTCCCATTTAATGTGGTGATTTTCCACGATGGGTGTTGAAGAAAAAAACTGGTTTGATTTTGTCTGTGGTGCATGTAAAGTCCAGACGGGGGATTTTAACGTCTCCATTTTGACAGAGTTTCATTGACACATGTCGAGCTGGAGAAATCTTAAGTTAGACTGATTTGATTTTCACAAGCGAATCTTCATATAGAGACGTTCTGGAATGTTCCAGTCAGTTTGCTGTATAACTATGAACGAAACGCAATGTAATTCTTTAATTAATATGTGTGCAGGTGGCCAAATCATGACGTTGTACCTGCGCATTCTGATACTCGTGGGCATTGAAACGGTGATTGTTACGAAAATGTCTCTGCTGAAGATTTGTTCCGGCCATATGTAACGGTTGCTAGAAAGTATTTATCTTAGTAATCTGGTTAATGTAGTGTTAGAATATATCTGGTTATTACGATTTATCTCCAATATCTTTATAGAAGTTTGTGACATATTTCCATTGTATGGACGCCCGGCATGAGTGGAAACCATCTTTGGACGGATATATAGTACCCTTGGATCCCAGCCAGAAGACCAAGAAATATATTTTAGTTTCATGTACAGCCCAAAAGCAACATTACGTTTTTGTTTTAATTTCTTTTTTTTTTTTACATTGGGTATTTGGTGATTGGGAAATGTTATTTATTAAAAAGGAGGATAGAATGGGATAAGTAGGGCTATGACAACAGCATATTCTTTTCATTATTTTGACTCTCGAAGTATATATCCGACACAATTAGGCACAATTAATAAACCGAGAATCGCATCACTCTACATAAAAACATATAAGATATCAATGGATAGATACGTGAGAATCAAAACAAGGAAAAGAATATGCTGTTGTCATAGCCCTAGTGATAAGATACTACGTACATTGAAGTAGCATATCTATATACTAATAATTTAATGTTTATTCTATGATGTCACCTTATATCCTCCTTTTTAATAAATAGGATCTCCCGATCGAATAATTTATAATTTGGAAACCGTGACACACGTACATACGTTAAAGGTACTAGCGTGTTGATATATAGATTATTAATAAAAACGACACTATATGATTTATATGTGGCAACATTTTAGGTAAGAAATAAAATAAAATTAATAAGACCTCTACAGTGTTGCTGAAACTATTTCTTCCAGAAGCTCTCGCCAACATTCCCATCCCCACTTCATTAGAGCTCTCGAACTTTGGAAATGCCGACCTAATTAACAATATTTAACCTGTAAATTTTTTTTTTAAAAACAAACTTATTTAATACGTTTTAAACAACCAGTGCAAGGGAGATAACTAATGCAATCATGAATAATCCTTCCAGTGAATTTATTAACTAATTAATTAGCTGTAGGAACTTGTAGTCTTAAACGGTGAAATTCTTGCACCTTTTAGCATAATATTAACGAATAAACCAAGCGTTGCTCGGGAGTAATAATTTCCAAGTTGAAACTTGAGGCAATTTTTCATCCTATGTTATGAATTTATTTTTTAAGTTAATAAATTTTTTTAAGGCAAAAATGTGCACGTGCTTGCGCATACAACAATGGCCATCACTTATAACATAAAGAATTACATTGCTTAATATCCGGAAAACTACTTATTTGCGGAAAATTTAAGTACGATATTCGTTTTCTGCAAACCTGAAAGCCTATACAAAACAAGTTTTTTAAGGTAGGTTTTGTGTTGGTCTACTGGGCCACAATTACTCATTTTACATTGACCAACCCTTCAACAAAAAAGGTAGCCAAAAAATGGGTGTTCTTCGTTTTCAGCACCCCCGAAAACATTAATGGTAATTTTAAAAGATTTTTTGAGGGTGGAAAGATGCTGCACTTTTACTGTTATTTGTTATTTTTTGTGTAGTTACCGTGGTTGAAAACATGTATCCACGTGCAATTGTGTCCTTTTTTTTTGGTATTCATGCGCTCATGCGGTTGTGGTGGGGGAGATATTGACCACATGACAGTTTTCCGGTTTTGGTGGGGAAGGGACCCATGCAAAACAGCTACAAAATGAGTTATCTGTTAGAAAATATGCCTTAGAAACTGGTATTAAAAACAACAGAATTGTAAATTTACAACGGGTTTAAGTGCAAGATTCGTTTTCAGCGAACTTGAAAACTTATAGAAACACAAATTAGAATGGTCGACGTTGTGTTACAGTTAAAAGTAACGTTTACCAGTTTTTTAAAAAAAGTTTTAGAATTCAATTCTGAATTTATTTCTTACTTCAAAAGTAAAAACAAAACAACAAATAAACAGGCGCACAGAAAAACATATCGATACTCTGTAAATTTTACTCTAAGAAGCATTATCAATAAAATTAAAAAATTTTAGAAAAAAAGAAAAAAAGAAAGAAAAATATTAAAAAAAAAATCGAATGATTATTATTCTTTTAATAAAATATTTGCACCTTCAAGTGGTTTCAAAGCAGTTTGTTTATTTTCTAAAAATGTTAATATATATATATATATAAATATATATATATATATATATATATATATATATATATATATATATATATATATATATATATACATATATATTAAGTAATGTGATTTATAATTTAAAAATTTAAAAAAAATTTTTAAATTTAAAAATCAAATTTTAATTAAATTAAAAATCAGTTTCATAAGAAGGAACAACAACAAAGTCAATTATCTGTACGATCGTTTCGGAAATCCGTGCTTTTTATTTGTGGTATACATGAAGTCAAGTAGAACAATTATACATAGTTTTTTTGGTAAGCACAGTCTCCTCATCAGCAAATTTAGGAGGATTTCTATTGAAACGATCGTACAGATAATTGACTTTGTTGTTGTTCCTTCTTAAATTATAAATCACATTACTTAATATTGAATTAGCTCTAGGACATTTAACTATCGAGCTTATTATATATCTAAATTACAACGAGCATTTCCTGTATTTTAATTAAACTAGTAATTTCACTAGTACATTAAAATACACTTAGCTCTTTAGACTATTATTCTAATCTCCTTTAAATTATATACATATATATATATACACACATATATATATATATACATATATATACATATATATACACATATATATACATATATATATACATATATATATACATATATATATACATATATATATATATACATATATATATGTATATATACATACATATATACATATATATATACATATATATATATATATATATATATATATATTTATATATACATATATATATATATATATTTAAACAAGCATGGTTAAAAATAATGAATTATATCTTAAAAAAGATAAGAAAAATCAGAAAATAACAAAAGGCATATTTAAACAAAAGCTCTCTGTTATTTTAAATAATGTTTCTTTAAATTAAATAATACTGTCTGTGTATGTATTCAGGCAATATATATATAATTATAAAAACTCAAATGACCTTGTAACAAATGATGTAACCCACTTTCCGGTTTACAACATCTGGTTGTGCATTCACGCATAAACATTAATCCATAGCAACGTAAACAAATAAGCACAAATCGCTTCTTTAGCAGAGTTTGACCTGCGCACTAAAATATTAACGTTATTATTTCAAAATTTTTATTTAACATGGAAAGAGTGGGGGTGTTTTGCAACTATTCTTTATTACAACTATACTGTCGCTATTTTCTTACAACCAAGCAACTTTAACCCTTGACAAACATAAGAACAATTGTAGTAAAGACTACTACTACTACTACTACTACTACTACTACTACTACTACTACTACTACTCTCTATCTGTCCCTTTTCCTTCCTTCCTTCCTTCTTTTTTTATTTTTTGTTTACATTTCTAGATACAAAATAGTTGTGTGAGAACGGTGAATTTGTTGACACATTTACTAATCTGTTTCAATATTAGTTTTATTTTATTTTATTTATTTAGGTTTTATTTTTTTGCTTCAGGTTTTATTAATTTTTTTTTTAGATTTTAAGTTTCTATAACTTGGTTGAAGGATTCCAATATGGGTTTTTCATTCTTATATTTCTCATCGGTAGGTTCATGTGCGTTTTTGCTGCTAAATGACTTTCGTCGGTGTTCGATTTGTAGGAAAATCATGTTTAATTTTCGATTTTTGGGCGATTATTCGGAAAAATAGGTACATTTACACGAATAGAGAGGATTTTTTTTCATGTTTGATTGATCCATCCGTGATTTTTCATTTTAATATACTTTCATAGAAATGTTTCTGTTATGTCAAAAAACCTATTTTCTTTACGTCACAAGTGTCACGCTCATACATGAATTCCATAGCTAATATAACATACTGACCCAACGGATCACGGGTAGTCTAGTATATATATATATAACTCGTTTCTTATCGTTGAGCACTTTCAGTTGAAATAAAAGTCGGTCAATTTAGTTCATATGCGAAGATAATCATATCATGATTAGATTACTCTGACAGACGTTAAGAAACATTTAAAAATAAATGTTTAAATTTCAACAGTATTTCTCGTGGTTAGCAGTGGCCGAATGGATTAGATCCTTGCTAATGAAGTCAGAGATGGCTTCTGTTGCCGGGTTCGGATATATCGACCGGTGTTAATCGTGACACCCTGCACTGATGATTCCCGAACGGATGAAACACTAGTGTCCGTAGATATTTAGTAATTATTATAGTAAATAATCATATATATATATATATATATATATATATATATATATATATATATATATATATATATATATATATATATTAAGGGGATTAGAACAACAGTCTAAAAAGCAGAGTATATTTTAATGTATTAGTAAATTTCTTTAATATAATTAAAATAAAATAAAATAAAACAGTGCTCGTTGTAATGTAGATATATAATAAGCTCGATAGGTATATATATCCTAAAGCTATCAATCGGTGTTAATCGTGACAACCTGCACTCATGATTCCTGAAAGGATGAAAACCTAGTGTTGTAGGTATTTAGTAATTATATAGGAAATAATTATATATATATTGTCACTTCCTGCACTGATGATTGCGAAAGGATGAAACACTAGTGTGTAGGTATAAAAAATAATTATTTATAATTGATAATTATTTGCCCCTTTAAGAAGTAAGTTCTTACAAGTTGAACACTGCTGGAAAATAAAAGGTGGTCGACCAGCTTTGTGCAAGATTATGATTTCCGATTGCTTGATCACTTTAGATTGTCTTAATAACGTTATATCTGTATTTGATTTTATAAATGTTAAATTTCCCTTCATTCTCGTGGCAGTTGACGGTAACGTTCCTTGCTAATGAAGTCAAAGGTGGCTTTGCGGCAATCTTCACTTCCTACACTGATGATTGTGAAAGCGTGGAACATTAGTGTCTGTAGGTATAAAAAGATAATTATTTATAATTTATAATCATTCAACCACGGTAGTGGTTGAATATATGCTTAAGTCCGAAATTGAATGAATCGAGACACATTCAAACCCCCACCACTAATTCCGTTCGCAACCAAATTTCAAACAGGTTATATAGTTGGATAGAACACCTCATTAGCTACATTTTGAAAAAAAAAAAAAATTTCGAAAATTGGTTCAGTAGAAAAAAAGTTACAACAAAATATGTGGGTTCACAAACAGGAGAGTAAGTACATACATAAGTGACTAACGCTTTTTTATTTTTATTTTGCATAACTTTTTTTTGTATATAAATATTTTTTACTGCGATTTTGCCAATATGACATGTTAGCGTAACGGTTAGAGTACCGGGGGTTAGTGGAAAGATTTTAGGTTCAATCCCGTGTATCGGTTTTTTTTATAATTAAAAAACCGAACTTTTTTTAATAACTAATTTTTTTTTAACTCTCCTTATGAAATAGATATGCGGTTTTCTTTTCCTAGATGGTTTAGATTTTCAATGCAGCACAGTACGGTTTGGGATCTTACCGTACTATTCTCCAATGTTTTAATAGCTGCCTGACTATCTGAAAGGATAGCTATTTCCTGTTGCTGAACCTCTTCCATAATCATAACCTCAGATTCAAAAGCCTTAAACATGCGCTATCTCTCCTTCTTCTTCGGTTTTTGTCGTGATGTTTACCGAATGTTAGAGCTGACTTGTCAGACTTAGGTCTGAGATCCTGCTCTTCGGTGAAGGCGGGGGTGGTGTTTGGTACCACATCCAATGGTGCCAGCTCATGACTGGTGTTTGGTGTTGTATCCAATGATACCTGTATGGTGAAGACTTCTGCCTGGAAGACCGTCCTCAGTTTACCAAGATAATAAGATTTTTGACAGGTGAGGTGGTTTGAGTATTCTATATAAACACTCGCACCAATCCTATCATTCATTTTAGATCCATCAGTATAGCATTTGATTACGTTGCTTTCCAGCTCTTTTTCGTAATCTCTTGCGCCTGTTCTGTCATAAACCATACATGTGAAATGCTTTTCAAATGATCTGGTTTTAGTCATAAGGTCACCCGGCACATGCAAGAGCGGTAGTTCCTTCCTAGCCTCATTACACAAATCCACGTGACTCTTTGTTTTTCCAGTAGTCCCAACAGATCTTGACCACCACAGACCCATAAGATCTATTCTATAGGATCCCTGTATCGCTTCTGCCTTCAGGAATTTTTTAATCGGAGGGATATTCAACAGCATCTCCAATGATCCAGTAGGTGTGCTCGGATATGCTGAAGAAGTCATTAAACAAGCAAGTCTTGGTACCTTCTGGAGTTTCTTCCTCAAGTACAGTTTCTTTGTCCCGCGGATCCAGGAAACACATGCATACGACAAAATGGGACATACCATAGCAATGTATATCCACCTCATTACATGCGAGTTAACTGCCCAGGTTTTCCCCACAATTTGTTTGCATTGCATAAGGGCTGCAGTCGCCTTGGAGGAAATCTTTTCTATGTCGCTTTTCCTGGTTAGCTTACTGTCCAGGATTACCCCTAACAGCCTTGCCTCCTGCGAAAGTTTCAATTTCTGTCCACTCAGAAAAAGGTCACCAAGTTGGCAATTCCTTTTATATGTAAACAAGACCATTTCTGTTTTACGGCAACTGAATTCTAATTCATTTCGATTAGACCATTTATTAGGAATATTTAATGCCATTTTGGCAATGCGTCTGACCAATGATGCTTTTGAACCCGCGACCAGCACTGCGATGTCATCAGCATCAGCCTGGGCATAAATATTCCTATTTTTAAACTCCTTTAAAAGAGGATTCAGCATACAGTTCCATAGTAAAGGTGATAAAATCCCACTTTGGGGGTTTCATTTAACTACTTCCCTTTTAACAGTTGCCCTCAGTAGTTCTACTTGAACTGTTCTGTGCTTCACCATATACTCAATCCATCGGATGAGTACTGGTGGCACATTGAGTTCTCGTAGCGACTTGAACATACTACTGAAGGGTATGTTGTCAAAAGCTCCAACGATATCTAAAAAGATACCGAGTGCCATCTTCTTTTTTGTTAGTTTACGCTCTATACAGATCACGAATTCATGAACCGCAGTCTCGGTAGAGACCCTGGCTCGGAACTACTGTGATTGAATGATAAATATTGCATAAATGTGTGTTTGAGAGCTAATTTTTTTTGACAATCATTAATAAATATTATAAATTTATATATTAATACAATAGCAATGCCTGGAAAAATCATGGATTATATGGAAAAATGCGTGCATGAAAAGTAATATTCTTAAGATTTTATTAAACCTGGAAAAGTAAAGGACAAGAAATTCAACCTGGAAAAATTAAAGAACAAGATATTCTAGTAAAGTAAAAAATAAGAATTTTTTAGACTTAAAATATTGCAGCTAAAAATAAAATTTGAATATTGATAAATATTTTATTTATTATTTGCATATGTTGTTGTTTATTGTTGAGTTAGAAAGGGTGTCAGTCGCTGGATTGAACTTATTTCCCCCCTATTATTTGCATATATTTATGTAGTGAAAATTGTTTGAATACAATTAATTCATTAGTTAGTTAGTAGATGGAATTAATAATTTTATAATTTACATAAAAATTAATAATTTTATTATATCATAATTAGGATCATTTAATTTCTTGGCAAAGAGTTTGGCTTTGTCTAATGCTGATGAGATTACCTCAGGTCCATTGATGATAGTTGGGATAGAGCACACGCTTCTGTTCAGGATCCAGTTTGCTATTTGCCAAAACTGGTTCTTCATTACTCTTTTACAGTGGTTGCTGGCAGTCCTCGAAACGGTTTTAGTCTTAGTACATCTATTACATTGGAAGCAATGGAAAAAGTGATTACCTGGCTCTTATATAGGTAGAGAATTGCATCAGCAGGTAGATATCTACTGGATCGATTGAAGGATCCCATCATTTTTCCAGCTACCTTGGCAATGGATTTGATGCACGTGTTCCATTTTAGATCAAGACTAAACATACGAGAGCCATTCATTTCAATGGATGCCAGATGGGAATCTGAACGTTGATGATGCAAAGAGAGAAGCTTGGTTTTAGATACCCGTTGCCCGGGTGTTTGGAGGTGCATGCTGAGCAACCCCCCCCCCAAAAAAAGGTCAATTTTTAAAAAATTTCACCCCTATTATGACTCCTTACCAGGTATTGCTTTGGGCTCAAATTAAGTTATTAAGTTAGATCCATGTCCAAGGAACCTATATCTAAAATTTCAAGTATTTAGACCCGAAATTAGAGGAGGATTTTGGTAGAGTTCTAAAGGTCAAATCGTTGAACTTTGACCCTTTAACAGCCAAATTTCTGGCCAAAAACGGATCACAAAGATTTTCCCAAATCTCAGTACCCTGTGTATCAAATTTCGAGTCTGTAGACTAAAAATTGACAGAGTTATTGCGTAGGAAATGTACACAGACAGACACGTTCACTTATATATATATATATATATATATATATATATATATATATATATATATATATATATATATATATATACTTCATTTACTTCAACACCTGAAGATGATTCGTGGACGAATCAAAAGCGCTTGTGATAGCAACAACTATGAAACTTTTATTAATATTTTTGATTTTCATATAAAAAGATTATATGAAAAATCGAAAAATTAAAAAAAGAATAATATTTTTTTTAATTAAAAAATGCTGCATATATATAAAATTATATATATCTATCTATCTATCTCTCTACATATAAATTCGTATTCCTGTTTGTTTTTTATTCACAATTTGATTAATATATACAAAATGTTTCTTACTTTATTCTTTTATTTGAAGTAAATGAAGTGTATATATATATATATATATATATATATATATATATATATATATATATATATATATATATATATAACTACTTCATTTACTCACATAAAATTAATATACGAAAGTATAGATTTATGCGTAAACTTTAAGTATTTACTTCAAAAGTGCTCAATACGTAGGTAGAGCTAGTTAGTAATTTATAAAATATATATGACGATTAAGCTACACTGAATATTCAGCGTTTCATCCACTCTAGGATTCCTCAGGCTTATGCGCAAATTCTGTGGTTGTTTATGGTTTTTATATGGTCCTCTTCTATTGAGGATTTAGTTAGCCAATCAGCTTTCTAGTATCCACCGCACCCCTTCCTATCAGCCAATGGGCATGCATTTTATCGGACAAAGGATCTGTTTTAAAACTAAGTTAGTTTTATTTTAGTTTTTTTTATTGTTAGTTTATATATAAATATATATATGTGTACATACATATATGCACATATATATACATATATATATATATATATATATATATATGCATACATATATGTGTTATCGTTTATGTATATTCATGTTTATTTTATTTATTTATTTGTTTATTTTCTATTGTTTTTGTTAGTTTTAAAACTATTTTGTATCGCTATCCTAGAGTAAATTTTATTTTGTGAACACAGTTATTTGCTATTTCTCTTCTACAGTTTAATAGATTTTGGGGTTCTTTAAAGTACAGGATAGCAAATTTTTCATGAAGGCATAATTTACTGGGAACTCTGTCTCTTGGTCTCTGGTCATATAGTCAATATATTGTCCAGTGTCTCTTTTTTATCTTCATCTTTTTTTTTTGAAAAAAAAAAGACAATAAGGAGAAAATCATCATCATCATCATCATCATCATCATGGAAATGCCCGATTTGAAAAGTGCCTCTTCTGATGGAATCTTTTCCTGAACCTCCTTAAAATCTCAACATAGTATTCCTTGTTGAATGTCTAGGGGGAACCCAGTGCATGTGAATCATGCCAGTGCTGTCAAAAAACAGGGATCATCATAAGTTTCTGGGTGGATTTGCTCTGTCTAGCCTTCTTGGGTCTGGGAGAGCCAGCATACTTCCACTGGGAACTCTTTCTCTTAGTCTCTGCTCATATCGTCAATATATTGTCCAGTGTCTCTTTTTTTGATTCATCTTTTTTTTTTTTGAAAAAAAAGACAATAAGGAGATCATCATCATCATCATCATCATCATCATCATCATCATCATCATCATCATCATCATCATCATCATCATCATCATCATCATCAGCATCATCAGCATCATCATCATCATCATCATCAACAACAACAACAACAACAACAACAACAACAACGAGAAATAGTCAACCACCTCAGCAGGAATAACCTTCTTAGTGACACACAATATGGTTTCCGCTCTGCAAGATCTCCCGCAGATGTGCTGACGGTTATATCCCACAGGATAAGTGAATCTCTTGACAAAGGCTTCCTTACGAAACTATTTAAGCGCTGCCTTAAGGAGAAGTGCTTTCCGACTCCCTGGAAGACCTCATCAGTTTGCCCTGTATTTAAGAATTCAGGTGATAAGTCATCTCCCTCTCAATACGGACCAATAAGTCTCCTGTGTGTTATGAGTAAGTTGCTGGAATCCATATTAAATAGAGAAATAGTCAACCACCTCAGCAGGAATAACCTTCTTAGTGACACACAATATGGTTTCCGCTCTGCAAGATCTACCGCAGATGTGCTGACGGTTATATCCCACAGGATTAGTGAATCTCTTGACAAAGGCTTCCTTTCTAGGGCAATTGCTCTCGACATATCAAAGGCCTTCGACAAGGTATGGCATAAGGGTCTACTTCACAAGATTTCCAGCTACGGTATAACTGGAAATGTTTTCTCGATCATTAAATCATTTCTCTCCGATAGGCTCATAAGAGTAGTGGTAGATGGACAAAAATCGGAGGCCTGCAATATAAATGCTGGAGTCCCTCAGGGGTCAATCCTGGGCCCAACTCTCTTCCTGATCTACATCAATGACCTCCCTAAACACATACTTAAATCATTCGTTGACATCTATGCTGATGACACGACCATCTACGGCAACACATCAAAGGCTGTAAATGACAAAGTTCTCTCTGATTCTCTCTCCTCTGATCTCGAGCGCGTGGTTCAGTGGGGGAAGATGTGGCTGGTTACCTTTAATGCATCCAAAACCAAACTCCTAACCTTACATCATCAACGCTCTGATCCCCAGCTGGCATCAATTGTGATGGATGGCTCTCGTCTGGGTGAGGCTCCGTGTTTTGACAAGCTTCTGGGTTTGACCTTTATTCCTGATCTGAAATGGAACACATACATCAAGTCTGTTGCCAAGGTCGCTGGAAAGATGGTGGGATCCTTCTACCGCTCCAGAAGATATCTCACTACTGATGCAATTCTCTATCTATATAAAAGCCAAGTACGTCCAAGGATGGAATACTGTTGCCATATCTGGGCAGGAGCTGCTAAAAACAGCCTATCCTGCCTTGACAGAGTACAAAATAGACTTCGTGGCTTAGTGGGGGATGCCCTTTTCTCTACCCTGCAACCTCTCTCCCACAGAAGAGATGCTGCGAGCCTGTCCTTGTTTTATCGTTATTTCCATGGCAGATGCTCGTCTGAACTCCAATCTCTGGTCCCCCCTCGCCAATCTTTCACGAAAAACACCCGTCTAGCTGAATCCACTGTGAAAAATTTCCCCCACTCTATATCTGTGCCTAAATCAAAACGCGGATTCCAGGAACAAAGCTTCTTTCTTAGAACTGCACGCCTGTGGAACTCTGTTCCGTCTGCCTGCTTCCCTCCGGACTACAACTTGGATGTCTTCAAGTCCAATGTTAACAAATTCCTAATGAACCGCCCCCTTAAGTAAACACTTCAGCAAATCTCCTCACTAACTTAATGTACTTGCAATAACCCTTATCCCTGAGTGGCTTCCGGGCCTTGATAAGTGGTGATCACTGTGTAAAAAAAAAAAAAAAAAGAAAGAAAAAGTATAAAAAAAAAAAAACTCCAAAAATCTCCTGGGGCAACACTAGATAGGAATCACTAGTAGAATATAGTATTAAGGTGCCAAGCGATATTGATAGGAACCTAAGTGAGTTTTGTATTCACCCTGTCCTAGGAATATCACGTGATATACCTGGAAACTGATCAAGTGGCGCCAAGTCTTCTTGAAGCTTAAGCATCCTATTCAGCATCCTATTGAGCATCCTATTCAGCATCCTATTCAGCATCCTATTCAGCATCCTATTTCTCTTTTGCGTTCCAAATGTTGAAGACTTTTATTTTCCAAAATTCAGAGCTTGTAGATATTTTTGTTGTTGTACTTGTTGACCATCAATCATTCATTAATTTCGTATTAATCAGATATTTTTTGTTGGCATTCATTTCCTAATATCTTTCTCTGAGCATCGTGCTTTGTTTTGACAGAGTTCAAAACAGACTCTATAAGCTTATATAATATATTGACACGTGATGCCCATTTCTCTTCTCTGCAACCTCTGCCCCACAGAAAAGACATTGTGAGCCTATCTCTGCTCTATCGCTATTTTCATGGCAAGTGTTCGACTGAACACCAATCTTTCACAAAAAAGACTCGTCTAGCCAAAATCACTATCAATAAATTCCCCCACTCTCTATCTGTGTCTACACCTAAACGTGGATACCATGAACATAGTTTCTTTTCTAGAACTATTCGCCTGTGGAACTCTGTTCTGCTGGTCTGCTTTCCAGCTGAGCACAATATCGTCATCTTTAAGTCCAATGTAAACAAATTCTTATTGAACCGTTCTCATAAATAATCTGATTATACCAAATTTCCACAAACGATTACTATGCTACTGTCCTAATGACTACAATACACCCAGGTCACTTGAGTATAAGAGTAAATGTGGCCTCACATGGCTTCCAGGACTTGCTATGTGGTAACTCTTTTGTAAAAAAAAAAATAGTTAGGGACCACGTGAAGGTTGCTAACATCGTTAAGTGAAAATATTGATGTGGAATGAACTGGATGCGAAATTGGCACACCCAGATTCTAAGTCTGTGTTGTTAACCACTTAGCCACCATCACCTCCCTATTGATGATGATGATGATGATGACGATGATGATCATCATCATCTTGAATTCTTAAACCTTTCTTTTAAAAGGTCGAGATATTTATCCATCCTGTTACTCTTTATTGATTCCACTCTGCTCGAATGGTAAAATCTCTTGAGAAAACCTTCATTTTATGTTTGTCGATATATGGCATCTGGGTCTTAACAAACTTATTTGTAAAGGTCACTTTGCCTGCTTTTGTCATTGAACGTTGTTTTTTGTTAAAATTGAATTATTTTTATTGATTGATTTTAAAATTTGAAGAAAAAAGAAACCATGCAGAACAGTTAATACCCTAGTGTAAAAAAACAAACAAAAACTCTGGAAAAATGCAACTGAAGCACATGCAGAAAATATGCAGAGGATGAAAAAACATGTCAAATGGGTTTGCAAGACGTTGTTCAAGAGATTCCTAGCTGCATAATGGTGATAGTATGAAATGTACAAATATAGTACAAATCATCATCATCATTTTTGCCAGCATCATCATCATCATCATTGTTGTTATTGTTGCCATCATCATATTCATTACATCATCATTATTATCGTCGTCATCATCATAATCATCATCATCATCATCATTATTGTCGTCATCATCATCATCATTATAATCATAATCATCATCATCATTGCTGCCGTCATCATCATCATTATTATCATCATCATTGTCATCATAATCATCGCATCACCATCATTGTTGTCATCATAATCATCGTCATCATCATCATCATCATCATCATCATTTTCATCATCATCATCATCATTGCTGTCGTCATCACCATAGTCATCGTCATCATTGTCATCATCATCATTGTTATCATCGTCATCATCATCATCATCATCATCGTCATCAGTACATTATCATGCTCAGCATCATCATCATTGTCATCGTTGTCATCATCATCATCATCATCATCATTAATGTCATCGCCATCATCATCATTGTCATTATCATCATCATTGTTTTCATCATCATCATCATCGTCATTATCGTCGTCTTCATCATAGTCATCGCTATTGTCATTATCATCATCATCATCATCATCATCATCATCATCATCATCATCGTTCCTCATTGTCGTTGTTGTCGTCATCGCCCTCATCATCATCGGCATCATCATCGTCTTCAACCAGGGAAGCCACAGGAGAGATTTGTGCTGCTGAAGGTGAAGGAACAATTGCATATGCGGCGATCTCAAAGTGGTACAAGCGTTTTCAGCGTTTGGACATGAGTTTTGAAGGTAAGCCTCGTTCGGGAGTTGGATGATGAAGACTTGCAAACCAGGTTGGATACTAAGCCTTCATTGAGCACTTGAGAATTAACTGATGAGCTTGGAGTTGGCAAATCGGCAATTTAATGACAGCAACTTGCTTTTGTTTACAAAAAGCCCCACCAAGATCCACACGAACTCACTGAAGCATAAGCTAACAAACAAATTAAAATTTGCTGTCAATTTCTCAGCAATCCATTGGGCGAGCGTTTTTGGAAGTGCATTGTGACATCAGATGAGAAATGGGTCTATCTGGTCCAGCACAATCGAGACAAGTGATGGGGTCAGAAAGGCCGAAAGACACTGTCCGTTCTTAAAGAAGATCGATGGTTTTTATTTTGAGGATTAATTTTTATTTTTTAGTGAGTAAAATTTCAATTTTTTGCAAGTGTTTACGAACTTTAGGTACAACCTGAATGAAAAAGAAAAATGGAAAACAATAAAATAAAATGTAACAATAACCTACCGTAAGTTGTATGAACAGATATTGTTTTATTTTTTTTGTTTAAATAGGTAGAAACATTTTCTTTTTTTTTTTTTTCGCGTGATTAAAAACTAAAATTTTTAGGGTTTAGGGTTCCAGTTTAAGGTAAGGGTTTAACAGAAAATAATAACATTTATACTAATTCATTTGCTCATGAGAATTTTTAGGCAAAAAATTGATATTTTTGTTTTAAGTTTTTAACTTTCTCTGGCATCTGTAACAATTTATCTAAACTTTTAAAATTCATTGTCGTCTGCACCATTCTTTTGACTGATTAAAATTAAAACTTTAATTTTTTTTCTTCCAATTTATTTAAAAGTCATCGGATTTTCTTTTTATTCGCTAATTGCATTTGTTGTCGCTTTCTGATTGGCTGATCAATTTGATCAGTGCTTTATATATTCCGGCCGTTTGCATCAGCGGCCTGTGTAGCCTGAGTGCGCATTTACATAAATCAGATGTACAAAGTGCAAAAAATATCGACTGTTCTTCAACCACTCACCACTTGCACCCATTCTTTCAACACCACTGTATTCAATTTAATGTCCTTTTTACCTGTTGACATGTGTTAACATTTTAGAAATTGACTTCCAAACTAATCTCTCTGATACTCTCTCCACTGATATTAAACACATCCAGGTACACTTTAGGGTTGACTTTCAAGCTGACTTCAAAGATGTGAGGTGGCATGATGTGGCTCTGACTTGAAATAACACCAAAGAATATAACCATAGTCGGAAACTATATTTTCATCACTCTGGACACGTTCCAGCAATGTATTTTGAGGGTGCTGGCAATGGTCCTGTTGTCATAACCTGGATCGGTAGAGAGCATGAGTTGTACAGAGGTGTATCTCTGATCTCGCTCATTAAACATTGTGTCATTTTAAGACATGATAAAAGAGTCCTATCACTCTTGGGATTTGCACACAACTAGCCAACTGGCCGACTATAGTCTGCAGAGAAAATAAAAAAAACATTTTTCATCAAATGGAAATGGAATCATGTCATGTCATTTTTTTTCTAGGGCGACAATTTTATCATTCCACTGTGTATTCAAATTTCTTGCAAAAATTAAATATTTTCTTTACATAGAAGTAATTAAAATAAGAATCTGACATGGCCGATGTAATCTTCGACCTTCTTCATGGGCATTTGTCAACTTAGAAATTATTATATTGAACACAAGTACCTATATGTATTTTCCATTTGAACTCCAAGACCAGCAATAAGTGTTAATTATGATAGCATTATTAGTTATTATCTCCTGTAGTAAGGATTGAACCTTCAAACTCCAGAAGACTGTCACTTGAAATTTATGATGTTTGAAAACTTCTGTCATTACTGATCAACAAGCCGTTATGATTGTTAACCAAAGGAAGAGTCTATACGGCATGTGTCTAATGATGTATACAAGTAAAACCTTACCAGTGTGAGTTGAGGATATGTGTTGCATGTAGAGAAATGATATGAAAATAATACAAAGAATGTGTAATATAAATCTTAAAGGCAATCTGAGAGCTGATGGACTCTGAGGAAGATTAAATTTGGACAGTTTATAGAGATGTGTGTAACACAGTAGACTTAGTTGATTTAGTCACATTAAAAGAATGAATGAGAGTTATGTGTTATTAGATGTAGAAGCGTTTAAGTAGCAGAGTTAGTTGTCAGAGGAAAGTCAAGGAAAACATTAACGGAAGTTATAAGAGTAGAATTGAGAGAAAGAGGCATAAATAAATACCTGGCCAGAGATAGTTTTTTCTTTTTTTTTTCACAAAGAAGTCACCACTTATCAAGGTCTGGAGGCAATTCAAGTCTAAGGGTTAATAAATGTATGGTAGTCAATGAGACAATATCGTATTACTTGTTAGTAGTGGAAATTTGGTAAATTGGATTACTTAAGGGGATGGCTCATCAAGAACTTGTTTATGTTAGACTTGAAGACGACCATATTGTTGGAAAAGCTGGGAAACGGAAGAGAGTTTCACAGATGTGTACTTATAAAAAAAAGTTTTGTTCATGGAATCTACGTTTAGGTTTAGGCACAGATAAAGAGTGGGGGAATTATTAATAGTGGTTTCTGCTAAACGAGTGTTTTTCATGAAAGTTTGGCAAGCTATAGAACTAAATAAATAATTTTATTGCTATAGTTGCCATTTTTTATGCATTTGCAAAGTTTTGCATAGTTTTGGTATTCATAACAGCACCATTTTTTTTCCAATCTAATTTATTTTCCTCGTTTCTATGCAAGATGTGGAACGAGCCTTACCAATTAGAAATCCAAATTGAGTTTGGATTTTCACTTTTTTATATTGATTCTGCCAATCAGCACATGAGTTTTTTCCCCGCATTTTGTAGGTTTTGCTTTCAACAAAGATTTTTTAATTTTGCAAAAAAAAAAAAAAAAAAAAAAAAAAAAATCCAATTTTCCAAGAGTTTATTGCAGATTGTCAGAAATAAAATTGAGCAACACTGTTGCACACTCCAAAATACTTTTGGAAATTCCACCGGATTCTCATAAAACCATCTTGTTCATCATTTTTTGCAATTTTGACTGTCATTGAAAAAAAACCCACATAAATAGAGGGAAATAATGATGTTAAAACTTTGAATATACGAATATTTTCTGAACACAGAAAACCCTCGCAAAAAGGAAAAGTGCTCCTAAATTCAAAGAAATAAAAGAAAATTATATTTTGAAACAAGCATTTTTAAATGCCAAATCCGCATTTTCTTTTAATGTCTGTTCGCACAAGAAAATTTAAAAGTGAAAGAAATGTATTTTAAAGAAGAAATATTATTATAACATGTTTTATTGGCTTCTTATTTCTTTTATCACATAAACAAAATAGATCAACATAAGAAGATTCAAAATCTTATGTATAAAATATTACAGGATGTTTTTTATACTTAAAAGTAATACACCAACATGTTACTCATGTCTCACCACAATCAATGCCAATAGTTTTTTCTTCTTCTCTCTCTATTTAACTTAAAACAATACAAAACTCTCATGTGCAAAATTTCTTTCCTTGAACTTTTGTAGAACACACTACAACGATCTGCTTCATGACTGACTATAAAATGGTCGTATTCAAGTCCTATGTAAATGAATTCTTGTTGAGCTGCCTTCTTAAATAATCAAATTCTGTCCAATCATCAACATCCTCATTACCAATGATCACCATCATTACCAACCATCACCATCCTCATTACCAATGACAATCATTATTACCAATCATCACAATATTCAATACCAATGATAACCATTATTACCAATCATCATCATCTTCATATCAAATGATGATCATCATTACCAATCATTACCATCCTCATTATTAATGCCAATCATCATCATCATCATCATCATCATCATCATCATCATCATCATCATCATCATCATCATCATCATCATTACGAATAACCACCATTATTATCGATCATCACCCTCCTCTTTACCAATCATCATCGTTACCAATCATTGCCATACTCATTATCAATAATCACCATCTTAATTACCAATGATCACCATTATTACCAATAAAAACCATCTTCATTACTAATGATAATCATAATTATTAATCATCACCATCCTCATTCCTAATGATCATCATTATTACCAATCATAAAAATCATCATCATTAACAATCATCACCACTCTTATTACCAATGATCACCATTATAACCAATCATCACCATCTTAATTACCTATCATCATTATTATCAATCATCACCATCCTCATTACCAATGATTACCATTATTATTAATCATCACTATCATCATTACCAATCATCATCTTCATAACCAATAATCATTATTATTACCAATCATTACAATCATCATTAGCAATGATGATGGTGTTTTCTCACAGTCCACCTGGCACTCAGTAAACCCTTATCCTCGAATAGCTTTTGGGCCCTGATAAGTTGTAACAGTTTAGTCCAAATATTAGATATTGGCAGGAAACCCTAGGAAGAAAAACATTTGATGGGTCACATAGGCAAATGGATTCCATGAGTAAAATGAAAGATTTTCCACAAATGTCTAATGGAATGTATAATTTGACCCCAAAATATGTGGAAGGATATCAGTCAAAGTATTGAAACAATAAACAATCGGAAATATTAAACATTCCAATAGGAAAAGCATGTTTAGATTAATAAATCGTCGCAAATAGAAAGATCGACAGTCGGTCAGAGAGAAGCAAGGTTGTTACATTTCTTCATCGCTGGACACCTGACATGACCCCCACTCCTCATGCGCCTTTCAGAAACGTCAAAGCACCAGTAACAATTTATAATAGATTAACTGTGTTGTGGTTTTACCTGCTGTCAGTGTTTATATATCTTGTACCAGCGACAAAAGTAAATGTTCCTATTTACTATCCTCCCCACAAGGGCATAGTTAGACACAAGGTCGGTTTTTAATGTGGAGAAAATCACGCTCCCCAAATAGGGGCACTCTGGATAGGAACAAAAATAAAAATTGCCTCAGTCTAGAAAGATTTATCCACCACTGATTGAGGTTAGAAAAGGTGAAGTGTAGTATTAGAACAGATACTACACTTTGTCCCTAGCCAACAGGTCAAGAATAGATGTTAACAATTATATAGACTAGACAAACGCATTTTTAACAACTGGCTGCTGCGAATACGTAACAGAAAATGTCAAAGCTTCTTTATACATACATATAATGAAAGATGTATTTGGCAAACGTTTGCAGAGATTTGGTCTACAAACACTTCAAAACTGATATTGATGTAGAACGGTCTGACTTAATGTTGACTCAAAGATTTATCAAACACAATTATTATGAAGTAGCAATAACTGACCGAATTTAGACTGATGTCGGTAGTGGATAAACAATGATGTTACAGAAGTGGTCAAATTGCAATGACAGAAAATGAGGAACTGAATTTTGTTTTTTTTTTACATGGGGGGGGGTCACCATTTATCAAGGTCACTAAGACAACAGCGCATTAATAGTTAATGGCAGAAATGAGGCGGAAATGGATTATTTAGCGGGCGGCTCAACAAGAACTTGTTTACATTGGACTTGAGGACGACCATATTGTAGTCAGCTGGAAAGCCGCACTTTTCTATTTGTGACCACGTGACTAAACAAAACAATCATTGATCGTCCGGTAAGCCACCATGCATTTAGAAAAGGCAAAACCACTATGTCTTAAATTTGATTTTCCAGTTAGTAATGGATATCATAACAGTTTAAAGCTGCAGAATAATTGTTTGTAATTGACAATCACTGAGGAAATATATTATAAAAATTGAAAAACCATAAAATAATCTATTATATAAAGGGCACATATCTGTGTGTATGTGTGTTTGCATGTCCAACTAAACCTCTACAAAATAAAATGAAGCTTGCTTTCCAGGCTGTTGGAAAACTGCTTCTGTTGTACCAGTATTCAAGAATTCTGGTGAAAGAACTGACCCATTAAATTATCGCCCCATTAGCCTCCTCCCACTTTTTGCCAAAATATTTTAGACCTTAATCAACCATGCTCTAGTCCATCACCTTACAGATGCTAAACTTCTGACTGACAAACAATACAGATTTAGACAAACCCGTTCCACAGCAGACATCCTAACTGTAATCTCTGAATGCATATACCATTCACTGGACAAAGCGGGGGAGGGCAGAGCAGTAGCTCTAGATATATCTAAGGCTTTTGACAGGGTATGGCATGAGGGTCTCCTCAGGAAAATTAGATCATACGGTATCACTGGTAGAATACTTAACATAATTAAATCCTTCTTAAATAAGAGAAAAATCCAGGTTGTCCTCGACGGTCGTACATCTAAACAATATGATATAAATGTGGGAGTGCCCCAAGGGTCTATCCTTGGATCTCTATTGTTCCTGACATTCATAAATGACCTCCCCAACAAAATTGCCTCTGAGATGGGTATATATGCTGATGACACTACACTCTATAACAGGCACGGCAGGAAGACGAATGAACACATTTCTAAAGAAATGGCAGAAACACTAGAGGATGACCTCCAATCTGTAGTCGAATGGGGACAAAAATGATTGATCACGTTCAATGCCGCTAAGACTAAACTAGTTTCATTCAATAATTACAAGAAACCCTCTCTACCACCTATAGCAATGGCCAACGACTCTTTATCTGAGAGTACATCTTTCAAACTCCTTGGCCTAACGTTCACAGGAAACATGAGTTGGAACAATTACATTGAAGGCATTGCCAGGGCCGCTGCAAGAAAGGTGGGCTCTCTCCACAGTGCTAGACAACTACTAACACCCGAAAGTATCCTATACCTCTATAAGGCTACCATTCGCTTATGTATGGAGTATTGCTGTCACATTTGGGCTGGTGCATCTGCTACTAGTCTCTCGCTCCTTGACAAGGTTCAAAAGAGAGTCGCTAATCTGATAGGTCCTGAACTGGCATCTAAGCTTCAGCCTCTGTCCCATCGACGAAATGTTGCATCCCTTTGCCTGTTCTACAAGTATTTTAGTGGTGAATGCTCTGACGAACTGCAATCACTTGTGCCCCACGACGTGAGCACCCTTGACAAACCCGACAGGCTGCTAAATCCCACCCCCATACAGTAGAGATCCCTAGATGTAAAAGATCTTTCTACTTCAATAGTTTCTTCCCCAGAACTGCTAGACTTTGGAATTCCATTTCAGGTCCCTGCTTCCCCAACAGTACTGATGTGCAGAAGTTCAAGTGTAACGTGAACCGACATCTTGCTGCCCAAATCCCTACATAGTACCCCAGTAGTTGTTGCCCCTGATAGTAGCACCCTACACCAAAGTGGCAATTTGCCTTGTTTAGGGTGAAAATGTAAAAAAAAAAAAAAAAAACCCAACAAAGTTGGCATATTCTTGATCAGCGTTGCTCTGAATGAATAATATTTAAAACTTGGAAAAAATATTCATCCGTTAAGAGTCAACTGGGCCAGGTTTTGTCAGGTAGGGCGGTTTCTCAGTGTTATTATATTTTATTATATATATTTGAAAAGAAAATGTTCAATCATTGCCTAAGAAATCTATCATATAGAGCTGAGTTGATTAAATGTTTCACTTTTTTCCTTTAAAATATGAGGCATGTCAAAACAAAATAACCAAATAAATGATGTAGTTACAAAAGAAAAAAGAATAATCGATCTTCTTGTTATTCAGTAAAAATTTATTTTTATTATTCATGCAATTTAATTTATTTTAGCCATCTATTTTACACTAACTGGACGCCCGGTATTGCCCGGTCATACAATATGCTTAAACATAATATTTTGATTTATGCCGATTGTCGGTGAAACGTGAAATATTCTTTTTATGCATAAGAAAGACTATTTTTAGAATCAGATTCTTTCGATTTTCGATACTTATCGGATGGACTTCTATACAAAACATATCTAAGAACACTGCCAGACATATAAATTAGCTTTGTGTGAAATTTGCAAAATAAGGCTCAGCCTTTTCAGAACCTATGAAGAAGGCACTCACACACACACACACACACACACACACACACACACACACACACACACACACACACACACACACAAAGTAATTTTTATATAATCTATTTTACATATGCTTGTCATTCAGGGAAATAATAAATAACCTAATAAGGATATTCATGCGCAGTCAAAGTTTAATGTAAAATTAATTGCTGATCATCCAATAAGAATTTTGTATGAAATCATCATCATCATCATCATCATCATCATCATCATCATCATCATCATCATCATAACAAATGTCATTAAGATGGCATTTGCCACAAAGTCTGACAAATAAACGTCTGCCTTTGCACAACAGTTGATAATTTTAGACTTCATCCATCATTAAAAATCAACAGAATAAAAAATATAAATTTTAAAATTTGGATTCTTGTCCAAAATTCCCATTATATTAAAAATCAAAATTGATAAAAATCTGTATGATGTACGTATTTGTATAAAAAAAGATCCACCAAAAGTTAATGTAGTTTTATTTTTAAATATAAAAATCAAATTTTATGAGTATCCCGCGAGGTGACTGTCTTGGCCATCGTTTTGAAAAATATCGCAAAAACCAAAGAAAAGTAACTCAACCTAATTTTAACTTGCAAGGTTTGTTGTAATGCCTACAAATTCATATTAATCGTTTAAAAAATGATTTTCTTTATAAAATTAACCGATCAATATACATGAATTTTGGAATATATTTTTGCTTCATCACGAGTACATATACCCAACAGGTTGTTTTTGTTTAAAAATCAACAGAATAAAATATATATATATATACAGGTTATTCCAAGTCTTGGGCACATTTTAACATTGAATATCTCGAGAACTATTAAGGATATGAAAACGCATCTGATATATTTAGAAAGCTTGTAATCTCAAGTTTTTTATGAAATGTTCAAAGATCCTCAATGTGAGCACCATTGGTCACATGACACACATCTTGCCAAACGTGTCTCAGCATCGCATTGTCAATGGTTGCAATAGTTTCTGTTATTCAGGCCTTCAGCTCATCTACGTCTTTTGGGATGGGGGCACATAAACCAGTCCTTTCACAAATTCTCACAAAAAATCACAAGGTATCAGATCTGGAGATTTGGGAGGCATGTTGAACGACTGTCCATGATTCAGTTTTTGCAAGTTCAAACTCCCAAAACACCTTTTCTGGTTAAGTGAACGCCATTACTGATTCCGAAAAGAAATAAAAAAATCAATAGCCTTACAAAAGACTTTATGCATTTAGTTTTAAAATGGCGCCACTTTCGTCTTACTACTATTCATAGTTATACAAATACGAGGACTTGAAATGTGCCTCAACCTGTATAAAACTGAGTTGTATGTGTGTGTATATCCAGATCACAAGCAAGGGAGAAATCATAAAAAAAAACTCCCTTCGTAATCTGTTTTCCTTGAGTGGACTAACCATTCAACATTTTGAAAATTAAACTATCCATAGACGTGGATATTGACTGAAAGATGAGCAGACAGCTTAGTGATACTCTAAAAAATAGCGCCTTCATTATTGTGAGCAAGGTAGGGGGTAAATATAAATGTTGTGTTGTGAATAAATGTCACTCTAAAGCACATGTAGGGATGTTTAGTTCTTCTTTGCAGATGCCCCTACCACAGGGGAAGTTATCCCTAATGTAGACATATTTTCCATATCAATGGCTATCTTGAGGATCGGGCTTGGATGTGAAGTTAGAATATCCTTTGATGGAAAAATCGGCTAAGGAAGCAGTTGAGTTAATGTCAGTTTCACACAAGAAGAACAAGTTTGGTCTCCTGTAATTGGATTTCAACCTCTAGAAGGTTGCAACGCCGACTAGAGAAGGAGACCTCGTAATAGGGGTCTACATTGGAAGTTGTAGTTTTGGGTTTTTTCTTGTTTTGTTTGTTGGAATTATTGGGGAGTTTGTGGAGGACGTGAGCAGAGTTATTTAGAGCAAGGTTAAGAGGAAGCGAGAGAGAGAGAATAGGGATGAAGGAGAAATTGAAGAAGGGAGATTTTGTAGACCAATGAAAAGAAAAGGCATAGTAATTTCCACTAATATGGCACCGAGAGACCTCCACCAGAAGCTACTGCATTGGTTCAGACTCCATTCACCAAATGACAATGCAGCAGCCCTGGTAATATACGCTTGCTGATAGGACGACCTCCTTAGGAGTTAATCCAAGATTCGTTTCTCTGACTATCAGGCAAATAATGTAAACCCAGGAAAATGTTTACCTGCAGAACCTTTATTAATGACGTGGCAACAAGAATAGAATAAAATGGAAAGAGAATTTAATAATTTATAACTACTCCTCACACAAAATTTCCAACCAAGTATACAACGCGTTCTTCCCCTTTTGTCAAAAACATCGCTCATTCATTGAAGATAAGAACTGCGCGAGCCTTTTCTAGTCTCACACAAAAACACACGTTCACATTTCAAGCTATATTACTTGTCATATACATATGCACACACAAACATACGCGCCCACATCCACACACATACATATATTCACGTTCACGTACATACACTCACATTCACGTGTATATACACACACACTAATGTACACACATGTACTCACACACACGCACACATACGCACACAAGGACAACATCACTTCCCCTTTCAAAGGAAATACACACATGCGCAAAAGACCACTGGAAACAAGTATAAAAGAAAGAGCAATAAGCGGCTTCTTCCTATTTTAGGACCAGCTTTCGACAGCATGCCTTTTCGGCATGCGCGCACATGCGCGTACCTCACACCACTTGCTACTATGTGGGACAAAAAGCTATCAGACCGTACATACACTTTATACGCTTTCTCTCTCCATGAACTGGATTGACATTCTCACTCTATCTCCCCTTCGGCTTTGGTCCATCAAAAAAGACATGTGCGCGACGCTCTACTGAGCTTAACCCTCTCTTTCTACAGGCCGGCTTGCCACTTTGTGTTTCTCTATTGCATTCCCCTTTCCTTCCACACGCGTAGTCAACGGTGGAATGAACACGTGTACACCCAAGACTTTCATTTCTCAACAGAAAATAAACGACATGTTTATTTTATTCCAGTATTTGAGTTCTTTGTTTCCTTCATTCAATTCGTTTCATTATTTTTTCTTGTAGTGAATTAGAGTATTTATATCCTAGTCTTCTACAGAACCGAGGGACAAAACACAGGAACCGAGAGTTTCTGAACTACCAAAACTGCATCCACAATGCCTTTAATTAATTAAGCATTATTATTCAAACTAGGTTAGTTTATCGTTTCGAATGAGCGGGAATTATTTTAACTGAAAAATGTCGAATTCCCACCTTTATGTGAAATGATATGATTTTTAGGACAGAGAGTGTAGCGCGAAGCCATTGTTTTTTTCTTTCAACCCCATACAAAAAATGAAGAAATGAAAAAGTAACGGTAAGCTAAATGGACGATGAAATAAACAACTTTTCACGTTCTCATTGCATCTCCACCCTTCTTCATAATATCTTCCTTAATTGAATGATCGTTTGTAAAAATTGAAATATTTTCTCACAATAAATCAAGAGAAAAAAAAATTAAATGTAATATTCAAAATTCTATTAAAAACTAATTTGATAAAAATAATAATAATAAAAAAATGGTATCGTTTAAACAAACAAACAAAAAAATGAAAATAAAAACACTCCCGGACAACATCGGGTGAGTACCATTAGTTTTTTAAAAATAAATACAGAACTTATAAATTACCAAACTTTTTCCACTGAAACGGGCAAAATTTATAGACTTTTGAATTAGAATGAGTGATTTATCCCAAACTGATGGCTGAATATGGTTAAATTTGTGCTTATTTTTGCATTAAATACAAGTCCTATTAATCCGTAACTGTGCACCTAACGGATACCATCATACTTAGTTCGATGCATCTTATCATAAAAAATTTCAGCCTCATCGGCCCAGTAGTCTTTGAAAAAACTTCTACAATGTATGTGGTGACTAATCCTTATGAATCCTTAGAAATCCCTAACTGTGCATCGAACAGATACTTAGTTCACTGCCACTTATAACAAAAGTCCATACAAAATTTCAGTCACATCCATCTAGTAGTTTCCCAGAAAACATCTAGATTAAATGCAGTATTGTGATGACTAATCGTGTATTGAACGGATAATAACATATTTTGTTTGTTGCATCATGTCATAACAAAGGGTCCCACAAACTTTCAGCTAGATCGGTCTAGTAGTTTCTGAGAGAAAAGTGGAACGGATAGACAGATAGACAGCCTAAGAGAAATGTAATATAGATATGCAGATAAATTTTCAGATTTTTTTCGTACAAACATTTAAAATTGTCATAGACTCTTGAAAATTCAATATGTTATTGCTACACATCTTATGAGATGACTGACTAATTTTTATGATTTCAGGTTCAAATGAACAGGTACAACAGGAATTGGAGTACGCCCTACTAAAGCCTGATTGTTGGTGAATCTGGACGTGAGGACATTTTAGAAAGAAAGATCTGCAATAAAATTCTGTTTTAAACTTGGAAAAATACAATGGAAACGTATTGAATGCTTCAGACTGCTTTTGTACCGTCTTGCATGAATCGAGCATCAGTTTTTTGGTGACATAAGAGATTCCAGAAGGCAGCGAGTCTGTGAGGGATGATGAGATTTGTGGGAGCAATAAGGAAGTAAGAACACCAGAGTTGATAGGCCAAATAAAGAATTTCATGGATAAAGACCGCCGTGTGTCTCTAGAGACAATAAGTGCACAGTTTGATATCAGTATGAACACTGTACACATAATTATTTATGAGATGAGACAAGTGAGGAAAAGAAAGAGGCTGTGACAAGGGTCATTGACACACTCACACAAGATGATTTTGCGTGGAGCCTTGCAGATGATGTTGGAATGGTACAACAAGTGCATTGCAGCCGGAGGAGATTACTTCAAAGGGCACTAGAGTTTCATGTGTGTACTATCAATAAAAGCGTCCATACAAAAGCCTGGAAACTTATTGAAGGCACCTGGTAGTTTTTTTTTTAATGTTTAACGAGATCATTGAGTGGACATTGCGTTGAGGCTTGTGAATAAAAATAATTGTAACCATGTTTTATAATTTTATGAAGAAAGAAAAAAAATTTCTCATTCCAAAACTTGTTCAAATTATTGAACTCATTCCTTTGTTTGGAAGCATTCATTTGACAGTCTTTCGCAAGAATACAATCTGCAATGAGAAAATGCATTTCTGGTGCAACAATCGCATTTTCACCAACTTCCATCTTGTTTTTCTTCGGCCGCAGTTGGTTGCCATCGATGGGTGTCCATTCTTCTACATTCATCCCCCCTCCAATCCACCACCCGCACCATACAATTTCTCCATGTGAAAAGGCTTAAGAAATCACAAGCAAATAATTCAGAATGGTTTTGTTAATGTGATTAAAAAAAAAGTGATTGTTTTCTTCAAGGATTATCAGGACTTGTTTTATATCACGTTAAATTGAGCGCACGTTTTTAAAATTTTTTTTTATTCGTTTTGGATGCATTGTTGAATACGACTTCTGAGAAAGATTTCATGAATTCTATATTAATAAAATTATCCCAAAAAGGTTGTCTTGCATAAATGTAATTGATAAATATGCACTGAATTATTATTTTCTTCATTTTCTACCAGCAGTCTTCATCCGCTCGCTAACGTTTCGCACCCCAATTAATTACTTGGAATCATTTTCTTTACTATTTTTCACTTCAGCCAGGGCATAATGGTATACTATTTGGGACAGTGTCTAGCAAGAGACTGTGGGGAGTGAACAGCGAGATGTTTGTTCACATTACATTTAAACTTGAGCAGGTTAGTACCGACAGGAAAGCAGGAAACAAGGAAGCATTTCCAAAGTCCAAAGGGGAAAAATATTAGAGTAGACGGCTTTTCAGCATTTGCGGATTTCAACAGTCAAGGGGTTGAATTTTGCTGCTTGATGGATTAGTCGAGAGTATGTATGGTAAGGGGCATCAGTGCTATGACTTTGTCAGAACACGTTCTATTTAAATACTTGTAAAACAGACACAGAAATGCAGCACTGCGATGATGAGACAGGGGATGGAGCTTGGTTGATAGTTCAAGACCTATTAGATTTGAAATTTTTTTAAAAAGCCTTTTTAAGAATGAGAGTTCTAGTGATAGATGCACCAACTGAGATTTGGTAACAATACTCTATGCATGGGTGAATGGAACTAATCAATAGTAGAACTTGACTATCAGGTATCTTTCTCCAACATTAAGGATCTACGTTCAAACCTTCCAGAGGTAAGAATCGAATTACAGGAGATTAAACCTAACCTAATATTCCTATGCGAAACTGACATTAGACCAACTGTTTCCCTAAATGAGTTCGCGATTAAAGAATACTCAAACTTGACATCAAAATCTGACCCCTCATTATCGCCATGAGTATGGAATATGTGCCTTCATGTGCTTCCAGGTAGCACTTGCTCACGTTCATATTTGCCCTCTATCGCTCCCACAACAGAAGAGCATTTTAAGAGTATCTCTAAGAAAATTGACCACAACCTGTCTGCTCACCCATCAGCCAACATTCACGCTTGTAGATACTTAAATGTTTTCAATGTTGAATGGCGAGTGCACTCAAACAAGACGGATGATAAGGGGAGATTCTGAAATGATTTCTTCATTGCTTATGACTTAACAGATTGTTTACAAACCCACCTGTGTGCCCGACGGGCGATATGCAAGTCTCCTAGATTCATTTTTTTAAAAAACTTTCCCAGAACTGTGCTCATTCTCCATTCTGTATTCACTGGGATCTTCTGATCACTCAGTTCAGTTAAGATAAAAATAAAATGTATGAAGTCCTCATCGTACATATATCGATACTTTATGGCTGACTGTGATAGCTTCTATACAGTTATACCAGATATATCTCTGTATTCCATGTTTAAAATGAATGTGTACTCTATAGTATCAAACCTGACTGAATGGTAAACTTAGTATCATACACCCCAAGAAATTTCAGCAAAAACCTAACAGTGAGCCATTGTTCTTTCCAGAATGTGCCACTGCTATTATGCAAAGAAACCACTTTTTCCATTGTTTTCAGCTAAATAGATGTACTAAAGCTAATAACGCTTTAAGACTGCCAGCAACCATTTTGAAAGACTAATAAAAAATGCAAGAGCCGTATGCTCAGTCTGTCAAGTTCATAGCTGAGCAGCAGCTTGTTTCCAACAAGTTTTGGCAAATAACAAACATGGTCCTAAACAGCCCCGTATTAAAAAATTCAGGTGATAGGTCATCTTCTGGTCAATTCAGACCAATTAGTCTCCTGTGCATCATGAGTAAGTGTCAGGAATCTATGATAAATAGAGAAGTGGTCAACTACCTCAGCAAAAATAGCCTACTCCATGACATGCAATATGGTTTCCATTCTGTTAGATTTACAGTTAATGCAGACCAACTGAATTCTGTTCTGCTGGTCTGCTTTCTAGCTGACTACAATGTGATTGTTTTCAAGTCCAATGTAAACAAGTTCTTGCTGAACCGTCCCCTTAAATAATCAGATTATACCAACTTCCTATTACTAACGATTACTACAATGTTGTTCTGATAACTACTGTACACTTGTTAGCTCTTATCCTCGAGTGGCCTTCGGGCCTTGATAAGTGGGGACTCCCTTGGAAAAAAGGAGAAAAAAGACAAAATCAATCTGTCATTCCGTCTAAGAAAAGACAAAATTATCGATAAATAGACAACACTAATTGATAAGAAAAAAAGCAAACTTCCTTTCTTTTTCCCCTAAATTTTGCTTTGTTTTAACAATAGAATATATATATATATATATATATATATATATATATATATAAATCACAAATTATTTCCATTCTTTTTGCTATTATCAGACATCATTGCTCATTCTTTTCTCATAAATTTAAATTTGCACACTTGATCACTTGATTATCCTTTAATTTTTTTTTATTATTATCAGTTATTATCAAGATTAAGACTCTTCTTTGCTCATAAAATAAAAATTTACATACGTGATTATTCCATTCTTTCTTTTATTTTATATATGTTGCTGCTGAATTTAAGGTCACTCTCCTTTGCATTTGTGAACAACACCGACGCCAAATCCAGAAAGAAGGACATCAGGAAAAACCTTTCACACCATGTTATTCGGAAAATTCGTAAGAAATTCAACCGAAACCCAAACAGCACAAGTGCTTCCATTTTTGCAAGAGCTAGAATCACTCCAAGATTCAGGCAGACCCAATGTAATGTGTTGAATGGGATGGCAAGGAACATCAACACTGTTTCAAGGCAAACAACATAGGGTAAAACGAATGGCTTGGACACAGAATTATATGAAAATGGATTTCCAACGTGTCCTATTTACAGATGAGACCCGTGCTACTCTTGTCGGCCCGGATGGACGGACCAAAGTTTGGAACTCGAACGGAACTTCAACCCCTTACATAATTCATTGCCAACAAGGAGGTGGAACCATCATGTTTTGGGCGAGAATCATTGGAGATAAGTTGGTTGGACCATTCCGAGTTCCAGAGGGTGTAAAATTTACCAGCAATGCATACACAGCCTTTTTGGATAAACATTTGTCACCATGGCCAGATGAACTACCATTGTCACGTCGCTTTCAGATGATTTTTATGCATGGCAATGCACCATCCCATTCTACTAGGGCGACTGCAGCCTCCCTTGAATCGATGGGCTTCTTTGGAGAAACCCTCATGAGCTGGCCAACGTGTTCTCCGGATCTTAACCCCATTGAACATCTCTGGTCAATAGTGAAAAGAGGTGTTTATGAGAGAGGAGAGCAATTTACTTCAAAGAATTCCCTGTGAAGGAACGTAGTTGATGTCGCCAGAACCATAACTCCTTTTCAGATCAAACAATTGACTTCTTTAGCGGACAAAATATTGTTTAAAATTATTTTAAAAAATGGTGGATATGGTGATAATTCATTTATTTGAAGCTTTTGCACCGAGGATGTGTTTTTGTTTATTATTCTTTAACAAAAAAATATAATAAAAAGTAAAGTTTTCATGATTATACATTGTATTTTTGCCCCAATACAACATTTTAAGAGACCTGCAATAAAGCGATGGACAATTAGAATTCCTTGCTAAAGAATAAAATGTCATCACTTTGTAAATATCGCATGAATTTGAATAACATTTTGAGAAATAACTAACCTTAAAGCAGTCATTTGATTATAAAATTTTATTTTTTTGTGACGTATATTTAGTGAAATATTGATATTTTACTAATCTGCAATAAAGCAATTGAGAGTTTATATATATATATATATATATATATATATATATATATATATATATATATATATATATTATATATGAAGTAGATTGGAATAAATAAAATTAGCACATTAGAAGTAGATTAGACTCAGACCTATACGTTGAACAATTTCTCATATCTTCATGCTACGGCGATTGATAGATGGCATGTAAAGCCATAACAGGAAAGCAATTATCATTTTTGTAGATATCCAGAAGGCGTTTGTTTCAATACACAGAGGCATAATAACGAAAATATTGTAAGCTTATGATGTTCCACCAAATCTACCCCAAGCAATAACTAAGATCTATGAGAACACGAGGGCACCAGATGGAGAAACATAATTTTTCAGTATCATTGCTGGAGTCTGACAAGGAGACACATTAGCACCTTACCTCTTTGCGATAGTACTTGACTTTGCCATAGTACTTGACTTTGCCATAGTACTTGACTATGTTCTAAGAAAGACATTCAATGGAAGAGAAGAGGAGCTTGGGTTTCGTCTGTACAGATTGGAAGAGGAAGCACGATTGGTGAGTTTGTAATGCAATGCCAAGAAAACAGAGATACAGGCCTTCAATCACGTTGACCCAATTGCAGTGAAAGCACTTCATGAGACTGTTTAAAGTTGTCGAAAACTTAAAGTACCTTGGAGTATGGTCAGAGAGTACTGAAAAAAATTTGAAGTAAGATAAGCACTGGTATGGAGTGCATGAGGAATATATGGTCATTCACTCTCTCAGAAAAGTTGAAAGTAAGACACGTTGCTGCTACCATAGAAACAGTCCTTCTCTATGGTGATGAGGCATGGACTCTTACAAATGCACTAAAGAAGAAACTGGATGACTGTTACATACGGATGCTCAGGATGGCCCCCAATACATCAGGGAGGAGCCACGCAGGAAACCAACAGCTTTATGGTGACCTACTACCAGTATCATTGAAAGTACATTGGAATAAATAAAATTACCATATTAAAAGTATATTGGAATAAATAAAATTAAAATATTAAAAGTATATTGGAATAAAAAAAATTAAAATATTAAAAGTATATTGGAATAAATAAAATGCACATATTAAAAGTACCTTGGGGAAATAAAATTATCATATTAAAAGTATATTGGAATAAATAAAATTATCATATTAAATGCATATTGGAATAAATAAAATTATCATATTAAGTGTATATTGGAATAAATAAAATTATCATATAAAAAGTATATTGGAATAAATAAAATAAACATACCGAAATTATATTGGAATATATAAAATAAATATATTAAAAGTATATTGGAATAAACAAAATTATCATATTAAAAGTATACTGGAATAAATAAAATTCGCATATTAAAAGTATATTGAAATAAATAAAATTAACACATTAAAAGTATATTAGAATAAATAAAATTAACATATCGAAAGTATATTGGAATAAATAAAATTAAAATATTAAAAGTATATTGAAATAAATAAAATAAAAATATTAAAAGTATATTGGAATAAATAACATTTAAATATTAAAAGTATATTGGAATAAATAAAATGCGCATATTAAAAGTATATTGGGGAAATAAAATTATCATGTTAAAAGTATATTGGAATAAATAAAATTATCATATTAAAAGTGTTTTGGAATATATAAAATTCGCATATTAAAAGTATATTTGAATAAATAAAATGTTTATATTAAAAGTATATTGTAATAAATAAAATTAACATATTAAAGGTATATTGAAATAAATAAAAACAACATATAAAAAGTATATTGAAATGAATAAAATTAACAAGTTAAAAGTATATAAGATTAAATAAAATTAACATATCGAAATTATATTGGAATAAATAAAATAAATATATTAAAAGTATATTGGAATAAATAAAATTATCATATTAAAAGTATATTGGAGAAATAAAATTATCATATTAAAAGTATATTGGAATAAATAACATTATCATATTAAAAGTATATTGAAATAAATACAATAAATATATTAAAAGTATATTGGAATAAATAAAATTAACATATTAAAACCATATTGGAATAAATAAAATTAACATATTAAAAGTATATTGGAATAAATTAAATTCGCATATTAAATGCATATGGGCATAAATAAAATTAACATATTCAAAGTATATTAGAATACATAAGATTCGCATATTAAAAGTATATTGAAATAAATTAAATTAAAATATTTAAAGTGTATTGGAATAAATACAAATTAGCACATTAGAAGTGTATTGGAATAAATAAAATTCACATATTAAAAGTATATTGGAATAAATAAAATTCACATAATAAAAGTATATTAAAATAAATAAAAGTAACATATTTAAAGTAAGTTTAAATAAATACAAATTAGCACATTAGAAGTGTATTGGAATAAATAAAATTCACATATTAAAAGTGTATTGGAATAAATAAAATTCACATATTAAAAGTATATAGAAATAAATATAATTCATATATTAAAAGTATATTGTAATATATAAAATTAAACTATTAAAAGCATATTGAAATAAATTAAATTAACATATTAAATGTATATTGGAATAAATAAAATTTACACATTAAAAGTATATTGGAATAAATTAAATTAACATATTAAAAGTATATTGGAATAAATAAAATCAACATATTAAAAGTATATTGGAATAAATAAAATTCGCATATTAAAAGTATATTTAAATAAATAAAATAAACAAATTAAAAGTATATTAGAATAAATAAAATAAAGATATCGAAAGTATATTGGAATAAATAAAATTAAAATATTAAAACATATTGGAATAAATAAAATTAATATATTAAAAGTATATTGGAGGAATAAAATGAATATATAAAAAGTATATTGGATGCAATAAAATTTGCATATTAAAAGTATATTGAAATAAATAAAATGAACATTTTTAAAGTGTATTGGAATAAATACGAATGAGAACATTTTAAATGTATTGGATTGAATAAAATTCACATATTATAAGTATATTGGAATAAATAAAATTATCATATTTTAAATATATTGAAATAAATAAAATTGACATATTTAAAGTAAGTTTAAATAAATTCAAATTTGCACATTAGAAGTGTATTGGAATAAATAAAATCCACATCTTTAAAGTATATTGGAATAAATGCAATTCACATATTAAAAGTATATTGTAATAAATGAAATTAACATATAAAAAGTATATTGAAATAAATGAAATTAACATATTAAAAGTATATTGGAATAAATAAAATTGACATAAAAATAAATTTTTGAATAAATAAAATTCACGTATTAAAAGTATATTGGAATAAATAATATTCACACATTATAAGTATATTGGAATACATAAAATGATCATATTAAAAGTATATTGGAATAAATAAAATTAATATATTAAAAGTAGATTGGAATAAATAAAATTTACATCTTAAAAGTATATTGGAATAAATAAAATTTCACATATTAAAAGTATATTGGAATAAATAAAATTCGCATATTAAACGTTTATTGGGATAAATAAAATACGCATAGTAAAAGTATATTGAATTAAATAAAATTTTCGTATTAAAAGTATATTGGAATAGATAAAATTAACATCTAAAAAGTATATTGGAATAAATAAATTTAACATATTAAAAGTATATTGAAATAAATAAAATTAACATATTAAAAGTATATTGGAATAAATAAAATTCACATATTAAAAGTATATTGGAATAAATAAAATTAACATATTAAAAGTATATTGGAATAAATAACATTCACATATTAAAAGTATATTGAAATAAATAAAATTAACATATTAAATGTATATTGGAATAAATAAAATTAACACACTAAAATATATTAGAATAAATTAAATTAACATATCAAAAGTATATTGGAATAAATAAAATTGTCATATTAAAAGTATATTGGAATAAATAAAATCAACATATTAAAAGTATATTTGAATAAATTAAATTCGCATATTAAAAGTATATTGAAATAAATAAAATTAACACATTAAAAGTATATTAGAATAAATAAAATTAACATATCGAAAGCATATTGGAATAAATAAAATTAAAATATTAAAAGTATATTCGAATAAATAAAATTATAATATTAAAAGTACATTGGAGAAATAAAATTATTATATTAAAAGTATATTGGAATGAATACAATTATCATATTAAAAGTATATTGGAATTAATAAAATTATCATAATGAAAGTATATTGGAACAAATAAAGTTATCATATTGAGAATATATTGGAATAAATAAAATTATCATATAAAAAGTATATTGGAATAAATAAAATTAACATATTAAAAGTATATTGGAATAAATAAAATTCGCATATTAAAAGTATATTGGAATAAATAAAATGTTTATATTACAAGTATATTGGAATAAATACAATTAACATATTAAAAGTATATTGAAATAAATAAAATCAACATATTAAAAGTATATTGGAATAAATAAAATTAACATATGAAAAGTATATTGTAATACATAAAATTAACATATTAAAAGCATATTGGAATAAATAAAATTCGCATATTAAATGCATATTGGCATAAATAAAATTAACACATTAAAAGTATATAAGATTAAATAAAATTCGCATATTAAAAGTATATTGAAATAAATTAAATTAACATATTTAAAATGTATTGGAATAAATAAAAATTAGCACATTAGACGTGTATTGGAATAAATCCAATTCACCTATTAAAAGTATATTGGAATAAATAAAATTATCATATTAAAGGTATATTGAAATAAATAAAATTTACGTATTTAAGTGAGTTTAAATAAATACAAATTAGCACATTAGAAGTGTATTGGAATAAATAAAATTCACATATTAAAAGTGTATTGGAATACATAAAATTCACATATTAAAAGTATATTGAAATAAATATAATTCACATATTAAAAGTATATTTTAATAAATAAAATTAACATATAAAAAGTGTATTGGAATAAAAAAAATCACATATTAAAAGTTAATTGAAATAAACAAAATTTACATATTAAAAGTATATTGGAATAAATAAAATTAACATATTAAAAGTATATTGGAATAAATAAAATTATCATTAAAATATATTGGAATAAATAAAATTATCATATTTAAAGTAAGTTAAAATAAATACAAATTAGCACATTAGAAGTGTATTGGAATAAATAAAATTCACATATTAAAAGTATATTGGAATAAATAAAATTCGCATATTAAAAGTGTATTGGGATAAATAAAATACGCATATTAAAAGTAAATTGGAATAAATAAAATTTCCGTATTAAAAGTATATTGGAATAAATAAAATTAACATATTAAAAGTATATTGGAATAAATAAAATTAACATATTAAAAGATTTCCAGCTACGGTATAACTGGAAATGTTTTCTCAATCATTAAATCATTTCTCTCTGATAGGCTCATAAGAGTAGTGGTAGATGGACAAAAATCGGAGGCCTGCAATATAAATGCTGGAGTCCCTCAGGGGTCAATCCTGGGCCCAACTCTCTTCCTGATCTACATCAATGACCTCCCTAAACACATACTTAAATCATTCGTTGACATCTATGCTGATGACACGACCATCTACGGCAACACATCAAAGGCTGTAAATGACGAAGTTCTCTCGGATTCTCTCTCCTCTGATCTCGAGCGCGTGGTTCAGTGGGGGAAGATGTGGCTGGTTACCTTTAATGCATCCAAAACCAAACTCCTATCCTTACATCATCAACGCTCTGATCCCCAGCTGGCATCAATTGTGATGGATGGCTCTCGTCTGGGTGAGGCCCCGTGTTTTGACAAGCTTCTGGGTTTGACCTTTACTCCTGATCTGAAATGGAACACGTACATCAAGTCTGTGGCCAAGGTCGCAGGAAAGATGGTGGGATCCTTCTACGGCTCCAGAAGATATCTCACTACTGATGCAATTCTCTATCTATATAAAAGCCAAGTACGGCCAAGGATGGAATACTGTTGCCATATCTGGGCAGGAGCTGCCAAAAACAGCCTATCATGCCTTGACAGAGTACAAAATAGACTTCGTGGTTTAGTGGGGGATGCCCTTTTCTCTACCCTGCAACCCCTCTCCCACAGAAGAGACGTTGCGAGCCTATCCTTGTTTTATCGTTATTTTCATGGCAGGTGCTCGTCTGAACTCCAATCCCTGGTCCCCCCTCGCCAATCTTTCACGAAAAACACCCGTCTAGCTGAATCCACTGTGAAAAATTTCCCCCACTCTATATCTGTGCCTAAATCAAAACGCGGATTTCATGAGCAAAGCTTCTTTCTTAGAACTGCACGCCTGTGGAACTCTGTTCCGTCTGCCTGCTTCTCTCCGGACTACAACTTGGATGTCTTCAAGTCTAATGTTAACAAATTCCTAATGAACCGCCCCCCTAATTTAACACTTCATAAAATCTCCTCACTAACGTGATGTACTTACAATAACCCTTATCCCTGAGTGGCTTTCGGGCCTTGATAAGTGGTGATCACTGTGTAAAAAAAAAAAAAAAAAAAAAAAAGTATATTGAAATAAATAAAATTAACACATTAAAAGTATATTGGAATAAATAAAATTAACACGCTAAAATATATTAGAATAAATTAAATTAACATATCGAAATTATATTGGAATAAATAAAATTAACATATAAATAGTATATTGGAATAAATAAAATTAATATATTAAAAGTATATTGTAATAAATAAAATTAACATATTAAAAGTATATTGGAATAAATGAAATTGTCATATTAAAAGTATATTGGAATAAATAAAATCAACACATTAAAAGTATATTTGAATAAATAAAATTCGCATATTAAAAGTATATTGAAATAAATAAAATTAACACATTAAAAGTATATTAGAATAAATAAAATTAACATATCGAAAGTATATTGGAATAAATAAAATTAAAATATTAAAGTATATTGGAATAAATAAAATTATAATATTAAAAGTATATTGGAGAAATAAAATTATCATATTAAAAGTATATTGGAATAAATAAAATTATCATATTAAAAGTATATTGGAATAAATAAAATTATCATAATGAAAGTATATTGGAATAAATAAAGTTATCATATTGAGAGTATATTGGAATAAATAAAATTATCATATAAAAAATATATTGGAATAAATAAAATTAACATATTAAAAGTATATTGGAATAAATAAAATTCGCATATTAAAAGTATATTGGAATAAATAAAATGTTTATATTACAAGTATATTGGAATAAATACAATTAACATATTAAAAGTATATTGAAATAAATAAAATCAACATATTAAAAGTATATTGGAATAAATTAAATTAACATATGAAAAGTATATTGGAATAAATAAAATTATCATATTAAAAGCATATTGGAATAAATAAAATTCACATATTAAATGCATATTGGCATAAATAAAATTATCATATTAAAAGTATATAAGATTAAATTAAATTAGCATATTAAAAGTATATTGAAATAAATTAAATTAACATATTTAAAGTGTATTGGAATAAATACAAATTAGCACATTAGAAGTGTATTGGAATAAATACAATTCACATATAAAAAGTATATTGGAATAAATAAAATAATCATATTAAAGGTATATTGAAATAAATAAAATTAACGTATTTAAGTGAGTTTAAATAAATACAAATTAGCACATTAGAAGTGTATTGGAATAAATAAAATTCTCATATTAAAGGTGTATTGGAATAAATAAAATTCCCATATAAAAAGTATATTGATATTAATATAATTCACATATTAAAAGTATATTTTAATAAATAAAATTAACATATAAAAAGTGTATTGGAATAAAAAAAATCACATATTAAAAGTTAATTGAAATAAAAAAAAATTACATATTAAAAGTATATTGGAATAAATAAAATTAACATATTAAAAGTATATTGGAATAAATAAAATTAACATATTAAAAGTATATTGGAATAAATAAAATTATCATATTAAAAGTATATTGAAATAAATAAAATTATCATATTTAAAGTAAGTTGAAATAAATACAAATTAGCACATTAGAAGTTTATTGGAATAAATAAAATTCACATATTAAAAGTATGTTTTAATAAATAAAAATAGCATATTAAAAGTATATTGTAATAAATAAAATGAACTTATTAAAAGTATATTGAAATAAATAAAATTAACATATTAAAAGTATTTTGGAATAAATAAAATTGACATATTAAAAGTATATTGAAATAAATAAAATTAACATATTAAAAGTATTTTGGAATAAATAAAATTAACATATTAAAAGTATATTGAAATAAATAAAATTCACATAGTAAAAGTATATTGGAATAAATAAAATTAACATATTCAAAGTATATTCGAATAAATAAAATTCGTATATTAAAAGTATATTGGAATAAATAAAATTCGCATATTAAAAGTATATTGAAATAAATAAAATTTACATATTAAAAACATATTGGAATAAATAAAATTGTCATATTAAAAGTAGACTGGAATAAATAAAATGAACACATTTAAAGTATATTTGGATAAATAGAAGTTAGCACATTAGAAGTAAATTGGATAAATAAAATTAGCAAATTATTTATATCAGTTTTAAGAATAATAAAAAGACAACTGTTATTTGGTGTACAACCGTTTCTAAAATGATTTGGAATATTTTATTTTGTATTATACTATAGATGATTCCAGAAACCCTTTTCTTCATCGATCCCCATAACGCCACGAAAAGAAACCAAGTAAAAGAAACATCAAATTTACTATTTTTAAAAATAATCACTGTTCATAATTTACATAATATCCTGATCGTTCAAACATGTCAATTGTATTTTTGGAAGAGTCTTTTTATGTCCTAGAGTCGTAGTATTAAATTTTTACACACAATGTGATATCCCGTACGATATATTGTACTCGTCAGTCGCCATTTTAGCAGGGTTTTCTGGATCGTAGAAGAAATGAAATCTCCCATATTGATATATTCCCAAGAATGTTTTTTTTTTATAAAGAAATCTTTTATTCAATGGTAAAGAATGGATTCTAATATTAGGACGATTTGTTATATCATTGCAATTTTGTATTGACAATGTTGTACAAGAGGTAATAAGGCAGGACAATATGAAGAATGGTGAAAGGGAACGTTTGTTCTTTGAGTGAAAGCTTTTATGGACGACATGACATTCATTCCAGAGCGCAAGTCTCACCAGAAATAATTGCTAACCATCTACAACTCGCCTGACATTGGTAAAGAATAAAAATCAATCTGTGGGAATATTATTGGAATTCGTCCTTTAATAAAGGAAGCTGTCAGTAAAATCAAGTTCTTAAAATCAATAAGATCAAAATCGGGATTAAACTGATAAAAGAAAAAGGTAAAAGTCTCCGTTCTTGTGGCATTTCCTGTCTTATTATCGTTTCCCATTGATGGATTGCAATATTTATTATCCCCAGCATCGAATGGTAAGGGGTTTGGTCATCTTTATAATCTGGCTATGCTTTGTTTAACTGGATCGGACAGACAAAAAGTAGGACTTTGTTACATAGGTTTCATCTGATATGGCATAATCGTTATTAAAAAAAACTGTCTCATCAAATAGCGAGTATGTGTGAATAGTATTAATTTGCAAAATTAAAAATAAAATAAAAATCAAATAATCTATATATTAATACCGTAGTACATTTAACGTACGTATGTACGTACGTACGTACGTACGTACGTACGTACGTGTGTCACGGTTTCAAGACTATAAATTATTCGATCAGGAATTCTATTTATTAAAAAGGAGGATAGAAGGTGATAAGATACTACTAACATTAAATTTATATATAGATACGCTAATTTAATGTTTGTCGTATGTTATTACCTTTTATTCTTCTTTTTAATGAATAGGATCTCCCGATCACCAAGATGCAATGTAAAAAAAGAAAAAAGAATAAATGATGTCACTTTGGGCCGGAACTGAAATATGCCTTCTTTGTCTTCTGACTAAGATCCAAATGTAGTATCTGTCCTGTTTAAAGATGGTATAATAATACCGTGGGGTTTCCGTTTGTGCCAGACGTCCATGCAATGGAAATATGTTACAGACTCCTATAAGAATACTGGTGATAAACCGTAATAACCAGATATATTCTGACACTACATTAATCAGATTAGATAAATACTTTTACTGATTTTAACAAAAGGGCTACAAAATATCGTGGGGTCTCCATTCGCGCTGAACGTCCATGGATTGCTCAGCAGTAATATATTACATATGGAAGATGCCGCTGTGGAATTTCCACAGGTCCCGTTAGTTGATAATAATTTAGTTAAAATAGTTAATTAAAAAGAAAAATGACTTTAAATATATAAATTCTATTAAAATAATTTGATAAAACCCCCAAATACCTTCTGGTTATGTAGCTTATGATGATGATGATGATGATGATAATAATAATAATAATAATAATAATAATAATAATAATAACAACAACCACAACGACAACTAATATTACTATCACACTAGGAGTTTTCACACAGGACATCATCAATGAATTCGCTTTGAGAACAACCTTTAACATTCTCCGGACTCTGAGTGACAATAAGTCTCCCCAGGTTTCCAATACTCTCCACCTCTTTCGTTTACATTTGCAACTTAATTTGCGTTATCGCAACACCCGTTTACCACTGATTTCTCTTAGCAACCATTATTATTTACTGAGATTTGAGTGGTAATAAGCCTCCCTAAGGCCTCAGTTCTTTTCGTACTCATCCAGTGGAGGTTTGTTTAGTGCTTCCTCTTCTCCCCCTTTCCATCCTCCGTGATCTTCCATTGGTGTGGTATCAGTTAATGCCGTCACTTTTTTTTTTGGAGGGGTGAATAACTTACAATTATACTGTTTCATTTTTCTTGCTTCCATGTAGTGTTTCTTTGTGTTTTATCTCAGCAGCAGTTTCTATATGGGTGGCTCATGTGTGTTAGTTCTCGCATTCAAGTATCTTCCTTAATATTTCAGCCGTTTTCATTATTGTTATCTGTTGTATCTTTCAACCATCCTCAAATTTCTCCCATGCTTTTTTCAAAGTTTTTCAGAATTGTTCCTTATGCTCTTACTATTATTGGTGTAATCTTGACTTTTTTCATGTTCCATCTACCTTTTAGCTCTCTGGCCAATTCTTTGCTCCGCTTCACAGTCTCCTTGATATTTACTCTATGCTCTGCTGAAACAGCGAAATCTACGAATTGGCAGGACTTTTCCTTCTTGTTAATTATTATGACACCCGGTCTTCTTGCTTGGATTGGTTAATCTGTTTATACGCCCATATCTATGACATTTCATGATTTTTGTTTTCAAGTACTATTGCTGGTTTGTGCCCGTACCATTTGTTTGATTGTTCAAGATGCAGTTGTTTGCATAATTCTCAGTGTACTGCCTTCCCCACTGTCGCAGCACGAGGGAGGAGAAAGCTGAGTAATTTGTGTTAAGCGATATACACACCAGAAATTCTTTTCAAAGTTGAACGAATCAGTTCTTTCGACTTCTGTCTTCTCGCAAACGTCGCACTCTTCACTAACAAGTTCTTTTCAACCGTCGACCGATAAAAAAACCCAAAAAACAACAAAAAACAAAAAAACAACAACAAAAAAAAACGAATCGCAATCTTTGTTTCGGCTTGACTTTTTATAGCCATCGGGCGAACCCAATTGTCGCGGTAATGTGAGTATTGCTCACAAACGTTTTTCTTTTTAATCTAACGGTCCCAAGTTCGCTCCCCGACGCAGGCACTCGCAACTCATACTTTTTGTGCGCTTTTGCGAATGCTCGTCACACCACCTTGAGATGTCTGTTCTTTCTTTTTTTGGGGGGGTGGGGGAGGGGATAGTTTGCTGCATTTGCTTATGATGCAGTTTATCGTTTCATCTCTTTTTTCTCAGAGCCCACATTTGCCGTTTTCTTGTGCTTTGCCGACTTTTACTTTGATATGGTTAATTATTATTACGTTATCCTATGTGGTTGTTATTAGGGATTCAGTTTCCCTGCTTCGATTTCTTTTTTGTAGCCATGTTCATCTTTTGTCACTCTTATGAATAATCCCTGTAGCTGTTTCTCTTCCCATTTTCCTTTGCATGTCTTGTCCCTCGTCACTCCGTTTTTTGTTTTGTTCGTGTTTTTTCAGTATCACTTGTGTTGTATATTATATATTTTTCTAATTCTTTTTTGTGTCATTCACGCAGTCATACAAACCAGTCCTCTTCCTACATCTTTCCTTTTCACGTAGAGTCGGTTGGCACCATCCGTTGGGTGTAGTGCATTGTACATAATCATAAATTCCCCCATCTTCTGATTGAGATATCTCAGGTCTTTGGTCCAATCTATTAACGATCTGGAGTATCTTACTAGTGATACACCGTTTATTAGGTTTATACTATGTACTTTAGTTTCTACGAGTTTTCTTGTTCTTTTAGTGTATTCCTTTCCAATATCCTCTTTCATTTTTGTTATTTTGATGCCGTCTGCTTTCAAAACTCCTAAGTATTTGTAGCTATCATGTTTACTTAGTGCCCTCATCCCCACTTAGTTGAGTAGTACCATACGTTCCATTGACTCCAGCTTCCCAGTCTTATAACTAGCAGTGCACACTTTTTCATACAGAATTCCATGCAGATACTTTGGCTGAAGATTCTGGTTGTCTGTATTAGTGTCTTTAGTTCCTTTTTGGTTCTTCCAAAAAGTTTCAGATCGTTCACGTACATTACATAGTGCATTTTTTCATCTGTATTAATGAACTTGTCTTGGCACTTTCTTAATATATTGTTAACGGGCATCATGGCTATGATGAACAGTAATGGTGATAGGGAATCTCTTTGGAAGATATCTCTTTGTATTTTAATCTCTGTTATTTTTTCCATCAGTTCAAGTCTCCATGTTTTCGTTGCATTTTCAATCAAATTGATAATCTTGCCGGGTATTTTATACATTTTCAAGCTTAAGGGATTCTGTCGTACGCTTTCTTGTAGTCGATCTATACCATGGCTATATATATTTTTTCTGCTTTTTAACTCCTTCAAGATCTTTTAGTTTATGTATAGTAGAAATTATTATTATTATTATTATTATTATTATTATTATTATTATTATTTACTCACAAGCCATCATCAAAGATTTCTTTCTGAGAACAACTTGTGACAATCCCTGGAATCTGAGTGACAACAAGTGTGTCCTCAAGTTTCTAGTACTATCCACCTCTTTCTATAACCACTGCAGATAAATCTGCGTTATCGTAACAGTCACTTACCATTGATTTCTCGTTTTGGCGACCATTGGACTTCACTGGAATTTGGGTGACAAAAAAACTCCCCAAGGTCCACACCCTCTTTGCACATCCAACTGAGGTCTGACTAGTGCTTTCTCTCCTCGGTCTTCCCCCCCCTCCTTGACCCTCTTCACTTATTTGGTGTGGAGTCAGTTTTTGGTGACACACACATGTAAAAAAAACAGGGGGAGGCAGGGGGTTAAGTTACAATTATACAGCTTCAGTTTTCATGATTGCATGTGATGCTGCTGTGTGTTTTACATCTGTTGCATTTTCTCTATGTCCAGTTTGTGTCTGTTGCTCATGTATGTAAGTTTCTGCATTCAAGGGTTTTCCTTAATATTCCGGCCGTTTTCATTACTGTTATCTGTTGTACATTATCAGCTATTTCTCTGATTTCAATAAAAGTTTTCGGTACTGTTCCTAATACTCCCACTATTAATGTTGCTATTATTATTATTATTATTATTATTATTATTATTATTATTATTATTATTATTCACTCACTAGAAAACTTCACACATCAAAGTCTGAGTGACAACAAGCCTCCTCAGATTTTCAGTACTCTCCACATTTTTCGATAACCTTTGCAGATAAATTTGTATTATTACAACAGCTGTCTACCATTGACAGAAAATATTGGTCTTCACTGGGATTTCGGTGGCAATAAGCCTCTCCAAAGTCCCAGCCCTCTTTGCACTCATCCAGTGGAGGTCTGGGTAGTGCTTTCTCTCCTCTGTCTTTCCATCCTCCTTGACGCTCTACGATTATTCAGTATGGTGTCAGTTGAACCTGACACTTTTTTGAGGGAGGTGGATTAACTTTCAATTATACAGTTTCAGTTTTCTTGATTCTATGTGGTGATTTTTATGTTTCACTTCTGAAGCAGTTTCTATATGTCAAGCTAGCGCCTGTCGATCCCCGCATTAAAGGATTTTCCTGAGTGTTTCAGCCGTTTTCATTGTTATCCATTGTATCTTATCAGCTATTCCTCTGATTTCAATCTGTCCTATTCGTTTTTCAATGTTTTTCGGGATTTTTTCTACTAGTGCTCTTAATATTTTTGATGGTACAGCTCCGTGTGTTTGTTTGCCATAGAATTTTGTGATTTTCGTTTTCAATTACTGCTGTAGGCTTGTGTTTGTACCATTTGTCTGTGTGTTCAATATCCAGTTCTCTGCATAATTCCCATTGTATTGCCTTTCGCACTTGACCATGTCTATTCTTATATTCTTTTTAGGCTAGTTTGTTACATTCGATTATTATGTGGTCTATTGTTTAGTCTATAGTGAGCCGGTCACACCTACCAAATTCGCTTTGTCTAGATCAAGCACACAGACACAGAACAAGCTGTGTGCAGTAGCATACACCCACATGGAGTGTGGCACGTGCAAACATGACATGACTTTGATACGCGTGCATTTCACGTGACCTCTGACGTAGCCTTCTGTTTCCCTTCTCGCTTGGCATCAAGCAGTGCACATGTATAAATCTTCATAAGCATACACTCGGAGAGCAGCAAACAGATTTATGAGCTAAGGTGATTGATCCTTCACAACCTTTGATACCAACTAAAAACAATGGAACATAATGTCTTACCAAGAACAATCAATTATTCATAAAATTCAACGATACTATTGAACTTTTATAAACATTCAGTTACACACATTTTTACACAATGAAACTTGCAGTTTATCTTCACCTGTTCGTGTATACCTACAAATGTTTTCATGTTATCTTGCTTGTATGAAGAAATGTTTCTTGTATATTTTTGTAATTCGATATTTGGTTATAATTAATTACGGTCGGAGTTGTTGAACGCGTTCTTATTTCTTTACCGATCGGTATACCCCGATCCCAACAAGTCTATGTACACAAAGTCTGCATTTACTGTTTTTTGTATAGGTCTTGTCACGATTCTAACTGCGTTAGGTTGTGAGGCTGTTATTAAGGATTCCGTTTCTCTGTTTAGTTTATTTTCGTACCCACGTCAAAGTGTTTTTGTTAATCTCCTTTTTTGTCATCCTTAGGAACCGCCCGCGTAGCTATTTCTCTTCCCATTTTCCTTTCCTCATCTTATACCTATGATCTCTGTTTTCTGTGTTGTTAATTTTTTTGTATCTTCTCAGTCATCCCTCTGATTCCAATCTTTCCTGTGTTTCGAAGTTTTTAGGTATTGTTCCTAGTGCTCCTGCTATTATTGGGGTTATCTTAACTTTCATAATCTTCCATACCCATTTGCACTTTGGCAAGTTCTGTGTATTTCCTCTGCTTCTCTGTCTCATTGATCTTCACTCTGTGGGTTGCTGGGACGGCAAAATCTACGATCTGGCAGGACTTTTCCTTCTTGTTAACTATTATGACATCCGGTATTCTTGCTTGGATGGGTTTGTCTGTTTGTATATCAATGTCTCATAGGATTTTGTGACTTTCGTCTTCAAGCACTGCTGCCGGTTTGTACTTGTACCATTTGTCAAGGTGTTCAAGGTGTAGTTGTCTGCATAATTCCGAGTATATCGCTTTCTTCACTTGAATTATTATTATTATTATTATTATTATTATTATTATTATTATTAATTATTATTATTAAAACTTTGAAATCGTTAAAATGGGCAAAAGTTATTGCCTGTTGACTGAGCATAGGTGCTTTATGCAAACTTGATAGCTGATTCCTATTAATTACTAGTTGTGCATCAAATGTGTGCATCAGACAACGCATTTGTTGCTGTTGACGCTGCATAACAAAAAGAAATGAGCTTCATCACTGAAGCGCACTTATCTTGAGGTTAATAATGCCACTTCCTTGAATGATGTTAATACGATAACCTATCAACCTCGAAACGTATAAAATATCATTAATATTACTGAAGTTATTAAATGGGTTCATGTTTCTGGTGAGGCACCCTGCATGAAACTTGCATCAGAAAATAAATTAACATAAAAACAGCAGAGACACCACCAGTGCACGTAATGTAGGGGAATGCTAATTACATCAGGATTGCGCGATACGTTCGAATGCGAATGTCTTTTATAGTAGGAGTTGTTTATAATGAGGAGGACGGTGATCCCCGTGGTCATTTTTTAATGGACTGATGTTGAAAGAAAAAGAAGAAGGAATGCTGTTTTAAACTGGACGAAGAATATAAAGGCCATCTTTAATATGAAAAAAAGAAGACAAAGAAGCGCCCCTTTAAAAATAAAATCTGCAACATATCTAATGGATAAGACATTAATGGAAGAGAAAGGTTACGTTTATAGAAATTGTTGGAGATAATAGTGTGCATAACAGTAAATGCATCTGTGTCTTCTTCTTCTTCTTCTTCTTCTTCTTCTTCTTCTTCTTCTTCATGTACCAGGTCTGTTTTCGAAGACAACGATGATCATGGTTTATCGGTTCCCTCCGTATTCGAACCATTTCACCATTATGTTCTTTGCAGTATAGTGGAAAGTGACAGTGGTCAATTGGTTAACGACATGGCTGACGACCTGCATGTTTCAAGTCGAATCTAGTTCGTTTCATGAAATCACTTTCACTAGGATGTTGGCAACCTTCACGTTTCCCTCCCGTAAGTACCCGAGCTTTTCTAGAAAGAATTTTAACTAGAAAAAAAAAACAATAACAAAAAAAAAAAAAAAAACACCGGAAAAAACCCCAATGCTAACAATAGATTGTTTGGACGAGATGATGATGATGATGATGATGATGATGATGCAGTATAGTAATTATAGTAGATTGAAATTAATTGCTATAGGGATAGTCTTATCGATTATTACTCAATCTCACGTTGACGCACTGGTTCCTGCCAGATTAATGAAGTTAAACAACGATGGGTCTGGCCAGTACCAGATGGGTGACCATTTAGGAAACTTAGGCACTGTATAAGGTAAAAGAGTGGAAGCAATTTCACCCTCAGGAGCAGTAAGCCAGCCAGTGGGATGCCCTTGGACAAGGTCGAGTACCCATTTAGATCCACGATCGGGGTACGTGAAGCCACGCCAGCCAGATGATGAATGAACTGTTGAGCAGCTTCCAGGATTGGTAAACTTTTCTTTGTGGTAGGCATGGGAACGCGGATCATGCAGTTTTAATGGTTGAAATCGCCCTAAACTCTAAAGCCAAAACTGAAGAGCCACTGCTCAAAACAACGAGATATGATAAAAAGGCTGACTGGGAAGCCATCAGGGACCTCATCATGGACGTTCCATGGCAAAATATCTTTTCACTTCCTGTTGAACATTGCGCTAATTAGACCCCTGAATGGTTCAAAGCGACAATTGAAGCACATGTTCCCACACGCAAATTCTATAGCAAACCCCACTCTCCCCAATGGTTCACTTCAACTTGTGCATAGCGTAAAGGCAGCATGCATACCGTAGATTTAACTGACATAAGTCCAGTTCAAACAGACAGAAGTACATAGAAGCCAGAAATAACTGTAAGAAAGAAATAGCGACAGCTAAGAGAGAATTTACTGAAACCACCCAAAAACGCATCGAAGCACAGAAATTAGGAATCCGAGACTTCTGGAAAATCCACAACAGTGTAGTAAATAATGGGCAATCAACAATTCCCCCACTATCCAACAATCATGAGGTTGTTTGCTCAGCAACCGAGAAGGCTAACTTACTTGCCAGACGGTTTGCCTCCAACTCCACACTGGACTCTGCTAACCACCCCCTCCATGACTGTCCTTTGCAGACAGACGCCACACTAGATGATCTGAAAATCACCCCTGCTCAGGTGCATGCTATCATAAGAAAGCTTGACACTGCAAAAGCATGTGGACCTGATCTCATCCAACTGTGCCATTAAAAAAGTGCGCCGCCGAAGTAGCTCCAGTTCTCTCCAAACTTTACAACAAATGCCTTAATGAATCTTGTTTTCCTGCCTGCTGGAAAACTGCTTCTGTAGTGCCAGTCTTCAAGAATTCTGGCGAAAGAACTGACCCAGTAAATTATCGCCCCATTAGCCTCCTCCCATTTTTCGCCAAAATATTTGAGACCATAATTAACCAAGCTCTAGTCCATCACCTTACAGATGCTAAACTTCTGACTGACCAACAATATGGATTTAGGCAAGCCCGTTCCACAGCAGACATCCTAACTGTAATCTCAGAACGTATATACCAGTCACTGGACAAAGCGGGGGAGGGTAAAGCCGTAGCTCTAGTTATATCTAAGGCTTTTGACAGGGTATGGCATGAGGGTCTCCTCAAGAAAATCAGATCATACGGCATAACTGGAAGAATACATGACATAATTAGATCCTTCTTGGATAAGAGAAAAATCCAGGTTGCCCTTGACGGTCGTTCATCTAAACAATATGATATAAATGCGAGGAGTGCCTCAGAGGTCTATCCTTGGACCCTGCTATTCTTAATATTCATAAATGACCTCCCTGACAAAATTGTCTGTGAGATGGGTATGTATACTGACGACACCACGCTCTATAACAGACACGACAGGAAAACAAATGAACACATATCTAAAGAAATGACAGGAACACTAGAGGATGACCTTCGATCCGTAGTGGAATGGGGACAAAAATGGATGGTCACCTTCAATGCTGCCAAGACTAAACTTGTTTCTTTCAATAATTACAAGAACCCTTCCCTACCGACAATAGCAATGGCCAATGACTCTTTATCTGAAAGTACATCTTTTAAACTCCTTGGCCTAACGTTTACAGAAAACATGAGTTAGACCAATTACATTGAGAACATTGCCAGGGCCGCTGCGAAGAAGGTAGGTTCTATCTACCGTGCTAGAAAGCTACTAACGCCTGAAAGTATTCTATACCTCTATAAAGCCACCATTCGCCCATGTATGGAGTATTAAACTGTCAGCTAAACTTCAGCCTCTGTCCCATCGACGAAATGTTGTATCCCTCTGCCCGTTCTACAAGTACTTTAACGGAGAATGCTCTGACGAACTGCAGGCACTTGTGCTCCCACGACTTAAATACCCCCGACAAACAGCTAGATCCCACCCCTTCACAGTAAAGATCCTTAGATGCAAGAGAGCCTTCTACTCCAGTAGTTTCTTCCCAAGAACAGCTAGACTTTGGAATTCCCTTCCGAGCCCCTGCTTTCCCGACTGCACTGACATGCAGTGGTTCAAGTGCAACGTGAACCGACATCTTGCTGCCCAACTTCCTGCACAGTACCCCTGATGCTTATGTCCCCTACAAAAAAGTGGCAATGTGCCTTGTTTGGGGTGAAAATGTAAAAAAAAAAAAATCTATGTAGTTAAGCATTTAAGAGAAACACCAAAATAAATAGAAGCTCGATTCATCCTTGTTCTCGTATGTTTTGTGCGAGATGTAATATTATTTCTATGTTCACTGTTGATCATTCTCTTTCTGACCAATTCATTTGTTTGTCGTTTAAAATTCTTGATTAAAATAAGATATTTTCATTTCATATACGCACTAGCTGGCAGCCGGCGTTGCCCGGTCGTACAATACGCTTAAAGATGATTTTTTAATTTATGCAGATTGCGTATGTATTATTATAGAATTAATCCTCTACTGATTATTATATATTACGAGGAATAAACGGTGAACTAATTCGCAAAAAATAAATAAATAAATAAATAAAAAATAATAATGATAATGTCGTTCATCAAATTCCGTCCGTATTTGTTTACAATATCACGTCAGTTGATATTTGGGCTTGACAATTAATGCCACTTCTGATTAATGCTTAGTTTTAAAATATGTTAACGAAGATCTATATGGAAAGTCTTCTTTTACCATAAATTAATAAGAAAAAATTGAAATATATAGGTGAGGTATACCCAGGCTGAAACAGGGGATCGTTCGATGTGTAGTCGGATGCTCTACCACTAAGTTATTTCATCAGATTATAATAAATCTGTTTGTTTTTAAAGAAGAAATGATTTGCTAAAATTTTATTATCTCTCTTGGCCGGTGTTACATAAAATATTTCCCTGTAAAAATTATTCTTTTTAGCTATAAGAAAGAAAAGACTATTTTTAAGATCGGACTTTTTCGATTTTCGATACTTATCGGAAGAATTTCTGGACAAAATATATCTAAGTACACCGCCAAACATATAAATTAGCTTTGTGTGAAATTCGCAAAAGATAGACTCAGTCGTTTCGGAATCTATAAGGAAGGAACTCACATATACAAAGTGACTTTTATATAATAGCAGGAATAGAGAAAATTTTTATTTTAATGTACATACAGATACGTTTTTCATATATATCATGTACAATCACCTAATCGTAATTGGAATAGAGCTGATCTAAGGCAGTAGACCTTGCACACACAAAGGACTAGATATCATTTAAGATATAGTTCTATAACAATAATAAACAGCTAAAACAAGGCTTTTCAGGATATATCCGATAGTGTATTTTGTCTTATACGGTTGTATATCATATAATTTATACAGGCGGATGGAACGATAACATACTTCTGGCGATCGGATCTAATTTGAAATAGCAGTAAAGTGTTAAAATAAACCATTTTAATTTGTTCTCTCTCTCTCTCTCTCTCTCTCTCTCTCTCTATATATATATATATATATATATATATATATATATATATATAAATATTCGTGTTTGTTTCCCTTGAGACCCGTCTTTTTCATTTGAAATAGCAGTAAAGTATTAAAATAAACCATTTTAATTTGTTCTATATATATATATATATATATATATATATATATATGTATATATATATATATTGTTATATATATATATATATTGTTATATATATATATATATATATATATATATATATATATATATATATATATATATAAATATTCGTGTTTGTTTCCCTTGAGACCCGTCTTTTTCATTTGATGGGTCAATGTCTGAACGTTCTGTTTGATTCTAAAAAATAATTCGCCATAGCCGCCAACGTTTTCAGCTCCCATGAGTCGTTTTCAGGCGCGTGATGAATTGAAAAAATTGCGTTTACTGAATTTATTATGAGTTGAAAAGGTTCGCGGCTATGACGAATTTTTTTTCACACTTGAACAGAACGTTCGAACATTGACTCGCCAAATGGAAAAGAGAGATCGCAAGAGAAACAAACAGGAATTATTCCCCGCTGTTCAACGAAACACACACACACACACACACACACACACACACACACACACACACACACACACACACACACACACACACACACACGTTTCCCTCTTTTCTTGGTAATTTAAATTTCTGATACGCCCTAATTTTAGTCAATAGAAATGCAAAATCCGGTTGAAACATCTCTCTCTCTCTCTCTCTCTCTCTCTCTCTCTCTCTCTCTATATATATATATATATATATATATATATATATATATATATATATATATATTACATTAAATGTGGTTTCACAAACATATTGTTTTCCTATGAACTTGAAGAACACAAAATTCATGCTAAAATATACACTGATCTGGAACTATGTTATGTTTAAAAAATGAAAAGTTCTAATTAGCTGTAATTTATAATTAGCTGCAACTTATAATTAGCTGTAATTCATAATTAGCTGTAATTTATAATTAGCTGTAATTCATAATTAGCTGTAATTCATAATTGGCTGTAATTTATAATTGGCTGTAATTTATAATTAGCTGTAATTTATAATTAGCTGTAACTTATAATTAGCTGTAATTCATAATTAGCTGTAATTTATAATTAGCTGTAATTTATAATTAGCTGTAATTCATAATTAGCTGTAACTTATAATTAGCTGTAATTCATAATTAGCTGTAATTTATAATTAGCTGTAATTCATAATTAGCTTTAATTTATAATTAGCTGTAATTCATAATTAGCTGTAATTTATAATTAGCTGTAATTTATAATTAGCTGTAATTTATAATTAGCTGTAATTCATAATTAGCTGTAATTTATAATTAGCTGTAATTTATAATTAGCTGAACTCTCTTTTCTAACTGTGTATTTCTTCACCCTTCCCACTTTATGTTGCTTCAACCACTATTTAATATTTTTAATGTCTTTGTGAGCATTTAGAGAACGAGTAATTTATTTTCTCAACGTTAACATCTAATTTACATATGTGGTTCCGTATATACTAAAAACACATACATAAGTTCGGTGACAAAAAACAATATATTCACTTAAATATAAAAATAATGAAGATTATTTTTATAATCTTAATCATCCCAAGCAACACATATTGGCACCTCCATGTAGAGACAATATTATTTGGGATTATGCCTAAAGGGGCTCTATGTATGGAATTGAGCAGCAAGATGTTTGCTTGTATTGTATTTAAATTTCTGCATGCTATTACAGGGAAGCAATATACCGGAAAGGAATTCTAAAGTCTAGTAGTTGGTTGGAAGAAACTATTAGAGTATCTTTTTACAATGCCTCCCCACGGGACAGAATTAGACACCAGGGTCGTTTTTTAACGTGAAGAAAAGGAACAAAACACTGTCTCAGTCGTGAAGGATTTCTCCTCCATTGGCAGAGAATAAGAAATTGAAGTGTAGCATCTGAAAAACACATACTACACTTTGACCTTGACCAAAAGTAATCATTAGAGTAGAAATCTTCCCGGCATCTAAAGATCTCTAATATAAAGAGGTGGAACTTTGCTACTTGGGTTAGTCGGGATTATTTACATCGTGGGGACACAAATTCTACTGTTGTATTCCTGTGGGTGTGTGCATATACGAGATACACGTGTATCTAACGAGTGTCTTATTGAATGTGCGTCCGTTCTTCATACATGTATTTACGTGTGATCGCCTAGTTTTCAAAATGTCGCAAAACAACTTATCTGGCGTATAACGACAAATAAGGGACGGAATAAACATCTTTGTCTCTTGCCAGACAAAAGGAAGACATACCTTCAACAAAAGAAACGAAAACCATTCTATGGGATTACAACATCTGATCCATCTTTGATCTTGCTGGACGGAAAACTGCAACAAAAATTCTACCACGTACAACAGACCTCAGGTTTCTTTTCGGCAACCTTTATTCCAGAATGTTTTTCCCATCTCGGAAATGTTGGCCGCTGATACAGTCCTATCCACATCTTAATTATCGATCTTGCCCCTGCTGTGGGCAATCCCGTTTGTCAACCGTCTCTCTCGGCCGCCCGTTACAAACTATTACTAACTTTTTAAGGTGGCTTTAAACTCATTACGTAATATATCTACGTCATATATTACGGCATCTATCTACGTCATATATTACGTCATGTATCTACGTCCTATATTATGTCATATATCTACGAAACCAAAGATCCTTGTCTGGTCTTTTGTCACGTATTTTTGTTCATTAAAACCAAACATTCCAATCCTATTTATTAAACATCCTTCTAAACATTTTATTGTTTTACATATTTCTGGCTTAATTATTTTACATTAAATTCCAGTACTATTTCTTCCGTTATCAAAACACTGTTATTTCCATAACATTGTCGCCTGTTAAAATGCCGGTCACTCACCTCTTTATCCGAGATACTCGACGTTGCCCGGCTATAATGTAATACTGCGAGTTCGTCAAAGCACACTCCATTAAAGTACTTGTAAAACATACATAGGGATGCGACATTGCGTCGATGGGACAGGGGCTGGAGCTTGATTGACATCGCGAAACCTATTAGGAGAATTTTCTTTGGATTCAGTCTGAGATGGAAGGGTTAATGGCAGATGCACGAATATATCACTCTCGACGCGATTCTTTACCTGTACAAGAGTCAAATACGTCCTAAGATCGAGTACTGTTGCCACATCTGAGGTGGAGCTCCAAAGTGCACCTTTACCTTTTAGTCGACGATTACCTTTCCACCCCTTTCTCCCTCTTTCTCACAGAAGAGATATTGCGAGTCTGTCTCTGCTCTACCATTAATTCTTTTGGTAGGTGCTCGACTGAGCTTCAATCTATGGTCCATCCCCGTAAAACGTTCGCAAAAACACACGCATAGCTGCAACAACTGCCAACAATTTTCCGCACTCTCTATCTGTGCCTAAAACTAAATAAAATTCCATGAGCAGAGTTTCTTCCATAGAACTGTCCATATGTGGAACGCAATATCGTGGGCCGGATTTCCGGTTGATTAAAACATGAACGTTTTCAAATCCGATGAGAATAAATTCCTTCTGAGCAATCTTTTAAGATAATCTAGCCCCACCCTTGTTCCTCATGGCTGATCTTGTAGTCTCACTATCTACCCAACACTTATCCTAGAGTGTCATCCGGGCCTTGTCAAGTGGTGACATCCCATATAACAAACAAAACAAGAACAATAGTAAGGATTATATAGAAGTAAAGTATTGTTAGTTAAACAAGAGGAATATCTTAAAGATATGCCACAGTTTATAAATTTTAGAAGGAAATCAAATATAACATAGTGCATATGAGCGCGTGGAAAAGTATCAGCGGCAGCGAAGGATAGCTGGCATGCGAAGAGATTAGCAGCAGGCGAGAAACGCGCATATGCAAATTAGGAAGTGTGCGCGAAAAGAGAAAGGAAAAAAGGAAGAGAAAAATGCATCTCGTGCTCAGGGGAGAAACAAAGTCAGCGCCAAAGAGACGGACGTGAAAAGCGAAGATGAGAATGGGCCGGCTGTGCCCAGTGCGGTCGGAAGAAAGAAACGCGTGCCAGGTTAGAATGGACAGGTGACTGCGAGAGAGTAGTGCCGAAAGTAAAAACGTTTTGTAAAAAAGAAAAAAATGCCGACCCGGATTTTATTTCTTTCTAGTTTCATTTTATGAATTACTAAAGTAAAGTGTAACGCCCATGTTACACAAAGTGGAACGAATAAATATTAGGTTTCCCGTTTTTTATATATTGACATAGATTGGGTGTTTAGTAGAAATTCACTCCAAAACTAACCTATCTCTGACAAGATCTTTTATATCTCCTTTTCTTTCAAATAAATTCTTTATCTGCCAACTGAACTTATTACCACAATTGGTCTGCATTTACTAACCCAAGAGCTCACATCCAGCGTGACCATGACAACGAAGTCTTCTATTCTACACACATCTATACCGCCCAGATGTAAGCTTTCTTTGAGATCATCCGATTTAAACCTGTCTTTAAGACTCATATTAGGCATCCATCTCATCATTGACATACTATTTCCCCCCATGCCACACATGTCCTAAACCCTCACTGGCCAGGTTTCACTTGTATACATCGTTACAATACGTGCCTATGCCTGGTAGATTATTCTCTTTATCAACAATAGAAACGTTCCACAGGATAATAATGGCAGATTTCTCTCCGCCTAACACTTTCTATCACACCAGCACCAGATACTCCCAGTGCTCCAATGGTATCACCAAGGCAACGCAACTTTTGTAAAACTTCAAATATACTTTTTCCACATCTGTATTCTCATCTATTGTCATACGCATCTGGTTATAATCTCTCCGCCAATCACTAGTTACATTGCACTTTTTGACTTTTTGTATGAACAATGCTTAAAACATATCATAGAAATGAGTTGACAACGCTTCTTAGACACTAATTGTTGTAATATTTTTGATAGAATGTTTGGGTATGATTAAAGAAAATTTGAAGGTTCTATTTATAAACCCCGATGATAAGAACTGACCAATCAAATGGAGCTATGCTCTACTGACAACCAATCAGAAACTGGAATCGCCCCATAAAAATACTGAACCTTTTTGAATTCCCTCACATGCTTTTTCGTCTTCAGGCGATAATTAACTTGATTCTTCGTTTCAATACTTATACAGATTAGCTACCTATCGGAAACTCTTCTAAAATTAGACGTCTTTCAATTCAAAACTAATCTAAAGCAATAGACTCAATACAGATCACTAATCTATTTAGACTTAAAAATTAAAGTTGTCACGTAGTGTTATGTTAATTTTACACGACTTTGTAAATTGCATGAACAAACTTTTTCAGTCACTTATTTATCTATAATTTACACAAAGCTCACCGAATGTCTGTCTGTTTGTCTCTCGGTCTGTCTGTTTGTCTCCATATTTTCAAATTCTATCTCCTCCGAAACTAAAAGTCGCAGAGCGGCGTTAAAGGGGCTCAAATGATTGGATTTTTTACGGACCGTTCTTTTTTTTATACCTTCCAACCTTATAGAGGTCGAAATGGAAATACTAAACCTGACCTATTGTTCCTGAGCGTTAGAATTTTTTAAGAGGTAAAAAATGAGCCAAAATTGAAAAAACATTTTAGTTTATTTTTTATTTTTAATTTTAATCGGTTTATATTTGTATCAAGTTTGTACACTGCTAACGTCATCAGTATTGAATGCTACAGTTTTTCTTACGGTTTCGATTCTATCTGATGGCACCTAAATACTGTTTTTTACTTTTGAAATCATGACTCTATAATAATATATATGAAATCTGGACAAATTAAAATATTATATTTAAGCGTATTTTATGCCCGAACAAAGCCGGGCGCCTTCCCGCTAACCGCTAATATATATATATATATATATATATATATATATATATATATATATATGGATAAACAAACGGAAATCCGTTATCCATCTTGTGCCTTTTTGCATTAATAGACCCTTAGTGAGAAGAGAACCTATCGATATTCTTTCCCATAAAAATGCTTTGTTGAACGTATATTAAGTACAATACTTAGTTGTATATATATTTCCAATGGAGAGTAGAAACGCATTGTGAATGCATTCCCAACAGCCCCGTAACTCTCACTTCTTCTGTTTTGTTCTTCATTTAATGTGAGCCAGGTTTCTGACAAAGGAAGAAGAAAATAGCTGTATACGGCAGTGTTTTTCCAGAGCAGTCGCTTAAGATATCCTCATGTTTTACTTCTACTCTTGTGGTCATGTCACGAATAAGACTGCTGGAGGAAAACGTTTTAACTGGCTGACGTTATCCGTCTCATAGTCAGGGACCCGTCCTATCAGCAGATGAAAAGTACTGGGGCTGCTGTATTGCCAGATGATGAATGGACTCTGAACTATGAAGGGACTACTGGAGCCTCTCGATGCCATATTAGTGAGTAATGTTACGGTTTTCCTTATACATGGTTGCAAAAATAATTATTCGTTCTTTTCTTTTCTCTTTTTTGCTCTACAAACTCTACCAACTATTCCACATATAAGTCGTCAAAAATGAGAAATCCCAAGAAACAAAACAAGACTGTAACTCAAAATTACTCTCCCAATGTAGAACCTCATTACAAACTGTTCATCTCTAACATCATGGGTACAACTTCCAACCTTACAGAGGTCGAAATGGAATTACTAAACCTGACCTATTGTTCCTGAGCGAAACTGGCATTGGACCGTCTTTCCCTTGATGAGTTAGCAACTAAAGGATACTTAAACTTGACATTAAAATCTGACCCGCAAAACCATCATGTGCATAGAATATATGCTTACATTAGAGATGGCTTTAGTGGTAGGGGATATCTCCAATGAAGATCCTAATTTGGTTTATATGTGCTTCAGTAGCACTTATTCACAGCACAGCGTCCATATTTGTTCTCTATGCCCTCCATAACAGCAGAGTTACTATCATTGAGAGTATGTCTGAGAAAATGGACTACATTCTGTTTACCCATCTCTCACCTAACAGTAACCTCTGCGGAAACTTCAATGTTCACAATGTTGAATGACTAGTTCACTCAAACAAGACAGATGATGAGGAGAGGCACTGTCATGATTTCTAGATTACCTATGACCTAAAACAAATTGTTCATGAATCCATCTGTCTGCCCGACTCTGATACACAATATGCAAGTCTCTTTTATCTTTTTCTTACAACTTGCTCAGAAATGTGCTCATACTCTGCTCTGTCTCCATTGAGATCTTCCGATCACTTAGTTGTCTCGGTTAAGACAAAAGCAAAAGGCAACGATGTCTCAGATGTGCCTCTCCATCGTACTGTATATCGCTACTCTAGGGCTGATTGGGATAACTTCCATATATTTATATCAGATATCCCTTTACACTCAATATTCAAAAGAGGACATGTCCTGTATAGTATCAGCCATGGCTAAATTGTAAATTGCTGGTATAGACCGCTTCATACCCTCCAAGAAATTCCAGCAAAATCCTAGCAGCCAGCCGTGGTTCACCAAGAACGTGCCACAGCCATCGCACTCAGAAATCACTTTTTTCATTGCTTCTAACGTAATAGATGTGACACTAAAGCCAAAAACCATTTTAAAAGAGTAATAAGAGATTTGTATGCTCAGACGTCAAGTTTAATGTAGCTGAGCAGCGGCTTGGTTCCCATCAGTTTTGGCAAATAGCAAACAGTGTCATGAATAGAAGCATGTCTTTTATTCCTACCATCATCAACGGACCTGAGATAATCTCATTAGCATCTGACGAAGAAAAACTCTTTGCCAAGAACTTTGCAGTAAATTCTATTCTTTGCAATCAGGTCCGCATATTTCCCATATTTCCTTTTGTGCCTGAAAACACACTATGCGGCATTAAAATATCTGTACCTGATGTTGCCAAGCTTATTAAAAACCTTGATTTCAGTAAAGAGACTGCTGCTGATAGCATTCCAGTCATAGTGCTCAAAAAGCTTCAACCGGGACTATCTCCCATATTTACAAAGCTGTTTAATCGTTGCTTTAAGGAGAGATGCTTTCCAACACCCTGGAAAACCTCATCAGTCTGCCACATATTTAAACATTTCAGAGATCGGTCATCTCCCTCTCAGTACATACCAGTCTCCTATACGTCATGAGTAAGTTGCTGGAATCTGTGATAAACAGAGAAGTGGTCAACCACCCCAGCAGAAATAACTTTACTCAGTGACATGCAATATGGATTTACAGCTGATGTTCTGTTATATCTCACAGGTTTAGTGAATCTCTCGACAGGGCTTCGTTTCTAGAGCAATAGCTCTTGACATATCAAAGGCTTTTGATAGAGTATGGCATAAAGGTATACTTTACAAGATCGCCATCTTTGGGGTAGCTGGAAATGTCATCTCAATTATTAAATTCTTTCTCTCTGATAGGCTTATAAAAGTAGTCATAGATGGGTAGAAATCAAATAGTATTAACGCTGGCGCCCCTCAAGGCTCCATTCTGGGCCGAACTCCTTCCTGAGCTTCATCTACTAAATCACATTCTTAGATTATTCATATACATTTATGCGGATAAAACCACAATCTTGGCCACACTTTAAAGGCCAGCAATGACCAAGAGCTTTCTGATTCTCTCTCTTCGGATCTTGAGAACATGATGCAATGAGGAAAATGGTGATTGGTTATATTTTAATGCATCGAAAACCATGCTCCTCTCCTTTCACATAATCGCTCTGAGCCACATACCGCCGCAATTGAAATGAAGGGCTCTAACGGAAGCACCATGTCTTGACAAGCTTTTGGGCCTGACCTTCACTCCTTATCTGAAATGAAACACATACATGAAATCTGTTGCCAAGATCGCCGGAAAAATTGTAGGTATCTCACTGCCGATGCAATCCTCTTTCTGTATAAAAACCAGGTACGTCCTAAAATGGAGCACTGTCACCACATTTGGGCAGGAGCTGCTCGGCACGCCATATTCTGCCTTGATAGAGTTCAAAACCGGCTTAGAAACCTCGTATGTCATGCCCTTTTCTCTTTCTTGCAACCTCTTTCCCACAGAAGAGACGTTGCGATCCTGTCTCTGCTACGTCGTTATTTTCATGGCAAGTGTTCGACTGAACACCAATCTATGGTTCCCCCTTGCCAAACTTTCACAAAAACACTCGACTAGCTGCAACCACAAAATATGATTTACCCTAATCTCTATCTGTGTTTAAATGTAAACGAAGATTTCATGAAAGTTTTTCCCCAGAACTGCCAGTCTGTTGGACACTGTTCCGCTGGCCTGCTTCCAAGTATAATACAACATGGTAGCCTTCAAATTCAATGTAAACAAGTTCTTGTTGAGCCATCCCCATAAATAATAAAATTCTACCCAATTTACACTATTAACGATTACTACATTCTCACCTTACATTCATTAAACCTTATCCTCGAGTGGTTTTTTGTTCTTAATAACTGGTGACCCCCAAGTAAAAAACAAAACGTTAGTATTATTGTTTATTTTGCCTTTCTCTTTAGCAAAACTCAGTCGTGTTTTGCAACATCAAATACAAAAACAACAGTTCACATCTGCAAAACAACTAAATCAAACACCAAAAATAAGAAGGAAAAACATTATATAGAAAGATAGGTTATATAAGCTCTTTATACTATGTCATTTCGAGCCTAATGCTTCTCGTCAACTTTGAAATGTCATCATATAAAGAACTTCTATAATCCCTCTTTCTCTATAATGTTTTTCCTTATTGAACTTGCAAATGAATTCGTATATACCTACATTTTATTTTGTTTTAAATTTATCACACACACACACACACACACACACACACACACACACACACACACACACACACACACACATATATATATATTGTTTTTGGGCAGTCGCCCTTTGACGCATGTAATTTATTTAAGGATTAGCCAAAGGTTGAGACACTTTAAGAAACGCTGGCTTTCGATATCAAATGAATCCCTAGCGTTCATTTTAAAACAATATCATTTAGTCTATGTTTTGCATTTAAATGAATCTCGTAGGAATTCGTTTTTTATTACATTACGAATCTAGCTGAGGATATTAATTAAAAACAGTTTTGTTTGCATATTTGTATTGTGTTTAGTTTGAGATAAAACACGAATCAAGAAACACAACTTACAACGTGTCAAAGAAGAACTAACTAAAGAACGGGTGTAAAACGCATTAATAATTCATAATTAAATTTTGCAGATGAAGTTTTAATTTTCTTTTACTTATAAAAAGTGTTGATTAGATCCTATGCTTTACCGAATTCCTCGGTTGATGAGATTAGGAACTGACATATTAAATGATCCTAACACCTGCACAATGTCAAGTTAGGTAAAATATTCACAGTTGGAAAGCAAATCATTTTAATTAGCGAAACATCATAGAAATTCCACGGTGGATTTCTTCGCCTATCAGAATTCTTCACTGTTATTAATTTTAAAATGTAATTATCCACGGACACGTGTTCCGTCGTTTATGACTAAATAGCGTAATCTTGCGAAATTTGAAATCAGCATCCACGAGTCTGAACTCGCGCTATTAACGGACTATACTGCGTTTTTTTTATAGATATAATTTATTTCTTTTGGTTTGTGAGAATTTTGAACGAATTTAATTATTTAAACGAAAGGTCATTTTTACCTTAATGCCAGTTATGAATAATTTTCCTTTCACTAACTGGATGCTCAGAGATGGGGAGCGGCACACACACACACACACACACACACACACACACACACACACACACACACACACACACACACACACGCGCAAACGCGCGCACACGTACACATATATATTAATTATGCTTTTTAAATAAAAAACTAAAACGTTGAAAAGCTACAAGACGAGAGTGATATCACGATTAACACGAGCGATTATTTGTGCCCCAGAATTTATTTTTCGACATAGTAATCACCATTCTCAGTGAACTTTTGGAAATCTATTTTAATGCCTCGGTCTTAAAAGTCTGGAGCACGCTTTGCCACTCGCATCTTTGTCGCGACTCTGAAATCGACGAACCAATCTCTTAACTGTGTTGACATCAATTGCATCGACTTCATAATGGTTCAACAGGCGCCGGTGAAGATGATTGTTTCAATTTTTTCTACATAGAGAAATTCAATGACGTATATCTGCTTCTGACGTACGTTCATGACATGAGTTGCCTTCTTAGAGTCTCATACTGTCAATATCTGCAACAGAAAGCTAAAACTTTCAAGTCTTAAACGCGTCAAGTAAAATTCAGTCATCATAACAATGCAATTTGCAACCCCCTCTAATTCATTCGGGCTGAATAAAGAAAAGGAGGCATTACTTTTGGAAAGCGGCTCGTATGTTAGGGTTAATAATATTAAGAGCAATATTATCTTTCTCTTCTTCCATATAAAAATGTTGTTTTTAGCTAAATAATATTAAAGTGAAGTAAAACGAATACGTTTTATATATTTAGTTGAAAACTACAATTCAAATGTTTTAAAACAAAGATTCTCCTTCTTTTCATCTTGTATATAATAAAAGAGGCGCAGTTTTTTTCACTCTGCACCAAAATACCGCAGGTTTACATCAAAAGGTGGCACAAAAATATTATATTTACGCTATTAGCCATTACCTTATATAGCTATAGAACTCCATTGCAGACACATTGCTCCTATTAAAACATTACATTTATTCCTAGGAACGCCATATTCATCATCGTCATAACCTACAGAGGAAGTAACTCAAATTGTATCCCCTCTTAATTAAGACCTCTTACGAGACCATTCTACACCGCGTTCATTTATACATTTTTCTACTTTCCTGGGTTTACTCCGTAATTAACTGACTGGTGAATTCCTACACATCGCTTACTGTTAACGCTTTATCCCTACACAAATAATGATTTTCAGATGTGGCTAACAATTTCTTAAAATTAACCTTTTACTTTAGTAATAAAGATACCGCAATAATATTTCGTTTTTAATAGACTATGGACGCATGGGATTAACTTAACTACGTTATTTAACAACAAAAAAATGTGTAACTATGGAGATCCTTTCGACTTTCGATCAATTATTTTAAATTTTCCCTTTTATAGGTTTTCTGGGGTGCTGAAAAACAAAATCCACGTATAACATTTCGGCAAACAAGTTGTTTAAAATATATGAAGAAATGTTAATTTCAACGAAATGATTTCGGAGGTGCTGCAAACGAAAATAACGTTTAAAATTCCGGCAAAGAAGTACTCAAAAAAATATTAAAAATCTTAGTTTAAAAAAAGTATGGGGTTCACTTGTATATAATTATTTAGCATACAATGCACACCCACTTCATGGCTACCTTTTATTTGCGAGGAGGGTCCGCGTACAATGAACACAATTTCACGTAAACTGCGCACTCAATTTTTTTTTTTTTGGGGGGGGGAGGACTTCTAGGCATTATTTATCCATTAGACAGGCCATAAAGTGGGTGCTCATTTCGCGTTATATTATTCTAGAAAAGTGATCCCCCACTTTTTAGAAACTAACATTTATTAAGAACAACAGATAAAGAAATAATGCCAGATGAAGTTTTACAATGAGTAAATGTGTATCAGTATATAACTTATAAGTAAAAGCGTTGAACAATACAAAGTACAATTTTGAATAATTATTTTTACATTGGGGAAGGGGAGGATCTTTTGTAAATATTCTTCCACCTTACGATTGAATAAAAAATATTGCGTGAAAGTTGAATTCAACCTGAAAACGCTAATTACAAATAGCGCGGTACCAAAAATGTATAAGCACAATTTTTTAAGGTGGTTATTGATCTACGGTGCATATGATGGAAGAGCGCAATACCACCACGCAATTTTTAAATCCTTTTTTTCAGGTTAAATTCATGTTATACGATATTTTTTTTTTTACATTGTAAGGCTAAAACACAAATTTGTTACTAAACACCCTCCCCATGTAATGAATGACTTTCAGAATAATAACATTATTATTTCAGGTTTCAGCTTTTCGCATGATTCAATGATAACGTGATTAAATTTAACCCATTGAAAGTTTAGGAACAAGATTCACCATTGTTTGTTATTGAAACAAACCGTTCTGTTTATAATGTTTACTTTTACAGCTTAATTAAAACGTTCATTTTCTTAAATTGCCAATTAAAATACCTTACCCTGAACTTTACCCTGAACCATACCATGAAAAATACTCTGAACCTTTTAGCAAATTTTGTGACAATTCCACCTCCAAAATGGGCACAAAATGGGGCGTCTATTCCGAAAGTTATTTTTAACATAAGGAAATTGGAGGTTGGCAAACGACAAAAACAAAACCACGAGCAACGCCAGTTAATGGGTCCTGCTAGTAGTAGAAATAACTGTCAGAAAAAAAAAATAAAACGAACGTTGTACTTGTTTACTTGTATTCTAAACATTTTAATCTGTAAAAAATAATATTTTGCTTCTCGTTAAAATGAATTTTGAACTAAATATTACACACACACACACACACACACGCACGCACGCACACACACATACATATATACATGCACATATGCATACATATGTATATGCATATGCATATACATGCATATATATACATACACACATATGCATACATGCACATATGCATACATATGTATATGCATATGCATATACATGCATATATATACATATATTGACATATATTACATATATATGCATATACATGCATATATATACATATATTGACATATACGTACATATATATGCATCCATATATATACTTTTTCAAATTTACAAATTTACATGGTCGCGGCACTGGACATGCTAATGTTTCCAACAAAAGTTTGAGGACTGGTTTATTCTGTGGAAAGCAACTATTTATTAAGTCACCTGACGAGGACGTCTGGTTTTAATCGACCGACCTTAAGTAGGTCCAGTGTCTTAACTATGAAAATTTGTTTATATTAATAAAAATATATGTTGCTCTTCTTTTATTGAGCACTCTTAATAAGCCCGTTAAATTGATTACTTTTCACTCTTGAATAGTTTTAGCCTGGTATATATATATATATATATATATATATATATATATATATATATATAGCCTTGTCTGTCTGTGTGTATGTGTGAGAAACGGTCTACCAAACTACTACATCAATGTTTTACATACTTGAAACATGGAAATTGTAACCTGTGAAACAAATTTGATTTGGTTTTAAGCAGATAAAAATAGCTGCTTACGTGTCAAAATTAAAACAAAATTGAACTTAGCAGGTGTGCATCTAATTAAAGTGTTTCTCTACACATGCACAAATATACATTTATAGATTCAACAACACTATTTTTTAATTTTTTATATACGCAGGACCTGGAATAATGCCTGAGAACTATATGTTTTGGTTTCGGTTCTTGCTGATATTCACCAAGTCATACTTTTTATAAGATTTTGAAATCATTACTGTATATTGGGTACAATATAATCACTAGTCGAGAATTTACTCTATCATAATAAACACGAAATCTGCGTAAATTAAAATATATTTAAACCTATTTTACTCCCGGGCAACGTCAGGAGGCGTTCTAGTAAATAAATAAAATTTATTGCAGATTAGTAAAATATAAAAATTTCACTAAATATACATCACAAAAAAAAAATAAAAATAAAATAAAAATCGTATTATCAAAGGACTGCTTCAAGGGTATTTATTTTCCAAAATTTTATTCAAATTTATGCAGTATTCACGAAGTTATGTCATTTAAATCTTTGTCAAGGAATTTCGATTGTCCATCGCTTTATTGCAAATCTCTGAAAAGGTTGTTTTAGAGCAAAAATACAATGTCTAATCATGAAAGCTATTCTTTTATAATTTTTTCTTTCAAAGAAAGCACATCCTAGGTGCTAAGCTTAAATAAATGAATTATTTATCGACATATCCACAAAGTTTTGTAATAACTTTAAACAACCTTTTGTCCACTGAGGAAATCAATTGTTTGATCTTAAAAGGAGTTATGGCTCTGGCGATATCAACTATTTTCCTCCACGAGGCATCCTTTGAAGTAAATTTCTCTCCTCCCTCATAAACCATCTTTTCAATATGGACCAGAGATGGTCTCGAGAACACGATGGCCAGATCATGAGGATTTCTCCAACGAAGCTCGTAGATTCAAGGTAGGCCTCAGTCGCCCTAGCAGAATCAGATAGTACATTGTCATGCATAAAAATCATCTGAAAGCGACGTGACGATGATAAGTCATCTAGCCATGGTAACAAATGATTATCCAAAAAGACAGTGTATGCATTGCTGGTAAGTTTTACACCCTCTGACACTCGGTATGGCCCAACCAACTTATCCCAAATGATTCCCGCCCAAAACATCATGTCTGTAAGTGGTCGGAGTTCCGTTCGTGTTCCAAACTTTGCCCCATTCATTTGGACCGTCAAGATTAGTACGGTCCTCATCCGTAAATAAGACAATTAACTAATGCCGAATACTCTTCATGTATTAGTCTGTGTTATTAAAAAAAAAAAATTTCGAATTGATTTCATTGATGTTTTCATTTTAAGTCATAAATAAAGTAAACCAGGATGATGTTTATCCTCCCACTTTCATCTAATCCTAAATCCTACTTAAGTTTCTAAGTAATAAATAAAGTAAACGAGGGTGAGTTTTACTCTCGCACTTACATTTACTCCCACTGTCCTCGTGGACACCGGTAAGAAATTAGAAAAAAGGTATTGTATATATTCACCATTTTGTTGGCTATTACTCTCTGTTTCCCTCTATTTTTTATAAGCGTGTAGCTTACATTCGACCAGCTATATATATATATATATATATGTGTGTGTGTGTAGCCATCCACATACAGTACTGTTTCGCTGTTTCACAGATCATCTATGCGGCTAGACAAGCAACTAACTCAAGCCAGTATATATATATATATACACAGAGAGAGAGAGAGAGAGAGAGAGAGAGAGAGAGAGAGAGAGAGAGAGAGAGAGAGAGAGTTATGAAAATATATATGGCAATTACGCTACACAGAATATCTCGCGTTTCATTCTCGTGAGAATTCGCCAGGCTCAAAAAGAACGAGAATGAAACGCGGAATATTCTTTCTGTGTAGCTTAATTGCCATATATATTTTCATAATTTACTACCTAGCTTTGCCTATGTATTGAGCACTGTTGAAGTAAATACTGAAAAATTCACGCATAAATTATATCTTCGAACATTAATTTATGTGATTAAATGAAGTAATCATAATTATGTATATATATATCCACAGTTATATACATATATATATATATATATATATATATATATATATATATATATATATGTGTGTGTGTGTGTGTGTGTGTGTGTGTGTATGTGTGTGTGTGTGTGTGTGTGTGAATGAAAAGTGGATGAAAGAAAGGGAGAGAGATGGAGGGAGAGAAAAAGAAAAACATACAGTTTTATTTATGCAGTTAATAGCACCAGACATTTCGTAATTACTCTAGTTGGTCAATCGATTACCGCGTGGACTTTTAGTTCCAATTTTACTCGAGGCATAATTATTTATGCCATAATTTTGTCCCAACTTAGACTTAAACTTGGACATTTGAAATAACAACATTTGCAAATTATTTAGATTTATTTTTTTTCTGGAATTTATTTAATTTATAGAAGTTAGTCATACTGGTTAGATATAATAAAGACAATATATTTGTGGTTACAATGCTCTCGTGTTTTAAACATGATTAATGCACTCCAAAGATCACGAAACGAATATAATCTACGACCAACGAAGAAGCCCAACTTCAATTCTACAACAAAGGAAAGATAAAGTCTCAACAACCACAAAAATTACAAAAAATAAAACCATTATTTAACATTATTTATTTATATTTCTTTGTAAATTCAGTTTATTTTATTTTACTTAATTTTACTTTTTTTCTGAGAAGTGAATCCTTGATTTCAGGTTTTATAATTGTATCAATATAAAATACCACTTCCTGTTCCCGACATACACCCTTTAGCTATTACGTTTTGACAATAATGAGTTTCTAAGAAAAGAAAAGAAAAAATAGATATTGATTGAAATTAACCTTTTCTAGTTTTTACACATAGCACAACCTGTTTGGTCAGCTGCGACTGTTTTGTTATTATTGATTTGTTAATTGCTTCGCTTAATTTGTTTGGTGTTGGAATCCATTTTCCCTTTCCATGACCGTTATTGTAGAAAAATTGATGCAGACACGTGATCGCTTAATTAAACATTAGATTGAGAAGCATAATTACCCTTCTTTCCCATGACATGCGTAATGTTTCATTGATTAGCGAAGAGACATAAACTACAATGGATATGTAGTTGTCCCATTCTGGAGATGGGTGGTTTTTATCACGTTTATGAAAAATGATAATAGCCGTGAAGTGGATAACGACGGCTGTTGACGATTTGGCCATGTCAAGTTCGAATACATTAAATTTTACATAAACGGGACTTTCATTTCCATTTATTTCTACTGTCCTCATGGCCACCGAGGAGAAATGAAAAAAAGATACAATTGTTCTCCATTCACCGTTTCGTTGTCTATTATTTTCTATTCTCTCCTATGTTTGATAAGTGGCTATATATATATATATATATATATATATATATATATATATATATATATATATATATATATATATATTACCGTTTTATCTGTTTGGTTATATATGTTTCGGATGTTGGACCATGCTTATGATCCAACAGCATCGTCAGACCTTACAGAAATGTATTTGGAAGAAGTGTTTTAGAGGAAATACGAAGAAAAAAATCCCAACAGAACCTCACTAACCTCCCAATATCTAGATCTAATCACAAATAACCTTACACCAACCATAACGTGGGAAATCTAACGTATGTAAATCTTTAGACTCCTCATGCCTCCTCTGCCTGAACGAAAAACTTTTTTAGATTCAATTTTAAAGATAAAGACAAATTACTAAATAGAAAACATGAAACCACCATAAACTGCCGGCATTACAAATCCCACCTCCTTAGCAATTAACTAACCCTAACCCTAACCCATCTAAGCATTTGTTCTATCTATGAATCCTACTACCCCCCACTCACTTACTAATTACTACTAAAACTCTCCACATTTATATGGGCGTACATATGTTGCAATCTGTATTGATATCTCTATGTATATATATATATATATGTATTTTTGTAGGTATGCCAGAAATACTATTATCTTTAACGCACCTACTTACTTATCTGTATGCGTACATGTATCTTCATGTGAATATGTATGTGTATGTGCGGGCATGATGGGTCTATGTATATATCCTTATGTGTGCTTATGTATATGTTTCTATGTGCGCGTGTATGAATGTATGTGCTCATGGGTCGTGTGTATATACATAAATATATATTTGTATATCTATGTCTATATGCACATCTCGGCGTTAGTGTCTATATATATATATGTATATCTATATGTATGCATGGGTGAACGTATGTATGCAGGTATAGCTATGTCTGGATTTATGTGCATGTATGTGTTTGTATGTATATATATATGCCTATATCCACAATACACTTGACACTGAAAATAAAGTTAAGCATAACCACTCCCCAAAGCACAATGTTAGGAGCCCACCCCATATATATATATATATATATATATATATATATATATATATATATATATATATATACATATATTGTATCTAATTTTTTTTACATCTAATTTTTAAACATCTAATTTTTACATCTAAACATCTAATTTTTACTGGATATCTATACCTCCACGTATGTGCATATTTGTAGGTGTGTGCGTGTAGATATATATGTATATATGTATACATATGTATATGAGTATGTATATGTGTATATGAGTTGTGTGTATGTGTGTATATGTCTGCATATAGATGCATGTATGTCTGCATATACATTGTTTATATACATGTGTATGTGCGTATGTGTCTGTATGTGGATGTGTACAAATGTTCATATGTATGCGTTTGTATGTATGCGTATTTGCGCGTGCGTTGGCGTATGTATTAACCCTTAACTACCTAAAAACAACTCATTGTCAACTGAAATGAACGAGTCAACTTATAGCGACTACAAGCATTCTAAATGGAACTTTTACTTATCAAACACATATGACACGTACACAAACCCTTTCTCTTTCCCTCCTTCTCTTTCTCTCTCTTTCTCTCTTATCTATTTCATATACCTGGCTAAACTACCAAAAGCAGTCAAAACTTTAAAAACCTTAAAATTGAAATTCCCCCTCCTCTCCTTACCCCCCTTTTTACCATCATCTCTCCCCTCCCTATATCCATATATCTCCAACCTACCTGAATCTTATACCTCCCACACACTACAATCTAATGTATTTTAACCTTCCAAACTTAAATATTGTCGATACCCATCTCCCTCCCCTTATTATCTCTTACCCCTCTTTTTTTCTTCGTATTTCCTCTAAAACACTTCTTCCAAATACTAACAACCATTTCTGTAAGGTCTGACGAGGCTGTTGGATTGTAAGCCTGGTCCAACATCCGAAACATTTGTAACCAAACAAATAAAACGGTAATAAAAAATAAAACACATATTTGCTCTGCAATAATATTGAGCACTCTCTTCAGGTTTTTACTAATTACCAGTTTTACTATATATATATATATATATATATATATATATATATATATATATATATATATGTTAAGATTCTGTTCCTTAGAAGCGCCGGTTGAGATTGAATTAACTAACATACGTATTATATACGTTTGAAGCCATACCCAACGCATTGTTACAAAATAAACAGATGTTTATTTTGTTATAATTTTATGTTAAAGTCCATAAATTAATTTCGACGGAAACCGCCATCTTCAGTATGTTGTTTTTTTTTTTTTTTTTTTTTGCCATGTGGTTATTGGAGCAAAGAATTAGCCGTTTGCTGTTTCTACGGTAGTTTTTAAGTCCCGGAACGGTGCGTTTGGCCATGCGTTGGGTATGGCTTCAAACGTATATAATACGTATCTTATTTAATTCAAACTCAACCGGTGCTTCTAAGGCACAAAATCTTAACGAGAATCTCGCGTAAGTCTGATGAGATGCCAACCTCGAAAATTTTTGAACAATATAAGGTTTAAAATTGCCTAGTTGATGCCGAAACAATTGTAACATTCGAAAAATACAAATAGTATGTAGTCTTTTTTTATTGTTTTCGTTTTTGCAAGTATATATATATATATATATACTTTAAATTTATTTTTAAAATAGTAATCTACGAACATGTGTGCTTCGAGGTCCTACTTCTTCTCAGCGTAGATTGGCTGTTTTTCTCTGGGATTCGGACCCCAAACTATATGTATTACAGTTCGGTGCGTTAATTGTTACGCTACTAAGTCCTAGATAATTTTACTGTTTATTTTTATCGTTTATAAACTTATGTAGATTACCTTTTGATTTTGTAAAACGATAATACAGTTAAGTAGCGTCTTCACCTTCAATTCTTTTCTTAGAAAATCACCTATATTTTATTTGGACACACACACAAACACACACACACACACACACACACACACACACACACACACACACACACACACACACACACACACACACACACACACACATATATATGAGGGAAAAAGATTATAAAACAAAGAGTCTTATTTAGTGTAAGGGATTTCGTAATTACTCTCCTTGTTAATTGGTTACTGAGCTTTACTTTGAGACAGAAGTGGCGATTTCGAACTTTGCTCGAGGTATATATATTTGTTCTCTAATTTTATCCTCAAATTGAACTCAGGCTTTCATTTATAGATGTTGTCAACCTTTACGCGATCTGTTGTGAGCGTTTGTTTCTAAAAAGAAAGACATCAATGCCAACAAGAGCAAGTTGGCAAAAAATGTTGTATCTTGATTATTTATACGAATTTAATTTTTATCAGTTTTTTCCTTTTGTCTAAGTTAGATTTTCAGTAGCGCATACCGCTGGATTATCCAAATCTTATTCAAACAGAGAACGAATGCGATTTATTTTATTATGAGAAAATCCGAGGAGTGGGGCGAGAATTACAGCATAAAAACAAAAAAACTAAACAATTTCTCATAAGGTCTTTTATCGGAACGAACAACAAAGAAAAGGGACTTCCGGTCGAACGAACAAACCGGAAGTGATATTTACGCTGGTAGCAAATGTTATCCACCATAAATATGTTATCCATCATAACAAAATTTACAGAGAAATAATCATAGAAATTCCATTATGCTTAGGCATGAAATACACATTATTTTACAAAATATCATTCGAATTTTCTCTAAGCTAGACACTCACACCAAAATACCACATTTACTCTATAATTTAATCTATAACTTAATCCTATATTTTTTTTTTATAAGGGAGTCACTGTTCATCAAGGTCCGAAAGCGACTCGGTGATAAGGCTTAATAAATATCAGGTGGTCGCTGAGATGGCACTAATTATTGGTATTGGTGAAAATCAGGTAGAATTTGATTATTTAAGAGGATAGCTGAGCAAGAACTTGTTTACATTGGACTTGAAAGCTACCATATTGTATTCAGCTGGAAAGCAGCTCTGCCATATAGAGAGCCACAGGCGGACAGTTTCACGAAATAACTTTGTTCATGGAATTTGCGTTTAGTTTTAAGCACAGATAGAGTGTAAGGGAAATTGTTTACACTGGTTGTACCTAGACAAGTGCTTGTTGTAAATGTTTTATAGGAGGCATAGATTGAAGCTCAGCCGAACATCTGGTACGAAAATAATGATAGAACAGAAATAGATTCGCGACGTCTCTTCTGTGAGAAAGAGATTGTAAGGAGGAGAAAAGAACATTGCCGGTTTTGAATCTTGTCAGAAAATGGTGCTCTGAGCAGCTCCTCTATCATGGTGTTGTATTTTCTGTATTCCTGTAACTATTTATCGATTTATCGCTCACGTATGTATAATCATGTTTGTTGCACTTCTAAGATGCGTGCTGCTAAATTAATATATACACTCTGGCTTGTTCCAGTCGGTGATAATCAAACACAGAGACGGTTTGATAACAAAACTGCTTTTTATTTAATTATCATTTTGCTTGCAGTGGTCATCGAACGTATCGAGAAAGGGCGAAGGTGAAGTTAGGGGTTGACGCACTAATGATGTCTCTTACCGTCTCTCACTCTCTTCGTTGAACCTCTTGTTTTTATTGACAAATTCTTTCTTTGTTCCATCAGCGGTCAATATATGTGTACAAATCTGACATGGTATTTTCTTTATTCCCTGAGGTTAATATTAATATATGTGCCTAAGTCCGGATTTACCTCACCATTTTATTTTAATTTTTTCTTATTAATGAATTCAATTTACGATAAAAGAAAAGGTACTATTTATAATCGCTGCAAATCATTTCTTCGTTTGCATATTGTAAAACCAAACATTAATCACAAGTGACTTTTCCAAAGCAGTCATCGTCAAGCCCAAAATTCGGCTTACGTGATATTGTAAACAAACACAGAGGAAGTTTGATGAACGATATTATTTTTATTATTATTATTATTATTATTATTATTATTATTATTATTATTATTATTATTGGCTCACATAGAGCTATCGCACAAGTCAACAAACGATCTGATTGGAAACCTGTGGTGTTCTCTGGAGGCTGAGTGACAGCAAGTCTCCCCAGACGTCCAGTTCTCTCCACCTCCTTCGATAGCATTTGTAAATGAATTTGCATCATCGTAACAGCCTCTTACCATTGATTTCTCGCCGGCAGTGCCTATTGGTTTAGATTGGAATTTGAGTGGCACGAAGCCTCCCCAAAGTCCCAGTTCTCTTTGCGCTTGTCCAGCCGAGGTCTGGCTGGCGCACTCTCCTCGGTCTTTCAGTCCTTCTTGACCCTTCTCAGCTCTTTAGTGTGACTTTTTTTTATTGGGAGGAGCGGTGGTGAAACTATGGGGGCATGCATGATGGGGGTGTAGAACTTGTACATATGCAGCTTCGGTGTTCTTCATTCCATGTAACGCTTATTCGTTATATTGTCTTCTTTTATTATTCTCCGCATTCAAGGGTTTCCTTAATATTTCAGTCGTTTTCATTATCGTTAGTCGTTGTACTTTTGCAGTTATTCCTCTGATTCCAATTTCTGACATTCTTTTTTCGAAGTTTTTCGGAATTGTTCCTAGTGCTCCTACTATTATCGGTACTATTTTGATTTTCCTCATCATCCAAATCCCTTTTAACTCTCTGGCTAGCTCTGTGTATTTGCTTCGTTTCTCGTTTTCTGTCATACTCACCCTGTGGTCAGCTGGGACAGCAAAGTCTATGATTTAACAGAATTTTTCTTTCTTGTTAATTATTACGACATCTGGTCTTATTGCTTGGATGGATTTGTCCGTCTGTATGTCCATGTCCCATAGGATTTTGTGGTTCTCGTTTTTGAGTGCTGTTGCGGGTTTATGCTTGTAGCATTTGTCTGTACGCTCATTATTATTATTATTATTATTATTATTATTATTATTATTATTATTATTATTATTAATAGGAATATCAAGATTGTGAGGTTTTTAGCTGGATTTTTTTGAACATCAGATCAATTCTTTTTATTTAAGACGTTCAATATATACCCTAATACTTTCCTATCAGGCAAGCTTTTGCAAAATTAGAAAAGAAATTGTCTAGTCAATCTGTTTAAACAATTTATAGTAGCTTTTTGTTATGATTCCAAGAGTTCCAATTACAATGGAAATCACTTTGACTTCTTTACATTTCCATTGCCCAATTCCCATTTTAGATCTTGATAGTTCTTTTCATGCTCTTTTTCTTGATCTTTGATATCGAAAGAGCAGGCTGTGTGAGTGATTGAGCAAATTCTCTTGTTTTTATTTAGAAAAAATGATGTTAGATTAGGTATGTTATAAGTTTGCATGCGCATATCCTAAAGAAATTTAACATTGCCGTTCTTCTGTATCACTTCTTGTTCATGCTCATATCTTTTCTAATTGTGATCTAATTCATGAAGTTTGCGTATATTTTAATGCAGGACTGTAACGACCTTATTATGTATCCAAATAAAAATTGATTTTGAGATTATATTGTCTTTTATTGTCTGGAGATTATATTGTCTTTTATTGTCTGGAGAAAACATTTTTAAGTGATTAACGAATAAAATAAAACTCAGGACGCCCCCAGAGCATTACTGCAAGCAGTAATTAAAATTAAGGAGGCCCTACTAAAAGCACTACTAAAAGCACTACTAAAAGCAAGTTTCTGTTTTCTCCCATCTTGAAGAGAAAATATTTTTAAGTAAGGCTTGAAAGAAAAATTGCCAGAATCCACAGGAGCGCTACTTAAAGCAGTAAATATAGTTATAAACATGATTATAATTATATATTGTATATTCATATTTAAATCAGTTTTTTTCTACTCAACAGGGTTATTACATTTATTTATAAGAAAAACACGTTAAAATAAGTTAAAAATATCACCTTGTTGATCTGGTGTATGCTTCGAATAGCAGCAGTGGCTTTTAATATCGGACTTAAGACAAGGCGACCATGAAATAGGTAAGCTAACACATTTGCTGACGGACGTTTTAAACGCCCAAACAAGCAAGTAAGCTGATCTTATATATACCGCTTTCCAAATTTTTCATTTTTTATAGGTTGGTTTCATGGGGTATTATTTGTGTGTCGCTGACTAAAATTTCTCTAACTTCAGCGGGGGCAGTTATTTTTTTCTGAAAATGTTGTAATTTAGTACTAGATTCTACATTATGCATGGTAAGGCGACGGGATAGCGTTGTCGTTGTGTAACCGACGTAACCAAGCTCACCTCCAAACCTCCAAACCGTACATTCCCTGCCTCTCCACTGGGCACAAACGGCTTCGCACGCCTTAACCGTTCCAACTACAACCAACCACCATCCGCCTATCAGCACAACCAAGTCTTACACATTCTCCTGACGATGTGTTGACGACAGACGAGAACCAAAAATCGAGAACTGCTTCGAATAGAAAAATCTAACTATTGGAGATTTATTAATACTTTTGATCTATACACAAAAAACATTCACAGAAAAATTGAAAAAATTAAAAAAGCTCTCTGTTGGTTTTAACTACGTTTTTTTAAAATGAAAACTGCTGCTTAAATATACACGATATATATATATATATATATATTATACGTATATATATACATATATATATATCGTGTATATTTATATATATATAATTATACGTATATATATATATAAACATATATATACACGTATATATATATATATATATATATATATATATATATATATAAACACATATATACACGTAGTGTTTATGTTAGCTAGCTAACTGATCACATTCATTGTTATTTCCACCAACGGATTACTGTTTCCATTAGTCAACGTCAGGACTTAGACAAAGTTTTGGCTGACTTTTACTTATTATTCATTTTTATAGGGTTGACTTACCTTTTTTTGTGAATATGTCGAATTAATAGGTGACCTTATTTTATTGGAGTAAGTCGAGAATAAAATATTATATTTCTTCATAATATTTTATGTGGATACATGAAATGATATATATACCTATCCCCCCCTCTCTCTCTTTCTTTCTCTCTCTCTATATATATCCTATTCTATCCATCTATCTATCGGTCTATCTATCTATCTATCTATCTATCTATCTATCTATCTATCCAGGTAAGTTTACATAAAATCTATTGAATCTTTACTGTGTTTCTAAAACAGTACTTAATAAACACAGCTGGTTACTGGGTACATACTCTTTAATTTATACAGACATTTGTTGCATATTTGCCGACAGTTTTCGGCCAGATTCATGCATAGCGATACTTCTTTACGACTGAATTATTTTCTAAACCGAACAACTAATAGAAATCTAATTCAAATTCTTTTCTAGAAACACGATCTACCCGAATATATATATATATAACAATATCTTAGCAATAGCAATATTTTAGTCAATTTGAATTAGTTTTTTAATGAGCCGGTGACGCATTCAATTTTTTAAAGTAATTTGTCTCATTCCATAAAATGCAGTAAACAATGAACAAATCTTTATTCCTTTTTTTTTCTTTGTTGAATTTCAAAACACTCCATTAATGGAGTGCTGTTGTCATATTTGGTCTGGTGAATTCATGTCTAATTAAAGAACACTTGATCAGGTGCAGAAACGCATCTCTAATTTAATTGTAACGTTACATGGCGTTACTTCACTTTAATAATTCATAAAAATAAAACTGGAAATAAATAAATAAATAAAAATGCGCGTCGGCATATTTTTTATCAAAATCATTTATTACCGTTAATCTCCCACCTCGACACCATCTATTGCCATCCTTCATCTCGCCAGACCTACACTTTTCTTATCCGACCACACGCCGGCCCTAGCCAGCCATTTCTCCGCTTTGACTTTACACGTCCATTTTCTTCGATGTCGACTTTTTCTTCCAACCACGTGGTGTCCTTTTTTGCTTTTTCTTCTCATGCCAGCTCTAGCGCGCTTTCTAATTTGCAGACGCAAACAAACGCTGCTCCTGCTGCTAATACAATCACTTGCCTTCGACTGCTGTTGATATTTTTCCACGCTCATACGCACTCTGTTACATAATTAGCCCCATCATTTCTTCGTCTCTGTAACCTCACTGACAGATATGATATTGTTAGTCTAAATCTTTTTTTTTTTTATATAAATGCTATTATGGCATGTGTTCTTCAGAATCGTCTGATCTGTTCCCTGCTTCTGTTGTTCCAGCTCGTTTGACTCGTTAGTCTAGTGGTTTGCATCAATTCGCTGTTTCGTTACCTAATTTAATACAGTTTCTTATTCTAGTTACCACTATACAAGAAACGGAAGTTCGTGAAACTCTCTCCGTCTTGTTTCCCTCCTACTTATAGCCTTGAACTTTTAAACCCAAGACATCAACAGACATCCCTTGTCTTTGCGAGAATCATCTTTCTTTGTAATAACCATATTTCATACTTTTAGCTTCTTATTTCAAGTAGCTTCACGCATTGTCTGTGGAGATTTCAATATAAAAAACATTATAACTTGACGATGTTTCGCGCACAAACAACAAACCGGAAATTTACATTTGTACAGTTTATCAGAAGACCAAAGATCATACCTGAAAGAAACAGAAAACAAGACACAAAATCTTTGACATGCACCTGAAATAGAATCATGTTCCTTTGAGCAAGTAAAGAGAGAGAGAGAGAGAGAGAGAGAGAGAGAGAGAGAGAGAGAGATAGGCGGAGAGATGGACACAAATTATGCGCAAAGAGAAAGTAGAGAAGTGTAGATAGGGAGAAAGATGGAGAGATATTAGGTGTAAAAAGAAAGTAGAGAAGTGTATATAGGTAGAAAGATGGAGAGAGACTAGGTGTAAAGAAAAAGTAAAGAGATTTAGATAGGCAGAGAGAGAGATAGATAGATAGAGAGAGAGAGAGAGAGAGATGGAGAGAGACTAGGTGTAAAGAGGAAGTAGAGAGATGCAGATAGGCAGAGAGATTGGTTTTAAAGAGAAAGTAGAGAGATGTAGGGTTTCATCAAAGTTAGCGATATTGAATGTATAACCCAGAAATATGAAAATACGCTTAACATTACTAACAACGCATGTTGCATTAGCGAATATTTAATGGAATGTATTTAAAACTTGTTTTGAAATATCACAAAGCTATTATAAATATGTTGCTGTTGAGATTAGAGATAAGATTATTTTAAAGCTAATGTTATTAAAGTTAGATAAACCGTACCAAAATAAATGTTTAAAGCTGTTGTTTGCTAACATCATATCTATTATAATAAAATCTTATTCCTGCCTGTTAGTTTGTTCACAATTTAATTAATATGTACAAAAGACATACTGTTCCACAAATTAATTGTTGTACTAAACAGACATTTACACACTTTCGTACTAGCGTGATATATATATATATATATATATATATATATATATATATATATATATATATATACTATTTATTCAAATAAAATCTACATTCAATAAGTAACCTCATTTACACATTATATTCAAGAAAATCTATTTTAAAAATAGCCCCATGTTATTGTTTGTTTTAATAGAATTATTTTAATTGTTATCTTTAGAAATATTTAAAGTTGCTATATTTAATTTATTTTTAATTTATATTTAATTTATTTTTAATTTATATTTAATTCATTCTCAATTCTTATCAGCCGACACCAGATATTTTAACTACAGAAATAAGTACATTTATTTAAGATGTGAAAGTCATTTCCCCTTTAAACTATAAGAGTTATTACCCGTTTAATTTTCTTAGACTAAAATGGATGTGTTATATGGTTCTATAAATCCAATCTGGTTCACTTTCAGGAAGATCATAAAATGTTAGGATATCTGGTGTATTTTAGTAAGTGTGTGCGTAAAGCCTCCACCCTCCACCCTCCAATATGTTTCAACTTGCCAACACAGGATATATACGGCTAATGTTATTATACTCTTATTTATGTGTCGTGTTCCATTATTTAATGATCAAACAACATTATCTATTAAATATAAAAGTATATGAAAGAATAAAAGAATATAAAAAAAACATAGTTGCAGGTTTAATAGATAAACAGGATTCAGAGCAATTATATTAGGCCGCTCATTATTTTAGAGTTATCTCCCTTGTGATAATTAAATCTGTGTTATGAAGCATAGCCATTTCATTTCTTTTAATCAAATTGAAGAGTATTCTTTTTTATTACCAGAAGAAAAATGTATAAGAGCCAACAAAACAGAGTCATACATGTTTAATTAAAATTGTAGTTTATACAATTTATTAAAAGTTTATATAAAGATACTTTATTTAGGGTTAGAGCGTTTTTTGTAAACCAGCCCAGTAATTCCTTCAATCTACATTGGATTCTTTAAGGGCCCACCTTTTCGTTAGCCTGTTGTGAGTCCAAGGGATTAAATACTTGTAGTGGGATCTTTTTCAGGCTTGTATTGTCTTGAAATGATTCTTGCCTTTTTCCCCCTTTGTATTATTATGGCTTCTCCAAATTTACACACACACACACACAATATATATATATATATATATATATATATATATATATATAAATATATATATATATATATATATTCAAGCAAATATTATTAAATACAACGGAGACATTTTGTCTTATAATTCTTTTTTTTAATTTTTCAATTTTTCGTATTGTCTTTTTTGTTTCAAAATCAAAAATATTAATAAAGGATCCATACATGTTGCTGTTACGAGCGCTTTCGATTCGTCCACGAATCATCATCAGGTGTTAAAATACAGGATTGCGAAAATGAGGATTAAATATGAAAACTAAAAAATATATATTCAGTGATGAGTTAAAATAAAAGTCGATTAAGAATAAAAGTCGATTAAAAATTCGAGTGTTAAAACCAGCAAGTTCGTAGACACCATGTACGAAGTCCGTACAACACGGACTACGCAAGACATTTCAGAACGTTACTGCTTTTTTGAAATGCAATGTCATTTATATTAGGTTGAAGAGTTCTAATGTACGACGCTTCAAGAATCTTTAATTTTTTTACATTATTTTCCCGTTGTATAATTTTTGTGTTGTCAACGAGGACCTTTCTAACATTGGAGGGGGGACAGCTATGTTCTTTTTTTAAATGTTTGTAAATCGCGCTTGTGTCTAATAACACTTGTAATACATCTGTATATAAAAAACCAACTAGCATAAACTCTAGCCTCCTGAACTTTAAAAGTGAGTGTCCACAAAGGTACAAAATAGCCATAATAAAAAATTTACTAAATCGTGCTAAAATGATATCCTCCACAAAAAAGCATTGCTAATTGAAATAAAAAACATTAAACAAGTACTCATCAATAATCATTTCCCCAATTACATTGTTGATGAACAAATAAAAAAAATGCTACAATCTTCCGATAACCAGAATAATAATGTTAGCCAACACCGCAATGCAAACCCCATTAATATATTTTACCAAAATCAAATGACGCCTAATTTCAGAATCGAAGAAAATGCAATAAAAAATATTATACGAAGATACTTGACGCCTGTTGACAGTAATTTTAAAATTAAATTTATTATCTATTATAGGAAATTTCGAACACAAAACCTTGTGGTTAAAAACAACTCTTCACCGGCGATAAAAACGTTGGAGCAAACCAATGTAGTGTATAAATTTAAATGCTCTATTGGAGAATGTAACTCCAAAAATAATACATACATTGGGCATACAACAACAACGTTGTCTCGGCGAATAACTATGCACCTTAACGACACAAGCGCGATTTACAAACATTTAAAAAAAGAACATAGCTGTCCCCCCTCCAATGTTAGAAAGGTCCTCGTTGACAACACAAAAATTATACAACGGGAAAATAATGTAAAAAAATTAAAGATTCTTGAAGCGTCGTACATTAGAACTCTTCAACCTAATATAAATGACATTGCATTTCAAAAAAGCAGTAACGTTCTGAAATGTCTTGCGTAGTCCGTGTTGTACGGACTTCGTACATGGTGTCTACGAACTTGCTGGTTTTAACACTCGAATTTTTAATCGACTTTTATTCTTAATCGACTTTTATTTTAACTCATCACTGAATATATATTTTAGTTTTCATTTTTAATCCTCATTTTCGCAATCCTGTATTTTAACACCTGATGATGATTCGTGGACGAATCGAAAGCGCTCGTAACAGCAACATGTATGGATCCTTTATTAATATTTTTGATTTTGAAACAAAAAAGACAATACGAAAAATTGAAAAATTAAAAAAAAGAATTATAAGACAAAATGTCTCCGTTGTATTTAATAATATTTGCTTGAATATATATATATATATATATATATATATATATATATATATATATATATATATATATATATATATGAAACTCTTGGGATGTTCGTTTTGATAAAACAAAAATTCTACATTACAATTTCTATTGAAACTTTTTGACATTAACTCATTAGAATCCGAATATGTTTTTATGTTATTAAAATAAAAAAAAAATGTTAAAAAATTTATTTTAGTTCCGAGTTGGGCCGAGGCTGTTTTACGGAATATTTCCGGTTAATACCGAATCTAATTTCATTATTCCATTGCCATGCTTTACCATTGTCAAGAGGCATTTTTTCCCTTATCGATAAGTATTTAATTCATCCTGTTTTTCTTTAAAAAATTGAATTAATTTGTTGTTTTTTCTTCTGCTTTGTTTTACAGATGTTTTTTTTTCTTTTTACCATTATCGATGTATGCTTGATTGATTTTTTAAAAATATATTTAAAACAAACACACGTGCGTCTGCGGCACTAAACATGTTTCTATTTTTGTTTTTATTATTTTTCATTCTTTATATCTATTTTAAAACAATACACGCACCTCACTAAGCATTTGTTTCCTAATATTTTTTTTTTAATTCTTTCTTTTTGTCAATGAATTTATTAAAAAATTGTCCGGTTACAGTTTAAGAATTAAAATAGTTATTTTCTTCGGTTACACAGATAAATTTCTTCTTTTTGTTTTTCATTATCGATGTTTCTTATAATCTATTTAACCATTTATTCTGTTTTTTATTAATTTTTTCCCCATTTATACAAGGCGTTCTTGGTAAATAACATTGTTGTTGCGTTTTTTTTTATTTCATTCAAATGCCCCGCAGCAGATCAAACTTAGGTCGTTGTACTCGCAGTGCGGAAACAAGGCGACGAATACTTGCCAATCAAAATCCTGAACAACGAGCATCTGCAAACGAGCGTAGCAGGCAAAGCATGATTCAAATACGTGCTAATGAAGCAGCAGAGCGACGTGCAGCCAGACTCGAGGAGGACGATTGCGAGTACAGTAATCCCGTAATGTCTTTACAGATTTGCTTCGTTTTGAATGGAATGACGTGAGAGGCTGAGACACGTTGAAAGACAGCAACGAGAAAATGCAGATCAGCGTCAAACACGACTTAATTAATGTGGAATACTGTAACCCAGTTAAGTCCTTCAAATACAGTTGTAAGTGTGTGTATAAAGGCAGTGATATGGCAGTTTTTGGTTTGGAAATTCCAAGAAATGATAGAAATGCAAGCATACATATCGATGAAATTGCACAGTTTCAAGCTGGAAGATACTTAAGCAGTAATGAAACTGTATGGTGAATTCTTTCATTTCTCATACATGAACGAAATCCGGCTATCGTTCACTTAGCAGTACATTTAGAAAATCTACAACGCGTTTACTTTACAGCTTCAAATGTGCAACAAATAGCTCTCGACCCACCGGCGACAACATTAACGGCTTTTTTTACGTTATGTCAAACTGACGCCTTTGCATCAATACTGTTCTATTCAGAAGTGCCCATGTATTACACATGGAATAGTAGTTGAAAATTATTTGAACGGCGCAAACGAGGAGATAGGCTCGACCGACACTCTTCAATATTCAAAGAAAACACAACAGGCCGACTGTATACTATTCATCCCAAAGAAGATGAATGTTTCTTTCTTCGCATGCTGTTGGTAACTGTCCCTGGTCCAACGTCTTTCCAGCAATAAAAAATTGTCAATTGTGTTACACATGCCACTTTTCGCAGTGCGTGTCAAGCACTGAATTTATTGGAAAATGACGGACACTGGGATGAATGCATTAATGATGCGTGTTACACATCGCATCTAATTCAAATACGTGCATTTTTTGCCATCATATTGACGATTTGCTCCCCTTCATCTCCAATAGTGTTAAGGGAGAAATATAAATCACACATGGCCGAAAACATTTTTCATCAAAGACGCAACGAAAATGAAAATACCTACCTGGATTTTACAACAGAAATCTATAATGAAGCATTGATACGGATTGAAAATTTGTGCTTAGAAATTGCAAACAAAGTTCTCACTTAGTTGGGAATGACATCACTGAGTCGATCTGTTGCTACTTTGATGTAGAATTCCGTCGGGAACAAACTTACAACACAAATGATCTTTTGGTTGTACATTCAATCAAATATTAAGAAACTAACCTCTGAGCAAAAAGACATTTACTATAAAGTAATGCAGACTGTCAGTAATGGGGTGGGAGATTTTTTTCTTAGATGCGTCAAGAGGAACTGGTAAAACCTCAATTAAATTAATTTGAGCAACCATTCGATCACAAAATGACAGCCGTAGCTCTTGCATCACATGGAATAGCTGCAACATTACTGCCAGGTGAAAGAACTGTTCATTCGGCATTAAAATTACCATTAAATATGCAATTTATGGAAACTCCCATGCACAATATTTCTAAAACCTCAAGTATGGGAAACGTATTGCAGAAGTGTAAACTTATTGTTTGGGATGAATGCACAATGGCACACAAAAATTACTGCAGGCTCTTGATAGATCATTGCAAGATTTGTATGAAAATGACCGACTATTTAGGAATGCAGTAATATTGCTTGCCGGAGAGGCAAACATTACTTGTAATTCTTCGATCAACACCAGCAGATGAAATAAATGCTTGCCTCAAATGTTCCACTTTTTGGCGACATGTGAAAGAAATTACATTTGACTAGAAATATGCGTGTTCAACAGCAAAACGATGTACTGCAATTGAAAATTGACGTGCCAATCATCATGTTGCGAAAAGTTTTGTAATGGCACACGTCTTTCAGTAAAACAAAAATAAGGATTAACACCAGAGAAGCCACAATTTTGACGGGAGCCTTTGAAAAGTGAGGATGACCATCCGCGCATTCCTATGATTCCTACAGACATAGCATTTCAATTTAAGAGATTCTAATTCCCAATTCGACTGGCATTTGCAATCATGATCAACAAAGCGCAGGGAAATTTTTTATAATTGTGTGGCTTATATTTACACACTGATTGTTCCTCACATGAGCAATTATATGTTGCATGTTGTGGAGTCGGCAAACCATGCATTTGCAATGAAACTTGAACCACCAAGAATATTATGATTCCACAAGTATTGAAAAATTAAACATATTAAAAACATGCATTTTGTGTTTTATTCTATTTAAACGAATTGAGCCACAGCAACGCGTGGCAGGACATAACGGTTATATATATATATATTATATATATATATATATATGTACATACATGCATACATACGTACACACACACACACACACACACACACACACACACACACACACACACACACACACACATATATATATATATATATATATATATATATTGTATTGGTAGTAATTATTAAGTGTGTCTACCAAAAGAGTGCTCAATGTTTAGACAGAGCCAAAATAAGTTAATTTAGTATACAAACAAATGGCTACACATAGGCATACATGTTTCAGCGAAAACCCAGTAAGGGAATCGCTTCGTCATGTCCAATGAGATGTCCTTGGCCTGACGAAGCGATTCCCTTACTGGGTTTTCGCTGAAACATGTATGCCTATGTGTAGCCATTTGTTTGTATACTAAATTAACTTATATATATATATATATATATATATATATATATATATATATATATATATAGAGAGAGAGAGAGAGAGAGAGAGAGAGAGAGAGATAAAGACTTGTATGTAATATACTGAGTTCGTTTAATCCAGTAAATTTACATGTATCAATAAGTTTTAAGCCAAAAAAAAGAGATGACTTAAAAAGTAAGCTACAAAATTATCATATTTCATAATTGAGCATTAATATACTGTGTAAGCAAAATTAAAACATTAAAAAAAGATGTTGATGGCGACAAAAAGTGTATTTCATTTTACGTTACAAGGGGAGAGGATACAAGAATCAGCATTAAAAATAAAGACAAAAAGAGGAATACAACTTCATTAGGTGATTGGTTTAGGGAACTTAATATAAATAATGAAGATTTGGAATTAAAATAGTCAGTAGTGGACAGGGGGAGGAAGTATAGCCCTATGAAATCAAAAAGGTGCAATCTATGTTTCTTGGAAGCCTTTTACCTAGTGAATTAAAAAAGTAAAATGTTGAATAAAAGACTAGATGCCATACAGGGATATCTTTGCAGGAATATGTTTCTGCTATCACGCCTTAAATGTAACTGAGGTATAACTTTTTACAACAATAAGGATCCTCGTATGCTAGGATTAAATTTTAATGTAGAGTTAAATAGCTGGGAATGATACACAATGAAGGATCCAAATCTAACATGCAAATAAAGTTTCTATTATTCTAAACTGGGTAAGAAATATAAATAAAGTATAAAGCTCATCTAAGAATGGAATTTTTTTCATAACAGTGAGCATTTTTTGTATTCAGTTGTAGCAGTATTGATGGTGAAATAAATGATACCCTCTTCAAATCAATAAAACAACTTAACAATAAACTAGCAATTATTATTAAAAATTAAATTAGCAATTTGGGGGCTGGAAATTAATTTAATTGATTTTTTCGTCTGACATCTTAAGTTTGTAGAATCCATGCTGGTTTATTTATTTACTTTATTCTTTGTTCTAAAGGTTTTCAGCTATAAATGCAGGGGTAGACATCTTCTTATCGGAGTGAAACACATTTGTAGCTATTGGGTGGTTTTGCTGTCAGAATAATATTTAGAGGATATATACCATTTTGTTTAGATACCCAAGAATACAACACACGAATTATAATTCTGGCTTTGAAGACATGAACAACCTAAGTTGTTAGTGGATTAATAACAGATGTGGGTTAAAACCATGGGTAAAAACCAGTTTTTTAAGATTAAAAACATAATTTATATATTTAATTTGTTAAATAAGCTATCGTAGCACGTTTTGGATCTGTTTTATTAAATTAATTATTAAATCATAGACGCTTTCTAGTAATCACTAGACCGAAAACATCAAACGGCCTGAATTAACTTCCTTTAGCTGTTATGGGAAATAAAATCGACTCTTTTCCAACAGATTTAACTATTAGCAATTAACAACGTAATTGGAGTATCTCCCTTATATATATATATATATATATATATATATATATATATATATATATATATATATATATATATATATATATATATATACGAAGCATCTTCAATACGTTTTTCAAACTTTTTGTACAGGCATTTTAAACTGTCGTAAACTCTTGAAAATTATGTTATTGCTATGCATCCTATGAGATGACTGACTAACTTTTATAGTTTCAGGTGCAAATAAACAGCTACAACAGAAATTGGAATACACCCTACCAAATCTGTATTGTCACGGCTAGTGAATATCTAAACTGTGCGTGAGGACATTTTGAAGAACGATATACAAATAAACTTCTATTTTAAACTTAGAAAAATGCCACAGAAATGTATGAATGCTTCAAACTACCATCTTGTGTGAATCGAACATCAGTCTTTGAGTGGCATGAGAAATTCAAGGGAAACAGGGAGTCTGTGAGGAATTATTGTGGGAGAAGTAAGAACTCAGAACATCAGAGTCTATTGGTCCAATAAAGAATTTCATGGATAAGGACCGATAAAGATAATAAGTGCACAGTTTCATGTCAGTGTATGAACTATAAAAATAATTATTCGTGAGGAACTCAAGATGCGGAAGATTTGCGCGAATGCGCCAGTTCACACCTCCATCCTTGTCACAGATTATTTGACAATATGAGCATCAAAACACCCTCTTTATAGTCCAGACCTTGCTCATTGTGGTATTTGGTTATTGCCCAAGCTCAAGAGAACCTTAGAGAGGCTGTCGTTATGATACAATTGGAGAGATAAAGAGGCTGTTACGAGGGTTATTTATATGTTCACACAAGAGTACTTCCATGGGAACTTCTTCTTGAAACAATCTTATATATATATATATATATATATATATATATATATATATATATATATACATATATATATATAGTAAGTTATAAAATATATATGGCGATTCATAACTTACTACCTAGCTCTACATACGTATTGAGCACTGTTGAAGTAAATACTTAAAGTTTACGCATAAATTTATACTTTCGTATATTATGTGACTAAATGAAGTGTGTATATATATATATATATATATATATATATATAGATAGATAGATAGATATAGATATAGATATAGATATACTACAGTCAGCGAGGTGGACAAGTGGTAAGAGTTTAGGCTTCTTACTATGGGGTGTCCATTTCGAATCCCGCTAGATTCAGCAATTATCATGAGTCGTAGATGACGAAACACGTGTCAGTGAATAATTATATATAAAAAAAACAATTATATATATATATATATATATATATATATATATTGATATATATATATATCTGTAGTGTCCTGTATCCGTTTGGATTGAGTTTACAGCTTCTAGATAATAAAACATTTGTGTTCAATACCCTCCACATCATTACTCCTTTTTGCCACACCTTGTCACATTCATCCTTCGTTATCTTCTGTTTAAGCCGGCCGGATGAAAATATACGTAGACACATACACACCCGGTCGTCGTTTACGGCTATTGATAATTCATAAAATACTTTTCGAAAAGACAGATTAAACACAAAAAATGTGAAAGTTTCCATAGCAACTGAATCTTCTATGCTCCTACATTCTATATTAGAGTACATAATCTAAGAAGTCGCTTGTTACTTTGAACACCTCTAAAACCTATCCTGTCACAATTAACGTTAAAATCCTTGTTTTATATTTTTTGGGATTAGCTGGACTACTGTTCTCATTCGCACAATGCTTGGCTGATGTAACCTCTGACTTCCTCGGTTGTGTCTTGCGAAATAGAGAAACTTTCTGTTGAACACGGGAATCTGCACAGAATTTGGAGGAAAAACAACTTTATTTAATCCACGAGGTAATATGCTCTCATTCCGGTAGCTATGACTAGTTGGAAATCGTAATTTGCAATTGTATTTTTGAGTGTCGCCTGCACTGAGAATTGAACATTAGATCACCAGAAGTGTATAACTTACAACTGATTTAGGATATTTTTCCTGTGCTAAATGAGAAAATAGCATCCGTTCTATTTCATAAGGCCAAGTTTTTGTACTAAGTTTATTTGAAAAAAGAAAAATCAGATCTTATGACAAAAGCGATTACATTTTTGTGGCATTATCAGCCGATTTTTGTCAACACCTATCATCCTAAACATGAAATAAGAAAATAATGTTTTTACAACAACATATATTGATTACCTGATATAAATATCGATTACTATAAACTGAATGATGGGCATTGATAAAAGTAAGTACACGTGAATTTATTGTTCAAACTTGAACTTCTGTTTTCTTCGAATTCCTCTTACGTCTTTCTCATCAGATTCCAAAAGTAGTCACCCATCATGACTGCATCCCATAGACCCTGATACCTAGTCTTCATCTCTTTCAGGTCCTTATGGAATTTCTCTCCCTACTCGCCACTCATTGAACCCAGGTTCTCAGCAAACCGGTTAATATGTGAAAATATCTTTGCATCATCAACGTTCTGATCCCCATCTGGCATCAATTAAAATGAATGGCTCTCGTCTTGGGGAGGCCTCAAGTTTTGACAGGCTTCTGGGCTTGACCTTTACTCCTGATCTTAAATGGAATACGTACATCAAATCTGTTGCCAAGGCCGCTGGAAAAATGGTGGGATCCTTCTATCGATCCAGTAGATATCTCACTGCTGATGCAATTCTCTATCTATATAAGAGCCAGATACGTCAAAGGATGGAATACTGTTGCCACATATGGGCAGGAGCTGCTAGAAAAGACTTGTCCTGCCTTGATAGGGTTCAAAATAGACTTCGTGGCCTGGTGGGAGATATCCTTTTCTCTTCGCTGCAACCTCTATCTCACAGAAGAGATGTTGCGAGTTCGTCTCTGCTTTATCGTTATTTTCATGGAAAGTGTTCGACTGAGCTTCAATCTATGCCCCCCTCGCCAAACTTTCAAAGAAACACTAGATTAGCTGAAAACATTATCAATAATTTTCCCCACTCTTTATCTGTGCCTAAACCTAAACATAGATTCCATGATCAAAGCTTCTTCCTTAGAACTGCACGCCTGTGGAATTGTCTTCCGTTTTCCTGCTTTCCAGCTGTCTATAATATGGTTGTCTTCAAGTCCAACATGAACAAGTTTCTGATGAGCCGTTCCACTTAAGTTAACAAATTTACCGGACTTCCATTACTATCGATTACTATATTGTCCTTTTGACTACTCTACACTCTTTAACCCTTATCCTTGAGTGGCCTATCGGCCTTGATAAGTGGTGACGCCTATGTAAAAAAAAAATAAGTCGCGCATCTTAACGTTTATGTTGCACCTCAAGTTTCTGAAAGCAGTCAACATGTTCTGCCTTATTTTTTGCCAAGAAAGTTCTTCACTATCAGAACAAATGCCTTCAACGCTTCCAGTTCCACTTCGTACATTGACTTTTCAATCTCTGGATCTCTTATCAGCTGCCGGATTTGAGAACCGTCAAAGATGCCAGCTTTCAACTTTTCCATAGTCAATCCTGGAAAAAACCTGGTATACGTAAATGAAGCAGTTACTATCTAGAGTCTTGGTGAACTGTTTGATTAAGCCGAGCTTGATGTGCAGCGGTGAGGAGAGTATTCTGCTTGTCCACCAGAGGGTCGTTGACGACGTTCTTTTCTTTGCAAGACAGCAATTTCTTCCGCACAGACTAGATCTTCCTTGTATATGCTGAGCACCAATTTTTGAAAGATTTCAAGGTTTTATGACTTCAAACTGATCCCTTTTCTACACAATTAATGAATATTTCTTGTCATTAAAATAATCATTTTCAATCAGAACAGAGCATTTTACTCGCACCAACTTCTAAAATGATTCACACATGCGCACATGTAAATAAAAACGTAAAAAACATGTGAATCTAGCTGAAATACTTAACCTGATTGAGCAAAATTAATGCGATTTTTTGATTCAGCGCATCAGATATGTCCTAAATCATTTGAAAAACGCAGACAACAAATTTAATGTTGATTCGTGCAATCCTCATCGGAAAAATTCATAAAAATCCATTAGTTTTATTATACAGATTAACTTTCCTCTCTAAAATGCAACACATTAATAAAATCCACGATCCACGCTTCAATTTTTTTTTGTATTTGTATTATTCGAACTACTATTCTCATCTTGAATGTTATTTTCAGAACGTTTCGGTCGATGAAACCTCCGGCCCTGTTTAGGTGTCTCTTATCAAAATCATCAATATTTCTGTCAAATTTGAGAATCTACACGAAATCTTTATTTCAACGCACGAGAATAGCATGTTCTCGTTCTCTCAACCATGATTGGGTAGAAATCCTTACTAATTCGCAATTGTATTAGGAGTGTCACCCGAGTGAGTATTGAACATTAAATCTCCAGAAGAATGTAACCTTACAACCGAATTTTGCCAAGTTCTTTATGCACAAGAATCTGTGTCGCAACGGACAAAGTACTTGGTTTATTTGTTTGTGATTTACATTTTTCTGGAGAATTACTTAAGACTTCTACACGGCCATGGTTGGCGAAACGAGAGCATTCTAATTAACAATCCTTGTCTAAAATATTCAGAAATACTTAAAAAATTGTGTGATATTTGTTTTATTATGAAGATGGACTACCCCATTAATAAAATTGAAGCAGCTTCCTCCGAAGAAGGGGGTATCAAAAAATATAAAATTCACAAGCGGCTCAAAATTGCATGTATATCTCAATCAGATGAGATTACAACGTTAGGGTTTTCTAGTTCTTGCATGGAGGTGGTGTTGACGTCCTTCCACATACAACACCTAGTTTTCCTAAATGACCACTCTTCTGGTACTGACTAGGCTGAACGTTGCTTAACTTCGGTGATCTAACAAGAAACGGCGTGTGAATGTGATTATACCTTTTAGGGTGAATTCACAATCCTCTAACTATATTTTATACACATTCGCTTTAGTTTATGCCTGAGGTGTGTGCCAAGTTTCACTCATAAATAGTTTTGGTGTTATTGCTGTTCAATGGTAAGAACTTCGAACGGAACTCTTTTTATTTAATCAAAGGAGGTAGCCTGATCTCGTTCCTTGTATTAGCCGAAATAAATGCCCCTCCCTTTCTATCTACTTGAGAAAGCTTATTGCTCCGATGACTGACTTTACAATCCGGATAAAAAATGGAGAGCTTATATCTATTCTGTTGCTAAGGTTTCTGGAAAAATAAATTTTTCTACTCTTCAGAAAGGTTCCTGATACAATTCTATACTTTTATAAGAGTCCGCCACACCCTACAGTGGATTACTTTTATCACATCTAGGGTCGAACCACTCAATGAACTTTTTATTGTTTTAAATGGGTTTAAAATCAATTTCGCAATCTAATGCGAGATGATCACTTCTGTCTTTTTTACAGCTTGTTTATCACAGAATAAACACTGCCAGTCTTTGTTCACTCTGTCGTTATTGTTAAAGAAGATGTTTGACTGAGTTTCAGCTTCTGATTTCTCCTTGTAAGATGCAGCAAGAACTCGTCTTCTTGCAACAACTGCAAAAAACGTTCGATTCTTCTACCATGTATCTAACGTCAAACAGAATGGCCATGAACAGTTTCTTTCCAACAACTTCCAATCTTTAGAACACATTAGTACAAGTTTGCTCCCCAAAGTCGATAAGCACATCTATAATATGATCGGCTTTTTGAAAGCGGCTATTGTAAAGGCCTTCCCGCCATAGACAAAGACATAGTCGCCAAAGCGTGTGACTTATGTCGTGCTCTCCTTGAGATGGTCTTCTCCGTTGGCGGAAGTTACATTAAAAATTAATGTGGTAGGTAACTCTTACTATCCAAACAGAATGTAATTGTTTGTATCTGAAAGGTTTTTTTAGATGAATATTGATAATTTGTATCATTTTCCTGGTTGTAAAATACGCTTAAATAATATATTTTAGTTTCTCCAGATTTCTTATATATTTTACAGAGTTATGATTTCAAAAGTAAAAAAAAAAGTATTTGGGTGCCATCAGCTAGAATGTAAAGCGAAAGAAAAACTATAGCATTCAAAGCTGATGACGTCATCACTGTACCAACGTGACACACATATAAAGTGATAAAAATTTCAAATAAACTAAGATGAATGTACAAAATGTATAACGATTTTTTAAATTTTGACCCTTTTTTACCCTTAAAAACTATTTTAACCGATAAAAGACTTATAAAAGAACGGTCCATAAAAAATCCAATCATTTAAGTCTTAGCGCCGCTTTGCGACTTTTACTTTCGGAAGAGATAGAGTTTGAAAATATGGAGACATACAGACAGACATACTGAGTTTTATAAATTAGATTTATACATTATACATTGCTCTGCCTGGTTTTCATTTATCTGGTTATACGTGATATAGGAGAAAATCCGTGTTCTTGTTTTTCTTTCCAGAAAAAATCGTCATTTCAATTAGATGCTGATTGCTGCGGCATGTGAGTTAAATGGATCACCGTTCAAATTCATGCTTGGCGTTGTACTATTACTTTGTTCTTCACCAATAAAAATTATTTCATGTTGTTTAATAAACTGTTTGTTGTTTGTGCATGTGGGAAGTATAAAATGTTTGCTATTTAAAATTAAAAAATGGATTATTTTTCGATAGAGTAATTTGTTGGATAAGCGCGTTTGTGTGTAAATGTTTTTCACAGATTCTGTAGCGTGTGTGTGTGAAAAAAAGTGGGATTGTCTCAGTGCAAAGTCTTTCCGCATTATAAAAAGCTTCAAGCACCGGCATTACTTGATATGCAATGGAATACACATTTTTGCAATCAGTGTGCATTTCGATAAAAAAAAGGTTGGCTTTAGCCTAAAACGGCAAACGGACATTCAACGAGGATTGATGCAAATATGGGCGTCAATGGCAATAAGGGCTCTGGAACTCCCAAGGTCTAGCCTGGTAGGTGTTCCGGGCACCACAGCTTGGATTAGAAAGTTCATAGAAGTTTTACAAGGTCATATGACGGGGCATTATCACCATAAGTTTCTTTCATCTCATCAAAAGTTTCCCGTGGTGTGCGCCCTTTCAAATACAAAAACCGGATCACTGCTCAACATTCAACAGGCTCCATTTTACACCTGACTCAGTTCAAACACATGTAAAACAGAAATCACAATTAGTTCAGTGCTGCAATTTGCCACATAACCCGTAGAGATATAAATCATTGCACATGCAAAATTTCAGCTAGATCAGAAAACTGGAAGTGGGTCAGAGGCATTATTTTTTGCACGTCCCATCGTATATATATATTCATCCACAGAGACTGTTTATATATATTGTGTGTGTGTTGTGTCTGGATGAATATAGTATATAAGCTATCTTTTCAGGTCGAGCGCTACCTTTAAATACGATTGCCTGTTACTACTTAGCAGAATGCAAAGTACTTCGTAAATAAATATATTCGACATTAATATTTTGGCAGTTTATATACAGTGACGCTAAAAAGAGAGTTCGCACTTATCATTTTTTCCCCCAAAATCCGCAATTTTAAGCTAAATTGAATGTAACTGCTTAAATAAACTATACCTCATTGGATTCGCCTTTTATTCCTCTTTAGTTTACCTGTTAATATTTGACTTTTAACTGAAGTATTTTAGTGTTCACGTCGATTTAAAAGCATTAACTTTATATTATAACATCAGAATATCGTACGGTGTATTTCTTTTTTTATTACATTGATATTTAAACTAGCTTGGGTGCTCGAAGTTGCCCGGGTGTTTGAAGGTGTGTGTTGGGCGAAAAAAAATGTTGTAGTAGGCAGGCAGGTTCTAACCCGTGACGCGAAGGCAGAAAAGAAAGTGGGGGGGTGTATAAGGGTGTTGGTTGAGCAAAAAAAAAAAAAAAAAACGTTGCTCACACGGTTCCAGAAGCGAGGACGCGTCGAGTGCTCGAGGATGAATTTGGAGATGTGCCAAGAAGATGAGTCAAAGTTTTTCAAAAGACTGATTACACAGGATGAAACCTGGGTCCATCACTATGATTCAGAGACCAAATGCCAGTCAATGCACTCGAAGCATTTGGATTCACCACCTCCAAAGAAGGCAAGGTCATGCTCACAGGCTTCTGGGACCAGGACGGAGTAGTGATGACAGATTTCCTGGCAAAGGGTACCACAATTACAGGAGCCTATTACGCTTCTATTTTGAGGAAATTAAGGAAGCTATAAAAATCAAGAGGCGGGGCAAGATCAGCAAAGGTACCCTCCTCCTGCAGTACAACGCTCCGGTCCACAATTCGCATGTCGCCAGATCAGAAGCACGGGCGTGTGGAATCCGGACCCATCCTCCCTACTCTCCTGACCTTGCACCCTCTGACTTTCACCTCTTCCCAGCCATGAAGTTGTTTTTGAAAGGAAAGCATTTCCCAGATGATGCAGCTTTGATTTCTGAAGTCGTGGTTGAAGGACCAACCTTGGGTGTTCTACAAAAACGGTCTCCAGAGCTGCATCAAACGATGGGAGAAATGCATAACTCTGGATGGTTCCTATGTAGAGAAAGACTAATAACTGTGCCAAGTTTCTTTGCTTTACTACTATGGGAAGTGGGTCAGGGGCATTACTTATTGCACGCCCCTCGTGTATATATATATATGTATATATATATGTATATATATATATATATATATATATATATATATATATATATATATATATATATATATATATAATGGAGATAATTACTACCAAAGGCAATTTTTACAGTTTTCTGGATGTCCCTGGCTTCAGAGAGAACAACAGATTTAGGTTAGGGTTAGGGTTAAGGTTCGTAACTCTGTTTTTGTAGTCATGTTCACGTTCTGTTTTAAACCCATTTATGATGTCATTTCATGTAAACGATCCTTGCACTTCCACGTCGTCATCACCGTCGTTATGCATTTATCCATTGATTCCAAATGTGCAACAAATAACCGTTCAGTACGAATTGAACACGTGCGTGGTTAGAGAACAAAGACTAATAATAAATGTCTTCCATGCATGACAAATAAATGGTTTTCACCATCGGATTCAAACTCAGTAACCTGATACAAGCACGAACTGCCATTATCTATGGAATTCAATATTTAATCGGTCATATATATATATATATATATATATATATATATATATATACTAGCATGGGTGCCATGCGTTGCCCGGGTGTGAGGTGTATGCTGAGCAAAAAAATAAAAAAAAAGCAACAGCGAAATTTCTGGTCGAAAACCGATCACTCGATTTTCCAAATCTCAGTACCTTGTATATCAAATTTCGAGTCTGTAGACTAAAAATTGACAGAGTTATTGCGTAAGGAAATGCACACAGACAGACACATAGACAGACACACAGAAAGATACACACACACGTTCAGTTTTATAGATATATAGATATATAGATTTGCTTAACAAAAATATATACGTATACATAAATATATATGGAAACAATTTTGTGTTTACTATAAACTTTTTTCGCAAATATTATGCAAGTATAAATCCTGTAGAATATCCGCATGAATAAAATTACAGATAATAGTTAACTAAAGATGATTATCTTATTAAAAAAAAAAAAAACTGAAGCAACTAATAGGGAATTAATTGAATGAATGAATTAAATGAATGTTTAAAAGAATATGCAAATTAGCTAGATCGTTTGCTAGTGAATGTAATTCTATAACCAAGATATGAGAAAATTGTATTTATAAATAAAAAAGAGAATATCGATACACACAAAAGAAAACCGAATTTGTAGGCGTATATATATATATATATATATATATATATATATATATATATATATATATATATATATTAGTGGCCTGGCAAGGCCACAGGGGACACAACCAAAGCAGCAAAACTAAAGCTGGCCTGCAGGACACTCTATATACAGTTGTAGGCATATTTTGTTTGTTTGAAAATAAAGGTCCTTTTTTTACCAATAGTTATAAACCTTTATATTATTATTTAAAACTTCAAAAGTACGGTTGCTGTTGTTGTTGTTGTTGTTGTAGTCCAACCACCAACCTCCTCATGGTAAGAGCGGTAATCGGAATTGATATCCAACCTCCATCAGGCGTGCAAGAAAGAAAGCTTTGTTCATGGAATCTACGTTTTGATTTAGGCATAGATAAAGAGTGGGGAATGTTTCTGACATTGGATTCAGCTAAACGAGTGTTTTTCGTAAGAGATTGGAAAGGGGGACCAGAGATTAGAGTTCAGACGAGCACCTGCCATGGAAATAATGATAAAACAAAGATAGGCTTGCAACGTCTCTTCTGTTGGATAGAGGTTGCAGGGAAGAGAAAAGGACATTCCCCATTAAGCCACGAAGTCTATTTTGTACTCTGTCAAGGCAGGATAGGCTGTTTTTAGCAGCTCCTGCCCAGATATGGCAGCAGTATTCTATCCTTGGACGTACTTGGCTTTTATATAGATAGAGAATTGCATCAGTAGTGAGATATCTTCTGGGGCAGTAGTGAGATATCTTCTGGAGCGACCTTGGCAACAGGCTTGATGTACGTGTTCCATTTCAGATCAGGAGTGAAGGTCAAGCCCAGAAGCTTGTCAAAACATGGGGCTTCTCCTAGACGAGAGCCATCCATTTCAATTGATGCCAGATCGGGATCAGAGCGTTGATGATGTAAAGATAGAAGTTTGGTTTTAGATGCATTAAAGGTAACCAGCCGCGTCTTCCCACACTGAACCATGCGCTCGAGATCAGAGGAGAGAGAGAGAAACAGAGAGAGAGAGAGAGAGAGAGAGAGAGAGAGAGAGAGAGAGAGAGAGAGAGAGAGAGAGAGCTTTGTCATTTACAGCATTTGATGTGTTGCCGTAGATGGTCGTGTCGTCAGCATAGATGTCAACGAATGATTTAAGTATGTGTTTAGGGAGATCGTTGATGCAGATCAGGAAGAGAGTTGGGCCCAGGATTGACCCTTGAGGGACTCCAGCATTAATACTGCAGGCCTCCGATTTTTGTCATCGACCACTACTCTTATGAGCCTATCAGAGAGAAATGATTTAATGATAGAGAGAACATTTCCAGTTATACTGTAGCTGGAAATCTTGTGAAGCAGGCCTTTATAACATACCTTGTCGAAGGTCTTCGATATGTCAAGAGTAATTGCCATGGAAAGGAAACCTTTGTCAAGAGATTCACTAATCCTATGTGATATAACCATTAGCACATCTGCTGTAGATCTTGCAGAGCGGAAACCATATTGCATGTCACTAAGAAGGTTGTTTCTGTTGAGGTGGTTGACTACTTCTTTATTTAATATGAATTCCAACAACTTACTCATGACACACAGGAGATTTATTGGTCTGCACTGTGAGGGAGATGAGTTATCACCTGAATTCTTAAATACAGGGCATACTGATGAGGTTTTCCAGGGTGTTGGAAAGCACTTCTCCTTAAGGCAACGCTTAAAGAGTTTTGTAAGTATGGAGGCAAGTTCTGGTTGGAGCTTTTTCAGCACTATAACTGGAATGCCGTCAGGGCCAGTTGCTTTACTGGAATCAAGGTTCTTGATTAGCGTGGCGACCTCATGCACAGATATTTGTATGTTATGTGTTCTGTGTTATAGGAGGAAATATGGGGCGTTGATGGCCTTCGTCGCATAGGGTAGGATTAGCTGCAAGCTGTTCAGGATCCTATTTGTTATTTGCCAAAATTGGTGGGAACCAAGCCGCTGATCAGCTACTTTGGATTTAACAGACTGGGCATATAGCTTTGTAGCATTTTTTTTATCACTCTTTTATAGTGGTTGCTGGTGTTCCTGAAAGCAGCTTTAGTCTCAGTGCATCTATTACATTGGTAGCTATAGAAAAAGTGATTTCTGTGTACGATGGAAGCAGCACATTTTGGGGAGAACCATTAATGTGAGAAGTGAAGGGGAAATGGGGACCAGCTCCCCGGGGAGTAAGGGAGCTGGATAGTGACAATTGGTATGACGGTTTGCCCCTACATTGACCAAGGTCTTATCTGTAGGGGTTTCCCCACATATGGTCATTGCTTGCAGTATCTGCCGGAACAGATGCTACACTTTGATCTTGGCCAAGATTTGCTCCCCCACCGAGCAAATTAGGTATTTTGTTTAGTTCCAGGAGAGATACAGTTTAGAAATAGAGAGAAAGAGAGAGAGAGAGAGAGAGAGAGAGAGAGAGAGAGAGAGAGAGAGAGAGAGAGAGAAAGAGAGGCTTTTACATATTAGATTAGTAAAATTCCCAAATAGCGTAATCCAGATGGTTTAGATCTACAAAGCAACCATAAAAATGACTAGCAAAATTTGTTCAAGGAGAATTTATGACCCCCCCCCCAAAAGTGTATTTTTACTGTGATGGAGCATCGTTTTGTATCTACATACTTACCATGTAGATAGTTTGCCTAAATCCATGGCAATAGCTAACATCTCAGAGTATTGAGTATTAATTTTGATCTTTCCATCAGCTTTGTAGAATTTTGTAGGTATTTACTTTCCATCGGAAACCACATCAAAAGCCATAAGTTGAGGGTGTTTTGTTTCTACTCAAGTCTAGCTGTAAATCTCTAATTTCTGCAGTCCAGACAGCATCGACAGCGAAGACCTTTTCAGCTGCAAAGTTCGTTCCAATCGATGACGCAAAAAAGAAAAGAAAAAAAAAAACGAAAATAAAAAGGTCACTTCTCTCTTCATCATTTAGGAAGCAAAAATCAAAAATACAAAATAAATAACGATTCGAAAAAAACTGCTTCTTATATATCGCTAGGAATAACAACAACAGCCCTTTATATATATATATATATATATATATATATATATATATATATATATATATATATATATATATGTATGTGTGTGTGTGTGTGTGTGTGTGTGTGTGTTTGTGTTATTACATTTTCACCCCAAACAAGGCACATTGCCACTTTGGTTAGGGAGCTACTATCAGGGGCAACAGCTACTGGGGTACTATGTAGGGAGTTAGGCAGCAAGATGTCGGTTCACGTTACACTTGAACTAATTGAAAATATTTACCGATACCAATGATCGAAATACCAGTTGCTATATTTTAAAATGAAAAGAATGCATTTACATAAATGAGAATCACAGAATGATTCTAAACTGCCGAGTCATAACCCCAAACATTATATATGATATTGTATATCTGAGTAAGAAAGGAAGAGGGGCCATCATATCAGTTAATCAACGTTTGTTTCTGTAAAGCCTTATACTTATAGATTTTAATATTATACTAAATGTGAGTTAATGGATTGGCGATTGTTTATTGAGATAATCCTCCCAAGCATAACCTCCTCCTTATTTTTGAGTAGGGGATGATAGTCTGACGTGATGACGTCATTATCTTCTATTATAAAATGCATAAATTATATTTATGATGTACTACATTGGCATAAGATGTCATATTCCAAAAATCACATGGATGAACTGCTGATTCCAAAATCAGGTAAATGGATTTGAAATTACTGTCGAAGTAATTGTTGCCTAATCTCTAACCATGTTAACGTTTTCATGTATTAATTTCGAAAACTTGCTGAAACAGTTTAAGATTTAAGCATTATCTTATTTCATGTATAATTTTTACAGTGAGGTGGTCGTTACAAACTCAGTCCCGGAAATGGCTGAAACAGTTTACGATTTAAACATTATTTTATTTCATGTAAAATTAGTAATATATCCAAAAATTATGCAAAATGATGAAACGTGAGTTAATGGATTGGTGTGTTGATCATGAAATAATCCTACCAGACATTATATCAAAGTTATTATTAGAGTAAGGAAGGGCGATGATGTGGGGTAAAATTATGAAACATGAATGTCGAAATAAGTAACATATCCAAAAATTATGAAAACTGATGAAAATTGAATTAATGGATTAGTGTGTTTGTAATTAAATAATCCTCCCAGACAATCTATCAATGTTATTATTTGAGTAGGGGGATATAATGGGGGTTAAAATTATGAAACCCGATTGTCGAAATAAGTAACATATCAAAAAATGATATGTGAGTTAATGAATAGGCGTGTTTGTAATAAAATAATCAAACAATATATCAAAGTTATGATCTGAGTAAGAGGGAGACGATAATGTAGGTTACAATTATGAAAAATTATTGTCGAAATTAGTAACATATCAAAAAATTATGAAAAATTATGAAATGTGAATTAATGTATTGGTGTGTGTTCAATGACATAATCCTTCCAGACAATATATCAACGTTATTATTCGAGTAAGAGGGAGGCGATAATGTGGATTAAAATTATGAAAAATAATTGTCAATGACAAAATAATTAAATTGGAGTTAATGGATTGATGTGTTTGTAATGTAATAATCCTCCCAGACAATATATAAAAGTTATTATTTGAGTAAGGGGCGGCGATAATGTTTGTTAAAATTACTAAAAATGATTGTCAAAATTAGTAATATATTCAAAATGTATGAAAAATTATGAAATGTGAGTTAATGGATTACTATTTGTAATGAAATAATTTTCCCAGACAGTATCTGAAAGTTATTATTTGAATAATGGGGAGGGGGGCGATAATGTGTGTTTAAATTATGAAAAATTATTGTCGAAATTAGTAACATATCAAAATTTATGAAAAATGATGAAGTGTGAGTAAATCAATCGGTGTGTTTGTAATGAAATAATCCTACCAGACAATATATCAATATTATTATTTGAGTAAGAGCAGGTGCGATAATGTGGTGTAAAAATTATAAAAATGAATGTCGAAATTAGTAACATATCCAAAAATTATGACCCTGTATTGAATGAGACGCAGAAATATATACTAGCAGAAGACCTGGCGCCGACCAGGATTAAATGTGACGTGGGGAAATATATACTAGCACAAGATCTGATGTCGCCTTAGATTGAATGAGATGTGTGAAAATTTATACAAGAGGAAAGGCCGGCATCGCTTGAGATTGAATCAGATGTGTGGTAATGTATACTAGCGAAAGACCTAGCGGCGCCAAGGGTTGAATTAGATGTGTGGAAATATGTACTATAGATTCCGGCGTCCCTCGAGATTAAATGAGATGAGTGGAAATATATACTACTGGAAGACCCGGTATCTTCAGGTATTAAATGAGATACCTGTAAATATATACTAAAAGAAGACCCAGCATCGCCTGGGATTCAGTAAGATGTGTGGAAATATGTACTAGCGCAAGGCCAGGCGTCGCTCGGGATTGAATGAGATGTATGAAAATATACATTAGTAGAAGACGCAGATTAACCAGGGATTGAATGAGATATATAGAAATATATACAAGCAGAGCACCCGGCGTCGCCCAGGATTTGATGAGATGCGTGGAAAAATATACTAGCTAGAAGCCCGGTGTCGTCCGGGATTAAATGGATATTGTGGAAATACATACTAGCAGAAGGCCTGGCGTCGACCGGAATTAATTTAGATGTGTGGAAATACATACTAGCAGAAAACCCGGTGTCCCCAGGATTGAATGATATGTGTTGTAATATATACTAGCAGAAGGGATGGCATCGCAGAAAAGCAATGTCACAATGACACAGACAAAATTACGTTGAAGTGGTGCAACAATTAAGGCAGAAAAAAGGGCCACATGAAATAGACAAGTAATGACTTTAAAATGAAATTATCAGCAGGAGTCACAAGAAAGAAGTAAATCAATTGCGTGGAATGAGTAGTCATAAATTATAGATTGTTTCTAAGTTAAGGGCTATGATTTTAATGTGGAAACGTCTATATTTAATTCGGAAGGGCATTTAAAGTTGTGATAAATTATATACAATGAATAAATAAATAAATTAAGAATTAAAGGAATAAAACAAAACTTATAGCGAAGAAATTGGCCGGCATCCACAGGCTCCGTTATAAAGCAAAAATTGAGAATTGTACATAAAAATATATATATATTTACGTAAGTGTCTATGTAAATGCACATAGCAAACTATAAGTAAACATCCATACAAAATATAAAGGTAGATGGATGTATTTAATTAATTGGAATGCGTATTGGGATGAGTATTATTTATTAATTTTATTTATTGTAAACCAACATCCTCAACTAAAAAGATGAGAAAAATAGTCCGCAAAAAGCAAAATTAAGATTAAATGAATATAATAACATGTGCGCATGGATACATTCAAACGGAGACTGTAGATGTAAAAACGATCAAACATAAAAGAAATAAAGAATTACAATTGAAATTATAAAGTTATAAAGTGCTAAGAAAGTATGTAAAAAAGATCTTTAATATTATGGGATTATGTATATGAAGGGTTAATATAAGAGCTATGTAATTTCAAATTTGCCATATTTAAATTTGGTCTTATGTTTGCAATAGGAGATCAGTTAGTTTTTAGAGTTTATTATATTGCTGCTTTGAGGGGAAGTAATTTATATATATATATATATATATATATATATATATATATATATATATATATATATATATATATATATATATATCAAAGGAACTTTGTGTGTGCATGTGTATGTGAGTTTGTTTCCTATGGACTCCGAAACGACTGACCCGATTTCCATAAATTTTCACACAAATGCATTTTATGTATCTGGCATATATTATTTATGTATCTGACACATTAGATAAGTTTTGTTCCAGAATGTCTTTGATAAGTATCGATAATCGACAAAATATGATGGTCACGTCATATTTTGCAAATTTCACACAAAGGTAATTTATATTTCTGGCAGTGTTCTTGGATATATTTTGTACAGAAATTCATCCGATAAGTATCGAAAATCAAAAAAGTCAGTTTTAAAAATAATCTTTCTTCTCTTATAGATAAAAAAATCACAGGGGAATATTTTACGTGTAATCTTGGCCGGTGTAACATAAAATATTCCCCTGTAAAAATTCTTGTTTTTTATCAATAAAAGAAAGTAAGTTTTTAGATTGCCAAGCACAAATATCAGCTGACGCGATATTGTAAACAAGCAAATACAAAATTTGATGAACGACATCATCATTATTCTTTCTTTCTTTTTTTTTGCGAAATAGTAGACCGGACAAATTGTTCCTCGTATTATATAATATTCAATGGAGAATTGATTCTATAATAATACAAACACAATCTGCATAAATTAAAATATCATGTTTAAGCGTATTTTACGACCAGGCAACGCTGGGCATCCAGCTAGTATATATATATACTTCGATGGCCAAATGATTACTTTAATGATTTATTCATTATAATTTCAAAGCGAAAACTAAAAGCTTCCGATTGTGCATTTTTCTTTTTTTCTTCATTTCTATTCAGATTTTCATATTTCTCATATCCGGCCATCACACTTTCGCATCCGTTCAACTAGATATCAAAGCCCCCCCCCCAAAAAAAAACAAAAAACAAAAAAACAAAAAAACAAAACAAAACATGTAATCGTTGATACTAAGAAAAAAACCCCCAGATCATCTGCCTGCACGTGATGACCTGACATCGTCTGAGGTCAGATATCTCAGAAATTGTCTGATATCAGGTCAAAGCCGTTTGTTAAACCGCGTATACATCAAATATCAAGTGTCTAGCCGCCTAAATCAGTTTCCATTATTCGGACAAGACTTGTTTTTCGCTCCAATATGAATGAAAAACATGTATTTTCGTAAAAGTCTGGATCCATGTTATTTCGTGGTAAAAGCACATAAATAGAAGAAATATTCGAATTCCAGCTCTGAATTTTTTAGATGAGGGCTGATTGTTTGAATTTCCAAGATGGCGACCAGGATGCGTGACGAAGGTCGGAGGTTAGATCGACCGAAACGTTGCACAAATAGCACTCAAGATGAGAACAATAATCGAACAAGGATGGAGTACTTTTGTCGCATTTGTGCAGGAGCTGCTAAAAACAGCCTATCCTGCCTTGACATAGTACAAAATAGACTTTATAGCCTAGTGGGGGATGTCCTTTTCTCTTCCCTACAACCTCTCTCCCACAGAAGGTACGTTGCGAGCCTTTCGTTGTTTTATCGTTATTTCTATGGGAAGTGCTCGTCTGAGCTCCAATCTTTGGTCACTGTCGCCAATCCTTCACGAAAAGCACCCGTCTAGCTGAAACCACTGTCAGTAATTTTCCCCACTCTTTATCTGTGCCCAAACTAAAACGTAGATTCCATGAACAAAGCTTCTTTCTTAGAAGTGCATGCCTGTGGAACTCTCTTCCATTTGCCTATTTCCTACCTGACTACAACTTGGATGTCTTCAAGTCCAACAAAAACAAGTTCCAGATAAACCGCCCCCTTAAGTAAGCCACTTTATCAGATCTCCATTACTAACGATTACTACGATATTATCCCATTGATTACTGTACACGCAATAATCCTTATCTCCGAGTTGCCTCCGGGCTTTGGTAAGTGGCGACTTCCATGTAAAAAAAACAAAACAAAACAAAAAAAAAAACACAAAAACAAAAAAAATTGGAATCCTATTTTATGAAATTTCCATCAGCTTTAAACATCTTTGTTCTAGTTCGCCAACGTTGGATAAACAGCTCTGGTACAAACAAGAAGTATTCCTCGAATTAATATGTTTTCCGCAACAACAAGTACTTGAATAAAACACTCTAATAATCACCCTTACCACAAACTGGTTGTATTCGTAAAGGAACTGTAATTTACATAAGAAAATGCGTGCATATGAATGTTTTATTTTCAGGATTGGAGTCAGATAAGTACCTCCTTTCACAATCCGGTTCTTTTCTCGATATTCCTATATACTTTCTTTTCATTTTATTCCTCTACTTGCAGTTCAGCCTGGCTGGCCCTATGTACTGTTCATTACTTTATGTGCATATGCATATATAAATTAAAAAGTTTGACTTATATCCACATATCTACATCTAATATTTCAAGTGTTTAGACCCAAAATTGGCGGAGGAGTTTGGTAGACTCTGCAAAGGTCAACTCTTTCAACTTTGACCCATTCGAAGCTAAATTGTCGCCCTAGAAAACTGATTAAAAAACTTACTGCATGTCTGAATACCCTTTATGTAAAATTTCAAATGTTTAGACCCAAAATTAGCTGAATAGTTTGCTAGGAACCGCAATTCCAGTGGAGACCAATGGCCGCTGCTAGCGAGAGATCGATGGTGGGCGGCTATTACGATAATGCAAATTCATTTGCAAATGTTATCAGAAGAGGTGGAGAACGCTGGAAAACTGGGGAGACTTGTTGTTATTCAGCCTCTAGAGAACATCACAGGCTATTTTCAAGGAGAGATCCTTTATGACCTGTGACATTTTTACGCAAATATTACACAAGTATAAATCATGTAGAATATCTGCATTAATATAATTACACTAAAGATCATCATCCCGTGAGAAAACCGAAAAAAAACTAATAAAAAAATAATTAAAATGAATGTTTAAAAAATATGCAAATTAGCTAGATTTTTGCTAGTGAATTCCCATGTGTAAGAAAGTTGTATTTCATGTAAAATAAATAAAAAAGGTTTTAAATATGAATATCACTACATAAAATTAAAAAAATATAGGAGTACAGATATAATATCCTTATTTCTCTGTCGGTGTAAAAATGTTCAGTAGTAGTATTTATTAATTTTATAGATTACTTCGATAGTTATTATTATTATTATTATTGGCTCACAAGGAGCTTTCACACAGGTCATTGATAGATAGTCTTGCAGAGGGTTCGTCTCACCTAACTTGTCTTCCGGCAGGAACGGAAATTTCTTTGTCCGTTCCGTACGGACTGGTGTGATACTATAAAGGTGACCCATGAGTCACATTCATTTGAATTAATTCCCTATTTTTTCTAGGATGATCATCTGTAGATATCTATTACGTGTAATTATATAAGTGTAGATTTTCTACATAGTTTATACTTGCATAATATTTGCGTAAAAACGTTATAGTAAACACAAAACGATTTCTTTTTTTACATAGGCATAACCACTTATCAAGGCCCAGAGACCACTCGAGGATAAGTTTTAAGAGTGTACAGTAGTCAATTGGACAATATAGTAATCGTTAGTAATGTTTAGGTTTAGGATCAGATAAAGAGTGGGAGGAATTATTGATAATGTTTTCAGCTAGACGAGTGTTTCTTGGGACCATAGATTGAAGCTCAGTCAAGTACTTGCCATGAAAATAACGATAAAGCAGAGACAAACTCGCAACATCTCTTCTGTGAGATAGAAGTTGCAGGAAAGAGAAAAGGACATCACCTACTGTTACAAGAAAGGTTCCCCTTTTCTTGTAAGCAAGAAAAACATTAGATAAGTGAAATGAGATTAGGATAGACCGAGATTTGAACTTTGTAAGCAAGGTTCAGAAATAGAATTTCGCATTGTTCAATTTCATATAAAATAGTTTAGATATGTTTGTTTGCAAAAAAGGGATTTTAATTGTTCAATTCTTTTTTATGAAAACTGACTTAAAATAAGGCCAGCCAGAGAAGAACGAACAATAGCAATTTAAAAACATATTGAAAAATAAGTTAGGTTGAAAATAGGTTAGTGAGAATTCTTTGTCCGCATAAATGATTTGGAAACATGTGCTGAACCACGCATGTTCAGGCCACGTGGGTCGATCACATTTACCGGCACACGTATGACGTCATGGAAGAACTGAATTCTCGATATAGGAGCTAGTTCAGTCGAAGTCGAGCGGTCGGGCAGTCGGGCAGTCGGGCAGAGAGAGCAGTCAGCAAAGGCAGTCAGAGGAAAGTCCCTTTAGAAGTGAAGGGTTAGAACATTAAACATGTAGAAACAACTTTGAATTCCTGGATGTCATCATCATTTCGACCGGTCAAATGGAATAAAAGAACATCTCATATTTATGTAACTGCCGTCTTCGTGTCATCATTTTACCAAATTGAAGGTAATGTGAAATCATCGTTATTAATGAACTTTGTATAACCCATCTTAAGTAATGTGTCCTCCTCTCCATCATAAGTAATGACTGTCCCCTCCTCCTGTGTTAAAAGAACTGATCATCCGCTCTCAGTCGTCTAATATATGTTAAGAATCTACAGAACTGTATAAATGTCTCTCTCTTCTCTCTCCCCAACATCAGTGTTATGTATATGTCCGCCATGTCCCTTAAATATAAAAAGACCCCATCCCTATGCAACACTACGAGTCTATTTTGAACTCTCAAACTCTTCCTACTGTTTTTGGTCTACAGACATGAAACTTCATATATAAAGTATTAGAACTCATGCGAAACTTTATATTCGGGTTTTAGCCTAGGGAAAATCGGTACAAACGTTTGAAAATTAAAAAAAAACAATTGCCAGATTAAGGTCGAACGCTGGCATTACGAACATGCATGCATAACGTAGTAGCTATTGGTTCATAGTTATTTTTAGCTTTGCAGCAAACATGTCTTCATAGCTCAGTCATTAACGACGGAGGAAAAAATAAATCGTAGGCTAAACGTTTTGGTTTCGATTCTCGGTAGTGGCGCAAGAATCATTTAAAAAAACAAACTTTTAAAATCATTACTAGATGTTGGGTCCAATATAATCTATAATATAAATCTCACCTGTCTGTTTAAATGTATGTATATATGTATGTTTTTATGTCTCACAAAAACTTTCAACATAGGCAACGGATTTTCACGAGATCGGTATCGTTTTAAAGCTCGACTTTTCAGATGAGATATCGAAAAAAATTTTTCACGCTACAACAGGGCACTTTTTTACAGGGAGGGGTAGCTTTTTTAAAGGGAGGGGTCACTTTTTTACAGGGAGGGGTCACTTTTTTACAGGGAGGGGTAACTTTTTTACAGGGAGGGGTCGCTTTTTTCGCCGATATTTTCCTAAGTCATCACCACTTTTCGATTGACTAGCCTTTACTTAAATATACCATACTTTAGATTTCGCGATGGCCGCAACAGCAAAGGCGTCACTTTGTCACGTTCTTTTTCTCCTTCGCGGTACGGGTTCGAACCTGCCTGCCTACTACCACTACCAGGCTAGTATAATAATAAATACGAAATCTGTATTAATCAAAATATCATATTTAAGTGTATTTTGCGACCGGGCAATGCTGGATGATCTTCTACTATACAAATCTTCTTGGACTTAATTTAGTCTCTATGTAATTTTCCCCCGTTTATTTCTGTTTTTTTCCTACCCCCGCCATTTTCGTGACTTTTTTGTTTGTTTTAAATCGTATTTTCCTCGATTTAACTTTGATACGTGAGGGACGAAACCTGGTTAGCTAACCTTTATTTTCATTTTTTATTTTTTAAATTCATTACGCTTTTTAGTCTGTATTTAGCCGTTATATATATATATATATATATATATATATATATATATATATATATATATATATATATATTGTTTAAAAGTATATTTTAAATTATATTTTAAGCAATATATATATATTCCGTTCCAAATTTGGGGGTACCAAATTGGTAAAATAGGAGATTATTCCAAACTTGCATTTCGGTAAAAATGCACTTTTGTATAAATAATTGAATTCATTCAAAAGTATCGCAAACAAAAATAAATAACATGCTTTATATATATATATATATATATATATATATATATATATATATATATATATATATATATATATATATACTTGTTCATAAATAACATAGATCACTGGTCCTTGCAGTCATGAATTTCAGGACTATATTGTGAACTTTTGCAGACTTTCTCCTGTTATGGAGATTTATACCACCCGCGGTATTGTCTTCCGAGCTCTCTGCTTTACCGGCTAAGCCCATATATATATATATATATATATATATATATATATATATATATATATATATATATATATATACATATATATATATACATATATATATATATATATATATATATATATATATATATATATATACGAGCAAACAGTTAATAAAACATCTTAAAAACACTTTGAAATGAGTTAAAAACATATTTAATCTGAAAAGGAAACACTAGATAAGTGGATAGTCCTTAATCCGCGGAGTTTCGAAGAAATACTTTCCTTCTCATCAGATGGTAGGAATTAGCAAAATGCGGGATCGGATTTTGCATGCAAAAGTATTTGATGAAAAAGCAAGTAAGTCAAAGATCTTACTTGATAACAAAAAAGTGAAGCAGAAGGAATATGGTGAAGAAAAAGGTGATTACACGTGAATGGATAGTCTGGTAGAAGATAAATAATCCAGTGACGGTAAAATCCAAAGAATATATGTTTTTAAATCATTTCAAAGTGTTTTTAGCATGTTTTATTAACTGTTTGCTCGTATTATAAGCTCTATCTCCTATTTGGTTATATCGAGCTTTTACATCTGGCTGAGATAACTTTATAAATATTAATTCTTTAATATTTATAATATACTTTAATTTTACCATCTTGGATCATTTTGGTAAATTTAATTGTATTCGTATTTATATCCAACTTTTAACTAAATTTTCAACTTAGTTTTTGTACCTCTTTTATTTTACCTTTTGTTTCTTTATTTTTATTTATTTTTTATTTTTCTCTTTCTTTTTCCTTTGTTCTTTTTACTTCACTATTAGTCCTTCATCCCTTAAATGTATATCATGTGTTATTTTTGACCTTGCATTTATCTCTATCCCTTAATTTTATTTACCTTTTAGCTATTATTATTATTGTTATTATTATTATTATTATTATTATTATTGTTATTATTATTATTATTATTATTATTATTATTATTATTATTATTATTATTATTATTATTATTATTATTGTTGTTGTTAATAGTGCATTGCCTTCTATTACTCCACCACGACAATCATTCACATCCAAAACTCTACTTTGTCCTGTTATACACCTCAAAAGATTTTGCCACCCTACCGCTGGCTTATACCCAAGCCCCTTGCATATCTAATAACAAAGAAAACGTAGAATCATTGCTACATATTACATAGCACATATTGGTATTCTGAAATCCATTAGTATAGCCTTAGAACTACCCACCCGGACCCACCCCATAACTTGCTCACTTAACTAACGTCCGAACCCTCCATCGCCCCAATAAATTAAAACCCTGAAACAGAACGCTCCCTCTTGCTCAATCCCTGCTTAGTATATAACCATGTGCCCTTTCCCCTTAAATCATCACCATAATACCCCTCCCAAAATTATACACCATCCATAGTGCTGTTGTCATCTAGGTTGCATCTGTCAAAATGTCCCTCCATAGATAATAGACATCTTACACACTAATAAAATAGAATTACCACCCAGTGACACTATACCCCACCTTAACCCTAAAACATATACCACATCCATTTAAGACTATGATAAAGACCTATACACCTTTCTACATTACACTCTATATAATACGCCCCTCCTTTATCTAGAATTCGATAAAACTCCCCCCAACAGCATATATAATTTTAATTGGTCTATTTCGTTCCTAATGAATCCCACGCCAGACGCCACATCCCCACTATGTAACCTAGCATCTTCTCTACTCTTCTGATGATAAGCATTAGGCTTCAAAATGCCTTGGAATAAAAAGTCCTTTCTATCCCCCAACTAATTGTTTGTATTCCCTTATTGAATAAATAAACCAATCTATATTTCCCAATATATAGTTTTTGTGACTTCATGTCCCATTCCTATTGTTCTCCTATATAAGCTCCAATGATACTTGGTGAGGTTTATATTGTCCCGATAAGTCTCCTCAAAAAGAATAGAATCCACTCTTTTCGTCTAACGCCCTAAGCTATATATATATATATATATATATATATATATATATATATATATATATATATATATATATATATATATATATATTCAGAATGTGAGAGATTGTATATAATAAATTCCACAGCCATACTTGTGGGCCGCGACGTTGTTTGGCTGTGGAATTTATTATATATATATATATATATATATATATATATATATATATATATATATATATGATGATGAAAATGATGGAAATAGTATTCCGACAAAATAGAGAAAAAATAAAAAGGAACAAACCGTATTATGTGTTCATCAACGTTTCGTCTTTATTTCGAGACTTCCTCTGGATGAATGGATTTTCATCCAGAGGAAGTCTCAAAATAAAGACGAAACGTTGATGAATCCATTCATCCAGAGGAAGTCTCGAAATAAAGACGAAACGTTGATGAACACATAATAGGGTTTGTTCATTTTTATTTTCTCTCTCTCTCTCTCTCTCTCTCTCTCTCTCTCTCTCTATATATATATATATATATACTTGCAGAAAGACCTGACGTTGCCCAGGAATTAATCAGGGTCAACTAATAATGTTTCACACTCCCATATTTTATTGTCATCGAAATCGGTAAAGTCACTCAATTTTCAGTCCTCCCCATAGTTACTCAATTCACAATACATTGTAGCTTACATTGCACTGTAGAGAACCTACTGTTGATTTTATAAAATTATTTTTATATAATGGCTTGAATTAAAGTTTAAAGTGCAAAAGTCAAACATCATCATTAAATTCTTCTTTAAACAGAAACATTCATTTGGAATGCATCCATGTAATATCAAAGCGTCTACTCTTGATTTTATTTGCCGAGCCTTTCTGCTTGTGCAGTAATAAAACTTCTTGAATGCAATTGTGTAAGGCGTTAACTTTAATCTAAATCTCCTGTTCCTTCTTTCATCAGATTATTTCGATTATCGATACTTATCAAAGACATTCTGATACAAAACCTATCTAAAACATTGCCAGGCACATAAAGTAGATTTGTGTGAAGTTTCAAAAAATCGGCCCAGCCGTTTAGGAGTACACAAGGAACAAACTCATGCGCACAAAGTTTGTTTTATATTAGCAGTTCAGGCTGGATTTGCACAGGCCTATGTACTGTTCATAACTTGCTATATGTGTGAATTCCAAAATTAAAATTTTAAATGTTTAGACCAAAAATAGTCTGAGTAATTTAATAGAGACTGCAGAGGTCAATTTCTTTTTACTTTGACCCCAATTTTGACCCTTTAACATTTATTGTTTCGGTCTCAAATCAAGATTAAAAGTTTGACACATGTCCAAGTTACTTACATGTAAAGTTCCAAGTGTTTAGATCCAAAATTGGCGGAGGAGTTTGGTAGACTCTGCAAATGTCAACTCTTTCAACTTTGACCTTTTGGTAGCGGAATTTTCGCTATAAAACTGATTAAAATGCTTGCCGCATGTCTGAATACTCTTTATGTAAAATTGAAAATGTTTAAACCCAAAATTGGCTTAGTAGTTTGCTACAGACAGCAAAGGTTAAATCTTTTGAACTTTGACCCCTTGGCAGCTCAAATTTTCGACCCCAACCGATTAAAAAGCTTGCCATATGCCTGGATACACTTTATGTAATATTTCAAAGGTTTAGACAAGAAATTGACTGAGTAATTTGGTAGAGACCGCACAGGTCAATTTTTTTTTATTTTGACCCCAATTTAGACGCTTTAACATTTATTGTTTTTGAATCAAATCAAATTAAAAAGTTTGATCCATATCCAAGTAACCTAAAAAATTTCAAGTGTTTAGACTCAAAATTCGCGGAGGAGATTAGTAGGTTTTCAAATGTCAAATCGTTAAACTATATATATATATATATATATATATATATATATATATATATATATATAAAGTTACTAACTAGCTCTACCTACGTATTGAGCACTGTTGAAGTAAATACTTAAAGTTTGCGTATAAATTTATACTTTCGTATATTAATTTATGTGAGTAAATGAAGTAGTTATATATATATATATATATATATATATATATGTGTGTGTGTGTGTTTGTGTGTGTGTGTGTGTGTGTGTGTGTGTGTGCGTGTGTCTGTAAGACATACATATACAGTTGCTTCTTCATCTCGCCAAAACTTTTTCTATGGAGCAATGCATCTCATCATCTCTTCCGAAGTGGCAACAATTCCCATTGAAGTTATAGACTTGCAGAAATCAAATAGTGTTACGCATGGTGGTTAAAGGGAATCGGATAGCAACTAAACGCTACATTTAGTTGCTCCATATAATAAAACATGTTCAATGTGAAAAGCATGTGTACAATTTCCTTCAACTTCCTTAATCTTCTTTATCTTGCCCATTAATGTTTTTATTTATTTATAAGATACTTTATCACGATTATGTTCCCAGAATCATGAGTCATCACATATGCTCCTTTTCTTTTAAAATATTTCGATGGAATGTTTCAACATTTTGCTTAAACTCTTAATTCACTTTTGTATCATAATATCTAGACTAGCGGGGGGGGGGACACCCGGCATTGTCCAGTCATAAAATACACTTAAATATATTTTAATTCATGCAGATTTCATTTTTATTATTACGGAGCCAATTCTCTATTCAATATTATATTGTACCTAATATCTAGTTCTGATTTCAAAAGATTAAAAAAATGACGATGCTATCAGCTAGACTCTAAACCAAAACATTTAGCACTGAAGCTGCATTTTCTACTGTTTGAGTTATCGACAAATATATAAGAAAGCGTCAAAATTAAACCACTTCAAACTATGAATGAATTTGCGCATGCACAAAAGTAATAGAGATATGTCGACAAGTTGCAATGAATATTTTGCATTACAACTATTCGATATATTTCTGCATGCGCTATTCATTCATCCAAACAAAGTTTTTTTTCTCATCATAAACCACCCTTGGTTTCTGATTACTATTTCCTGTCAATGTCAGTGTTATGTGATCATTATTTTAAGAGTTTATCAGTTAAATATTTACAAACATCTACGGTTTTATTTATATAGATGTGCGTTTATAAAAATAAGTTTATAACCGAAAATTCTATATAAGGTTAGAGTTAAGTAGAGTGGAATTTTCCATTAGAAGTCGAGTAAGAGCTACACGTCACAGCTTTTAGATAAGACAGAGAAGACACTAACGTGTATGAGTGTGTTTGAGAGAGAGAGAGAGAGAGAGAGAGAGAGAGAGAGAGAGAGAGAGAGATTTTTGGTTTAAGGATAGCTACTTCCTAAGGCGTGAGATGTTATATGTGCATAAATGTAAAAAAAATAAACTCCAAAGAGATTGTTTAAACCAAAGTGAATTTGTGCTGATCTCTTTTAAATTACATTTGCAAGAGCTGCTAGCTAAATTGACGTCAAAAGTACAGGAAGTCGAAAATCTAACGTGAAGAATAAATGGACACTTTATATGTGTGCACGTATATGCTGTAAATAACAAATAAAACCTGAACTCAAAAGTAATTTGTACACTTTGTTTTTAATAATGTTTAGTAAAGAGAAGGAAGAAAGGAGCGAAAGAAGAAGAGAAGAAGAAGACGAATAACAAGAAGAAAAGGTTTCTAAAAGGGGAAATGAATTACTGTTGAATGCTGTCTACCAACGAGACTGAAGCTGTCGACGTGATGAGCTACCGTCATCTGAATAAACGTGGGGAATGAGAAACTACACTCCAACACACTGCTACACTCCAAACAGATTAGCCTGGAAGTTAGAAGTATCCTGTCAGTGTCAATCGCTTGTGACTTGTTCTTTTACGTCAATATTATCGGGACTAATCTTGCAGACAGCTCTTTTTTCGCCAAGATCTTAATAAAAAAGGTATGAACTGGACCAGAACTACGGATCCAGCTATTTGTTAGATAGTAAAACCATTTTCCCTATTTACTTGCCCCCTGGGAGGGCACAGTTAGACTCAATGTTAGTTCTTTTAATGTAGATAAATCAAGTTCCCCAAAAGCGACACCTTGAATTTTGACAAAAATAAAAATTGTCTCAGTTTAGGATTTCTTCCTCATAGCTTTCACCATTTTTGCAACTTGTGTACGCACCTTTCACTTTTGTACGATCTCCGAAATCAGGATATTCGAAATTGTTTTTAATGATATTTGGATACAAGAGCATAAAGATAGAGTAAATGTAATAAATTTCCACATGAAGTTAAAACTGAATAGAGTGCAATTTTCCAAATAGAAGTTGTAGAAGTTGCATGTCCGAGCAGTGACGTCATAGAGACAGGAAGCTGCTAGTCTTACATAGCAAATAAGCAGCGTATATTTTTCTCTTTTGAATGAGTCACCAAGAAGTGTAGTTGGGATGTTGTGTATGTGGGTGTCGTTTTAGGTGCATACATGCATACACTAAAGAAAGGAAGAAGAAAGACAAATACATTTTCGAATCCCACATGCGGACTGAATAACACCCTGGCCACATTACAATGTGTTTCGTTACTTTTTGGTTGGTTTTACTTCTTGATCTCTATATTAGATACATAGATATTTCTATGTTTTATTAAAGTCCTCCTTTACATCTCAAACAATGAGTAAAGAAGTTGAGAAGATAATTTTCCTCTCCCCAATTAGTAATTTGTATATCGTATATTATAGCTTTCTTGTGGCCCCTTGGTTTTACCAGATTCCAAGACTAGAATTCAATTTGTCTGGTTGAGTATCCAGCTTTGTGCTGTTACTTGAGGTAACATCAGTTGGCGAAGCTTCACCATTTCTTGTAAAGGCCAAACTATACTAAGGAGATCTCATTTGGGCCTTGCTGTTTTGAATATTTGGTTAGGGGTTTACTTGTAAGAAAAAGTATCGCCATGTCGGATTGTCTTGACAAACCCCTGAATAAAGGCCTTAGACACTCGAGGATAGCCTCTAGCTGACATTAAAATTCTCTCCCATTCAAATCCTCTCTTTTGATTGTTTGTGTGTTTTAACAAACACTCATGCATACACGAATCTATATTAACGTTTTAATAATAATAATAATAGTCCAACTCTGCGTCCATACGAAAAAAAACCTGAACTATTGTTTTTTACTGAATAAAAACTTAATTTTTTATTGTAACTTTAGGAGTGAAGAGAAACGGACCCAATTAATATATATATATATCTATAATATAAAGCTGAATGTATGTGTGTGTGTGTGTGTGTGTGTGTGTGTGTGTGGTCACGAATAGGCTCCTATATGGTTGACTATTTTAAAAAACTGATTACATATAATGTTAGAAGATGTATCGAGACACAGGAATGAGTATGTTTGATCTGACAAAACGGTGGTTCATTAAAATTGTGGGGTCTGCGTTCGCGCCTGGACACAAAGTATCGAAATAAAAAATAAAAAAAAAAACGTTTACAAAGGGTTTTGATATAGATGTGCATAATAATACTTTGATAATTATGTTTTAACTTAAATAGGGATGGTATAATAAAATTGTGGTGTCTGCATTCGCGCCTGGCCTACAGAGAATGGAAATAGGCATAAACTTTAATAAAGACTTTTCATATCTATCTGCGTAAGTATACTTTGATAATTATGTTTCAGTTTGAAGAAATATGATATAATAAAATTATGAGGTGTTCGTTCGCACCTGACCTCCATAGAATGGAAAAATGTCATAAAGTTTAACAAGGTTTTTTAATATAAATCCACAGAATATTGTGATAAGTGTTTCAGCGTGAGCAGGTATGGTATAATAAATTATGGGGTCTATCTATTTTATTTTTACTTTAATCATATTTTTCTTTGGTTTTGATACCCCCGAATTCAATCCAAATTTACAACCCTTCCTTTTCATAACCTATCATACTTTCATAAATCAGAGTCCATTTTCTGTAGGCTGTTTTTGAACCCAGTCAACGACGGGTACTTTTGGTAATATATATATATATATATATATATATATATATATATATATATATATATATATATATATATATATAAATGTTTAGAGGTACAGAATTTGTATATAGTTTTAAAAAAAGTAATAGGCGGAAGTTTCTCGAGAGCTCTTTCGGCTATCATCTCGTCAGGAGGAAATCGATAGCAACCTAAATAATATTGTAACGAAAATAAAGAGTTCTATAGGGGAACTTATTAAATGTGCCAAACGTACGGGGACACTAATTAAATTTATTTACGTTTAAAAACGATTAAAATATTGGCACAACGAGGGAGAAAAAAAAGCGGGAGAAAAAATTCAAAGTTCCCCAAAGAGAAACAATGCGTTTGATGTTTCTTTTTGCCGGCACAAAGAAGGTTGATGCACCGCGATAGAGACGGCCCCCAAAATCTTTAAATGGTTTTTGGAGTCCGCTCTATGTAGCACCTCGAACTAATCTATTTTATATCTATTGGCACAGCACGGGTTGCCAACCAAATGCTGGCCAATAGCAGAGTCCAAGGCTACAGAAGGAGGGAGACCACCAGACCCCATCCTCCCTTGTCTGATCTTCGATGGAACATGCTGGTTTATACGAGTCAAAAGGTGCAAGGATGTTCGCCCAACATAACCAGCATCGCACTGGCATCTAAACTGATATACAATATTACTATTTTGGATGTAAGGCAAACTATCCTTGCTTTTCCGTCTTTTCTTATTGTTATTACACGCAGCAGTATGACTGCGACAGCCATCAAATCAAATGAACTACAAACATAAACCGAACGCTTCTGTCCACGATTCAACACGAACAATGCCGTCGACCGCCCCGAAACAGTACCAAATACTTTCGCTGACATGATCCGGTACGGTCCTGAACAATTCCGTCAACACGACCCAACACGGTCCCAAAGGATTCTGTCGACACGACCCAACACGGTCTCGAATAATTCCATCAACACGACCCGACACAGACCGAACAACTTCGTCGATACGACTTGACACGACCCCGAACAACTCTGTCAACACGATCCGACACGATGCGAACAATTCCGTCGATACCACTCGACACACTATCAGAGCAACCTCGGCAGTTACTCGCTGAACAACTCTGGCATTGCTATTTTGTAGCCCTTGGATAAACTCATTTTCACCGTAGTCTTGAGCGTTTCCGTGCATGCCCGTCAGACTTATAGTATCACTTACACATATACATATCTTTATTAAAATTTTAATACTATTGAGATGTGTGCGTGTCAATTTCCATGTAAAGTTAGGATTATATAGCGTGGAATTTTCCAAGTAGAAGTTGTAAGATCTGCGCGTCAAGGAAGTGACTTCACAGAGACCGAAAACTGCTAGTCTTGCATTACAAATGAGAAGTAAAAATATTTTCTTTTTCGCCGAGTCACCAGAGACAACAATTGTGTCTTTGGTTAGTTGTTTCACCGTTCAGTATGTATTTTTAATGTGTAAATATGTATACTCCTAAGAAATAATACTCTCTACAATTAAGAGATTTTTTAAAGCCAATTGCACTTGTAACGTTTCTTTGTTAATAGCGCTATAAAATCTCGTATTTAAAAAAAGGAAAACAACGACGGAGAGAAGAAGATCGAAAATTCTGCTGCCACATTACCACTACGACTACAGAAAATTGACCAGCTGCTTCTGCTGACGCAGTGAACGCGTAATGGAGACTGAAGAACGCCCCGGCAACTTTACAATATAAGTAAATGCGACTATCTGTGTGTGGTTTCACAAACACTTATGCATTTACGAATCTACAGAGTAATTGAAAAATTACTCTTCATTTTTAAATTTTGTAATTTATTTATAAATCATATATTTTTCAGAAAAAGAGAATATGAAAATAATATACATGATTTGAAATTGTATTTAAAATTCAATATGTCAATCACGCTTTATTTTATTAAGCTGCTCGGAAATCGCATCAATTGTTATGATTGAATTCTTATTGAACTTCTTCTTCTTCTTCTGAACAAAGAAGAAAGATAAAAGTCGTAGATGCCATGTAGTTGGGGAGACTTTGATTTTTTTTTCTTTTGTAATCCATATGTTATTCTTTTATTATCACAAATTGCTATAGATAGTCTCAGACATATACATACCCACATGAGCATACATGTACATATAGAGAAGTACATGTACCGAGACAATTGCAGTATATATAGATATGGCTAATACTATAGGCTGCATCTGTTAGATATTTCATATTTAAACCATTCTATTCAATTAAGAAAATATCCTTTTTTGCCTTTCAAAATGAGAAGAAATATAAATTGCTGAAGGAAATTCTTGAATAAATATGAAATTAAAAAAAAAATTATTGAATATTTCATAGTCCTTTAAATTTTGTCCTTTTCATTTTTAAAAGCTATGAATACGTAAGAAACAGTCTAAATCTATTTTATATAATACTAATTAATACCTATTCAAAAATATTATTTTCTATGAATGAATTGCTATATATTGTTGCAAATATCAGTTAGAAACCCCTACGCAGCTATTCAACGTAAGAAAGTGTAATCAATGGGCCTTAATGAGAATAAAACTGATTTCAAAAGAGAAAATCAGGAATAATTACCATTATTTAATGGTCTTAAAGACCAAAAACATAACGGTTAGTGTGACTTGTACTGTTATATAAGTTGCAGTTCATTCTAAATCAAAAGCGCATTGAAAATGAATGTTTCTGTTTAAGACACAATTAAACCATAATACTTGACTTTTTAATTTTAAACATTAATTAAAAAAATATTATAAAAATCCGCAAAGAATTTAAACGAATAAACGTAAAAGTTGAAATAGTTCCAAATGCCAAAACTGTTAATTTCCTGGACGTCACTCTAGATTAAAAAAAAATATACGCACCCTATAGAAAATATAACACCGACCCCATATACGTAAAACCAAATTCAAACCGTCCAAAATCTATAATTAAACAGATCCCTAACTCTACAGGGTGACCAAAAAAAAAAAAAAAAATGAAAAACGGGCCCCAACTCTAATTAGGCCCCGTTTCTTAGTGTTTTGTCCGAATGAAATGAAACTTTGGTCACAACTAGTTTATTATATTCAAAACATCACATCAAAACACTAGGGTCTTTGGCCTTTTTTCGGCGTTCTACAGTATATGTTCTAGATTGCCTCCATTTAGCTTTTGTTTTTTTGGGTCACCCTGTATTAGCAAAAGAATAACTTGCAATTCGTCCAATGCAGACATTTTTAACACCCACAAACCATTCTACGATAGACAGCGGATACAAAGATACAAAACTAGAATATATCCATCCTACACCTAACACTAAAACATTCAGAAATAAGAGAACTAGGTAAATCATATAATTCACTCACCCCAGTTCAACTTAAATATCAAAACTAACCTAGGAAAAAAATTCCTTAATAAAACAACACTTTCGACCCAATAATATCCTTAATAAAATATTCAATAAAAATACAATGAAAATGTAGCGAAAACCTAGAGAAAATCATAAAGAAACATAACATGAAGATTCTAAATAGCACATCTGAGTCAAATAAAAATAGCACCACAAAATCCTGTAACTGTAGAAATAAACAAGAATGCCCATTGAATGGAAATTGCTTAGTGGCATCAGTGGTTTACTGGTAAAAATCTCCACGAAGGAAACCCCAAATAATCATAAATACTGTATCGGTATGGCTGGAAATACATTCAAAAAAGTTCATTTAAAAACCCCAACCGTAAAGTTGCTACATCACTTTCAGCTTATTATAAAGAACTCATTGAAAAAAACAAAAACAAAACCGTAGCACCAACCATAAAATGGAATATTCTCAAAAAAAGGTAAAATATTTTCATCACTTAGCTCACATATTACCTCTGCCTTTCTGAAAAATCATTTATCGTACGTTTTAAAGACAGGGATAAGTTACTAAACAAAAGATTAGAAACCTCTATAAACTGCAGACATTACAAAGAACATCTTCTTAGTAATCTCAATATTATTCCTTAACTTAACTGAGAAAAAAATCTGTAGAATTGTAAGTACACACGTCCACTATTTGTTTTCTTTAAACATGTTTGTGAGTTTTGTTGGATTTTATATGTGTATGAATCTATGTATCTATACATCTGAGCTTGTATTTATACCTGTATGCGCGTCGTACGGATGTTTGTACACCCAAATTGATGTCTGTTCAAATATTTTTATATTCATTTGTATGTATATATTCTTACTAACGTCTAACTGTTCGGTGAAACTTTGTCGGTTTTAATATATGCATACTCATCCCCCCGGGGATGCCCCAAAACATACCCAGTGCACTCATCTAGTCTAACACCTTAATTAACTAAACTTACCACCAACAACTAAATAAAATACAAATTACATAACACCCTCTATAAACTAACCACTCAAACTCGAGGTTTTTACCCCTAACACTGCTTAATTAACCTTTTTTAGCATTAAATATACGAATCTAGGATTTTTCATTACAGGCTTATCTACCCCTACCCCCAACATATTAATTAATTAATTAATTAATTAATAAATAATAATAATAATAATAATAATAATAATAAATAAATAAAATAACATTAAAATTAAAGTTCCTAAAATAAAACACTATATAACTTCCAGAAACGACTTTAAAAAAATAGAAATTACAATAAGCCCTCAACCGTATATTTAGCTTTTCGAGAAAACTTTTAATAATAATCTCAATACGAAACTATGATAAAAATATCAACATACAATAATGCACATTGATAAAAATTATAAGCAATAAAGCATTTATAAAATAATAACGTACACACAAATATAAAAGTAGATTAATGGTCCTGAATAACACATGATATATGTGAATTCTTATGTACATATATGTGCATGCATATATATATATATATATATATACATATATATATATATATATATATATATATATATATATATATATATATATATATATATATACATTTATATATATATATCACTATGGACACATACGTATACCGAAAGCGAAAACTAACATCATTCAATACGCTTTAATATTTTAACCTATTAAAGTACCAACCAGAATAAAATCAAAACACAAATTAATAATTGATTTAATTAAACCAGTAAATATAAATAGCAGATCCATAACACTACTAACAAGAAAAAGTGTCCTGAGTACGATATTTGGGTTTCTCCCATATACATTTGCGTACGTGTATAGGTCCTCTGCGAATGTATGGGTTTATAGTATCTATTTCTCATTTTTGTGTTATTCGTTCATGTATGCATGCGCGCATAAGGAAACAAAATAAATAAAGAGACAATATTATCACCGTTCAATAAGCTTTAACATAAAGCAAAGATATATAGATTAAACATCCAAGTTGTTAATAGTAGAACAAGTTCAAAGCTAAACTTCCAAACAATATACATAAATAAGAAAAATAAAAAATAAAAAAATGAAAATAAATAAATAAACAAATAAAAAAATAACATAAAAAAATAAAAACTCAACTAAAAGACATCAAATCTCTATCAATTGCCTAGTTGACCCAATTTAATTACATCTTGCCAATAGCTGAAACACCCCTAAATGACCTGAAATTTGATCCTCACCATCGGGCTCCATCGGTAGCTATAACAACCGTGCCAGTCCAGCCTCTCCCTCTACTGTCTTCACACCCCACCTATGTATTACTATATTAACCCCCTCCATACTAATTCCTTAACCTTAAACCACCCTTTTTCTTAACAGAAATCGAATCTTAAGAATTAACATGTTCTCATAAGAACTCAAATTTCATCCATCGCCATTCATGGCGAATTCTCTCTCTCCAAAATTTGAAAAGGTGTTAAACCTTTTCAGTTTTTGTACCTTAATGTTTCTTGCCTGATGATATCTAATATTATTGAAACGGTCTGCACATCATAGCAATATATGACTGTATTTACATAAAAAATAATATATATATTTCTGTAAAAGTCTGAGGAAGCTACAGACGGCCAAAAAAACTGTCGAGTAGCTGAAACAATAATGTAACTTAACAGAAAGATACGGTAAATAAAAAAATAAAACAAACGCACATTTGCTTTACAACAGTATTGAACACTTTCTTCAGCTTTTATTAATTACCATTTCCACTATATATATATATATATAAAGGAAAGTCTCGAAATAAAGACGAAACGTTTGAAGAACACATAATACGGTTTGTTCCTTTTTATTTCTCTATTTTGTCGGAATACTATTTCCATTATTTTCATATATATATATATATATATATATATATATATATATATATATATATACTAAGCGGTTTGTAGATAAAATAGAAATTTGGGGTTGCAAATTTTATAATTTAAATTTTATTTTGTTTACATTTTATTTATAGGTTTTTAAGGGAGATGCAGGAAATGAGAAAATGTTTACAGGAGAACTTCAGGATATGGCATTAAAAATTAATGACAAAATAACGATACAGCATATAATACACGTATATAATCAAATAACATTTTAATTAACACTGTAAGGCGGGGGCAAATACCGTAATCAGGGGCCGGAAAAGCCATCGTATTTTACATCGTAACTGAAAAAAACATCACAGGGCTACGGTATTCCGGGGTTCTACTGTATATGTGAAAGAAAACATGTGTAAATGTGTACTACTACATCAAAGATATTGTATTCACTACTAATATGAATTTGTTTATAAACAAACAGTATGCACACACACACACACACACACACACACACACACACACACACACACACACACACACACACACACACACCTCATCTTGAGTTGAGTTAAACAAACCGAGCGGAGGTATTTCGGACGATGTCAAAACATCGTTAAATTCACTACTCGTTCAGCAGCCGCCAATAGCGTAATGGTTAGGAGCCTTGACTGTCGTACAGACGGTTGGGTTTCAATCCTGAATTGAGGTAGTTGCCTGTCTAGCCGCACTGATGAGCTGTGAAACAGTGAAACAGCACTGTATGTGGATTACAATATATATATATATATATATATATATATATATATATATATATATATATAACAGGATTACCCACTTCATTTAAAACCTCTCTCTGCAGAGTAGAAAGTAGAGATTGAGTTTTCATCCGACAGTTGCGTAACTTTCACTTCAAATTGTTTTTTTTTTACCATTCCATGACCGATATTTCTGACAAGGAGGAAAGAACTGCTATTTGTTTTGATTAGACGTAGGGATTTGATCACTTAACTCTCAGTCTATTTCATTTGGAAGTATCCTCAAATGGCTTTTTACCATTATAAGTGATGAATAATAAATAATAAAAAAAGACATAATTACAACAGTCTTGTATTTCTATTCCTCCATCTCGTTACTCTATCCAATCTTCCTTTCTCTCTGGTAACTAACTTAACATAAAAGAAAAAAAGAAGGGGTTTTGCCAAGTTTCACTGTTGTTTCTAAACAACCGTTAATAAGAACGAAAAGAAAACTATTTTATTACTGCCAAAAATACATTAATTTAAAAAATAGACATTACAATTTTCTTTTACCATAATCAAGTTGAGGAAACACTGACTTGGATGCTGTTATGTTTATAAGTGTATATTGTGTAGTTTCTGAATTTTAGCCGAACACATGTATAAATATAGGCATAATTACGACAATAGAATATATAGGCAATCAAAATATTGGCTCAATTGCATAAATATAATCTATGACACTCGAGGAAAATGTTAAGAAGCCAGAGAGCATGAGGATTTTTTCTCTTGACACCAAAAATCAATATATGATATATATATATATACAATTTCTGAAATAGCATTTTCCCTGTTGATTACGATACGTTGCTATTCTTGTGTAGTTTTAGGAGCTCAATACAAAAACAAGAAATTCCGACTGACCGTCTACAATATTGTAGCTTCAAAGTCCAATGTAAACAAATTCTTGCTGAACCGTCGCCTTAATGAAATTCTATCTAACTTACACGAGTAACAATTACCACACTACACCACCTAACCTTCATGAACCTTTATCCTCGATAAATTGTAACTCCCTTGTAAAGAAAAAAATATAAGCAGAAATGAAGAGGTTTAGACGTAACTAGGGCGGGTATAAACGAGCTCCCCCCAGCCGTAGGGGTGATTCCTTTTCACGTTTTCTTTTTTTTTTTTTTCTGCGGATTGTCATCGATGGCAGGCTTAACTTTCATGTTGGCGGGAGGGATTAAAAAAAAAAGAAGTTTATTTAATAACTTAACGTTGGGAGTCACTTTTCAATTATAATGGTCTATCAAATTGATATCCCACTTTGTGGTCCTTCTTTTTATAAATGTTAAAAGTCATTTAATGAACTTTTTAAAAAAATTGTTTCCTGCTAGTGTGAGGGTTAAGTCTGTTGTCGACGATGGTCCGCGGTAGGACTAGGAAAACGTGTAAAGGAATTATTTTTTGCGGCAGGAAGGAGGGGAGGGGGCTCGTTCAGGTCCGCAGTTACCAGTCGCTAATTTAATAATAACACTGAAAAATGGCTGCTCGGGCAACAACTTAACATCTAAAATTTCCATTAGTAATAAATTTAAAAAAAAAAAAAAAAATTTCTAGATAAGAATTACAATTTAAAACGAATATTTTCATCTCGACAAACTGGATAATTTGCGTAAATGTTGGTGTCCAGTCCCCATTCCCCCTATTTTTATAATCTAATAGCCACGTAAGGTTTTCGTGCACTTATAATTGTTTACTATCGAGGTAGATCTGAATAAGTACCGGGTTAAGTTAAAAAATTCAGTATCCAAAGTTAAGACGCCGGAAAAAGACATGGTTCAGTTAAAATATGGAACGGAACGGAAGTTACTAAGCATGTAAAGAAATACGAAACCGTATGAAAATAATTGGTTTTTAAAAATTATTTTGGTTTTAACACTTCTTGTGCTATCATGATACAATAAAAATAGTGACCTTTTATTTTTTTTACGTTTCTATAGTTTTTTGTTGTTGTTATTATCATGAAACAACGATAACAAAAAAGAATAGTAATTTTTGGTGCTTATGCAATTTTAAACTTTTAAAAAATTATTTTGAAGTTAAATTCAAGTTTTCTGATTTTATATGAAGTTGTTAAGTGAAAGTAGAGAATACTTAGAAAAGACCCTGCCCTCCTTATGCAAATAATGGTTTTCTAAATAATAACGTTATTACGTCAGCACCGTAAGAAAAGTGCAACACTTCTCCACGTTTTAGTCAATTTCTGTCGTTTGTGTTTCCTTTGTCAAATGTGCTCTATAGAAAAGCTGTTCTAAAAGTCCACGTCCTTCTTCCTTTATTGATGGTTCTTCCATTTTGTCTAAATGCCTGCGATTGAATTCCATCACCACTAAAACGGGTAAAAATATCTCTCCGAGCATATTCTACGTTTTTAGACTTTTTCTTAACTCGTTTTAAAACATTTCATCTTGCCTAAACACTTTTGAGTCTTAACATACATTAATATTGTTATTTAAACGTTAGTTCGTATCCATCTCATCATATTCATTCTTGGCCTTCGAGCCGGGATCAAAGTGGATCAAAGTGTAGTATCTGTCGGAACAGATACACACACTGGCCAAGATCAAAGTGTAGTATCTGTTCCGGCAGATGCTGCACTTAAGATAATTTGTACCAGTCAATGGAGGGGAAACCCTCTATACTGGGACAATTATTATTTTTGGTAACCAGAGTGCCCCCTTTTTGCCTACTTTTAGGGGAGCTGGTTTTTACCTCACATTAAAAACGGCCTTGTGCCTAATTTGCTCAGTGGGGGAGCAAATAAACACCATCTGTTCCGGCAGATGCTGCACTTAAGATAATTTGTACCAGTCAATGGAGGGGAAACCCTCTATACTGGGACAATTGTTATTTTTGGTAACCAGAGTGACCCCTTTTAGGGGAGCTGGTTTTTACCTCACATTAAAAACGGCCTTGTGCCTAATTTGCTCAGTGGGGGAGCAAATAAACACCATCTGTTCCGGCAGATGCTGCACTTAAGATAATTTGTACCAGTCAATGGAGGGGAAACCCTCTATACTGGGACAATTATTATTTTTGGTAACCAGAGTGACCCCTTTTAGGGGAGCTGGTTTTTACCTCACATTAAAAACGGCCTTGTGCCTAATTTGCTCAGTGGGGGAGCAAATAAATACCATCTGTTCCGGCAGATACTGCAAGCAAAGACCATATGTGTGGGCAACCTCACATATAAGACCTTGGTCAATGTAGGGGCAACCCTTCATACCAATTGTCATTATCCAACTCCCCTACTCCCCGGGGAGTTGGTCCCCATTTCCCCTTCACTCCTCACATTAAAAATCGGGCTTGTGCCTAATTTGCTCAGTGGGGGAGCAAATAAATACCATCTGTTCCGACAGATACTGCAAGCTATGACTAGCTAGGACTAGCTATGACTAGCAAAGACCAGATGTGGGGGCAACCCCACATGCCTGACCATTAACCAGCTCCCATTTCCCACCTCTCGGGAGCTGGTCCCCTTTTTCCCTTCCCCCTCCCTTCACTCCTCACATTAAAAATCGGCCTTGTGCCTAATTTGCTCGGTGGGGGAGCAAATAAACACCATCTCATCATATTCATTCTTGGCCTTCGAGCCGGGATCAAAGTGGATCAAAGTGTAGTATCTGTTCCGGCAGATGCTGCAAGCTATGACGCCTGGGTAATACCTAGGAGGTCCACCCTCCCAGGCCTTGCCACCGGGCTTTCCGGTGGGGCAAGTTTATGCTTGCTGCCTGAGGCGCCCCGACCGGGGAATGCCGACGGGGTTACTCAGGCAATTTTTAAAATTGCAGGAGTGCCCCTCCTTTAGGGGAGCCTGCGGGGTTCCCACTTTCCGGCCTTGTGCCACATTTTGCTGATGTGGGCAGCAAATAAATATCAACCCCACATGCCTGACCATTAACCAGCTCCCATTTCCCACCTCTCGGGAGCTGGTCCCCTTTTTCGCTTCCCCCTCCCTTCACTCCTCACATTAAAAATCGGCCTTGTGCCTAATTTGCTCGGTGGGGGAGCAAATAAACACCATCCATCTCATCATATTCGCTTTATTCTGAACCAATATATTGGCCTTTCGGTCAGGATCAAAGTGTAGTATCTGTTCCGGCAGATGCTGCAAGCTATGACTAGCAAATACCAGATGTGGGGGCAACCCCACATGCCTGACCTTTAACCAGCTCCCATTTCCCACCTTTTGGGAGCTGGTCCCCTTTTCCCTTCCCCCTCCCTTCACTCCTCACATTAAAAATCGGCCTTGTGCCTAATTTGCTCGGTGGGGGAGCAAATAAATACCATTTGTTCCGGCAGATGCTGCACTTAAGATAATTTGTACCAGTCAATGGAGGGGAAACCCTCTATACTGGGACAATTATTATTTTTGGTAACCAGAGTGCCCCCTTTTTGCCTACTTTTAGGGGAGCTGGTTTTTACCTCACATTAAAAACGGCCTTGTGCCTAATTTGCTCAGTGGGGGAGCAAATAAATACCATCTCATCATATTCGCTTTCCTTGGCCTTCGGGACAAGATCAAAGTGTAGTATCTGTTCCGGCAGATGCTGCAAGCAAAGACCAGATGTGGGGGCAACCCCACATACCTGACCTTTAACCAGCTCCCATTTCCCACCTCTCGGGAGCTGGTCCCCTTTTACCCTTCCCCCTCCCTTCACTCCTCACATTAAAAATTGGCCTTGTGCCTAATTTGCTCGGTGGGGGAGCAAATAAATACCATCTGTTCCGGCAGATGCTGCACTTAAGATAATTTGTACCAGTCAATGGAGGGGAAACCCTCTATACTGGGACAATTATTATTTTTGGTAACCAGAGTGCCCCCTTTTTGCCTACTTTTAGGGGAGCTGGTTTTAACCTCACATTAAAAACGGCCTTGTGCCTAATTTGCTCAGTGGGGGAGCAAATAAATACCATCTGTTCCGGCAGATACTGCAAGCTATGACTAGCTATGACTAGCTATGACTAGCAAAGACCAGATGTGGGGGCAACCCCACATGCCTGACCATTAACCAGCTCCCATTTCCCACCTCTCGGGAGCTGGTCCCCTTTTTCCCTTCACTCCTCACATTAAAAATCGGCGTTGTGCCTAATTTGCTCGGTGGGGGAGCAAATAAATACCATTTGTTCCGACAGATACTGCAAGCTATGACTAGCTATGACTAGCAAAGACCAGATGTGGGGGCAACCCCACATACCTGACCATTAACCAGCTCCCATTTCCCACCTCTCGGGAGCTGGTCCCCTTTTTCCCTTCCCCCTCCCTTCACTCCTCACATTAAAAATCGGCCTTGTGCCTAATTTGCTCGGTGGGGGAGCAAATAAATACCATCTGTTCCGACAGATACTGCAAGCTATGACTAGCAAAGACCAGATGTGGGGGCAACCCCACATGCCTGACCTTTAACCAGCTCCCATTTCCCACCTCTCGGGAGCTGGTCCCCTTTTTCCCTTCCCCCTCCCTTCACTCCTCACATTAAAAATCGGCCTTGTGCCTAATTTGCTCGGTGGGGGAGCAAATAAATACAATCTCTTCATATTCGCTTTCCTTGGCCTTCGGGACAAGATCAAAGTGTAGTATCTGTTCCGGCAGATACTGCAAGCTATGACTAGCTATGACTAGCTATGACTAGCAAAGACCAGATGTGGGGGCAACCCCACATGCCTGACCATTAACCAGCTCCCATTTCCCACCTCTCGGGAGCTGGTCCCCTTTTCCCCTTCCCCCTCCCTTCACTCCTCACATTAAAAATCGGCCTTGTGCCTAATTTGCTCGGTGGGGGAGCAAATAAATACCATCTGTTCCGACAGATACTGCAAGCTCTGACTAGAAAAGACCAGATGTGGGGGCAACCTCACATGCCTGACCTTTAACCAGCTCCCATTTCCCACCTCTCGGGAGCTGGTCCCCTTTTTCCCTTCCCCCTCCCTTCACTCCTCACATTAAAAATCGGCCTTGTGCCTAATTTGCTCGGTGGGGGAGCAAATAAATACAATCTCTTCATATTCGCTTTCCTTGGCCTTCGGGACAAGATCAAAGTGTAGTATCTGTTCCGGCAGATACTGCAAGCTATGACTAGCTATGACTAGCTATGACTAGCAAAGACCAGATGTGGGGGCAACCCCACATGCCTGACCATTAACCAGCTCCCATTTCCCACCTCTCGGGAGCTGGTCCCCTTTTTCCCTTCACTCCTCACATTAAAAATCGGCCTTGTGCCTAATTTGCTCGGTGGGGGAGCAAATAAATACCATCTGTTCCGACAGATACTGCAAGCTATGACTAGCTATGACTAGCAAAGACCAGATGTGGGGGCAACCCCACATGCCTGACCTTTAACCAGCTCCCATTTCCCACCTCTCGGGAGCTGGTCCCCTTTTTCCCTTCCCCCTCCCTTCACTTCTCACATTAAAAATCGGCCTTGTGCCTAATTTGCTCGGTGGGGGAGCAAATTAATACAATCTCTTCATATTCGCTTTCCTTGGCCTTCGGGACAAGATCAAAGTGTAGTATCTGTTCTCTGATACATACACAGCGATAGGCAGTGTTGTTCTGGCGACACATTCTCGTGGCCGGCGAGCTTGTTGGGTAGCGTTCTGTCCGCACCCCCACTTTGTCTGTCTTTCTCTGCTCTCCCCCCTCCCCCACGGGGGGGGGATCCGAGCTGATAATTTACGACCTTCCCGCGAGGGAGGGTCGGAAACACTTTCTCTCTTCCCTCCACTAACTTCCCACTCCCTCTCTCAGTTCTATCTCCCCTCTTGCCGCCTTTGGCGCCACTTCTTTTTGGCGCCAAAGTCGGCTCCCAATTTGGACGTCGACTCCACGTCACTCATTTTGGTGAATTTATACAGGGAAGAGAGAGCTTTTATTCAAAAATGGACACTCCCAGCCCGGGGACCACCAATACAGATACCCCCAGCCAGGAGGCTACCACAAGAAAAACTGCTCCCCAAGAGGACGGCTCCCCAACAGGGGAAGCAAAAAGCAACGGGGCATACCGCCCGGACACTACACCAAAGGACGCCCCTCAGAAGGGAGAAAACTCACCAGCAGCTCCCCAAGAGGGCGACTCCCCAAAAAGGGGAGAAAAAACAATGTTGGACGGGGCATCCCGTTCCGGCAACAAAAATCAAGAGGCAGTAGCCCCAAAGGACGATAAGGGAGACAGTGCTCCCCAAGAGGGCGACTCCCCACAAAGGGGAGAAAAAACAATGTTGGACAGGGCATCCCGCTCTGACTACAAAAATCAAGAGGCAGTAGCCCCAAAGGACGATAAGAGAGACAGTGCTCCCCAGGAGGGCTACTGCCCCAAAAGGGGAGCAAATCAAGAAAACGAGGGGGCATACAGCCTAGACCTCCCCAAAACAAAAGGGGCAAAAGCTCCCAAGGACAATAAAGAGGACAACGCTCCCCAGGAGGCCGACTCCCCAAAAAGGGAAGTATTTCCTGGAAGAAGTATAGAGCAGGGAGAGTCGGTCCCAAAGGAAAGCGGAAAGGGAAATGCGCCTCAAAATAGCAACCCTTCCGCCAAGGAACAGCAAAAACAGTCCAACCTCACCAAAGATCCAACACCAACAAGAGGGTCGGCATGGGGGAAGACTGTAGAGAAGCAACTGTCCCCTCAAGAGTATAGAGACTTGTACTTGACCAAGTACAGACAATACATAGAGGGGGCAGAAATTAAACCAGTGCCAGGCGCTTGGGAGGCAATCGAAGACAGAGTGCTCTCCCTCATCATCTCGGATATGCCGGAAAACCGCCTCCTAGGGATGAAAAAGGAAGACATGGCAGGGCTCCTACACAAGCTAAACATCCCGGTATTATACCTGTACCAGAGGAGCTACGCCATGTGGGACATCCTCCTACCCACCAAGGAAGATGCGGAGAGACTCTCCCTACAGGAAATTAAGTATGGGAGAACAAAACTAAAGCCCGAATACCAGGGCAGGACAAGGACCCGGGTGCAGGTATTCAATGTACCTATGCAAATATCAGCAGAAATCCTGGGATCCTTCTTCACACAGTTCGGCGAGGTGGAAAAAATAACCCCAGTGCGGTCGAAAACCGGCATGCACTTGGGCAGCTACACTGTGGCCATGAGGCTAAAGAAAGAAGGCTTCCAGGCGATACCAGCACAGCTGACATTTAAGGAGGCAACTATGACAGTAGTAGTGGAGGGGCGTCGTCCGCACTGCTGGTTTTGCCAAAAACAGGGTCACATGGCCAAGAGCTGCTCTCAAAGGTCAAATCCTACTCAAGTGACACTAAAGGCGGTCCCAACCTCTGAGACAGCACCAGTGTCCAAACAGGCTGTCACAACTCCTGCAACCAGAGCACCAACCCCAGCACCGAGGAAACCCAAAACTGTGCAGGAGCCCAAAGGGGAGGAATGGATCACGGTAATGAGGCGGAAACGGAAGCCCACAATCCCATCTGCCACCGTCCCACAACCAACCCAACAACCGAGGCAGCAACAACAACAGCAGCCTCCACAACAGCCGCAGCAACAGCCATGGCAGCAGACACAGCAGCAGCAGCCAAACCAGCCATTGAACCAGCCGCAGCAACAACATCAGCTGCCGCGGCCAATTCCACAACCAATGCCACGAAAACAGCAGCAACAACAAAAACAGCAGCAGCAGCAACAGCCAGAACAGCAGCAACAAAAACGGCTGCAGCAACCAGAAAAGCAACAGCATCAACCGGAGAAACAACAATTAGAGGAGCAGCAACAACCAACGGTCCCCACACCAATTGAGACGGGGATCAAGCGAAGAAAACACTGCTCCTCTGAGGATGAATCTGCTAGTGAGAGGGAGAGGAACTCAACCTCACCACTCCCCGGTTCATTCAAAAGAATAAAAAAGAAAAGGAAAGGGGAAGAAAAGGCAGCCCCCACTCCCTGTGAGCATACACCACCTCTAACAACAACACAACCCACTTCCACCCCCATACCACATACTGCACCAACACTAGACACCGCACTAACACCAACACCAACATCAGACACCGCACCAACACCAACACCAACATCAGACACCGCACCAACACCAGACACTGCACCAACACCAGACACTGCACCAACACCAGACACTGCACCAACACCAACACCAGACACCGCACCAACACCAACACCAGACATCACACCAACACCAGACACCACACCAACACCAACACCAGACACCACACAGACACTCGTCCCCACACCAATGCAAATTGAGCCGCCATCCCAGAAAGAAAAGAATGAACCCGGGAGGGGGAGAGACCCTTCAGATTCTCCCACTTACGGACTCACTCCAACAGGGACTCTCGCCCTCGAAACGAGAGAGGAACTTTGTTCTGTAGACCCCCTGTCTGTGGCAATGGGCGTACCACACCGGCAGAGAAAAAATTTAAAACCTCTGCTGGACTGCCAACAGATAGGGGGAAAAGACGTTAATGTCCCCTCTAATTTCCCGGACGCCCCACGGCTAACAACTTTCGTCAGGCTTCCTGAGGCCTGCAAAACCAACGTGTGGACAATGCTGGAAGCCGCTGAAGGGGCTGGTCCGGGAATTGAACTGATTAGGAAAAATGACCCTTCCCTTGAGGAACTCGCAAAACAATGCAAGGGAAGGGTCCCAGTGTTGGTCCATCCGTCACTCTATAGGGCCCTTAAATTGACTTACCCTTTGGATGTCGGCGGCATTGTGAGAGAAGGTCAGGACATGAAAAACCTGACCACCTTGAGCATTGCACACAACGTCGGTGTCCTTTCCCCGGCTGACTTCGGAGCTGAGTGTAACACACCTTAAGGTAGGTACCATGGCTTTGAATTTGGCTAGTCTGAATGCGAGGGGCTTGAGATCATCGGGCCGGGCGGCTCGCCTCCGGCACGACCTCTTGTCCCTGGGAGTGGATGTCGCTGCGATTCAGGAGACGCATTTCGTTTCCTCTGTGGACTGTCAGGTGCTGGCCCGAGACTTTGAGGTTTTCTCAGCATATGGCAGCCCGCGGGGGAAGGGAGTTTCCGTGCTGGTTAAACGTACCCTGTCGGCGACGGTCGACGTTGTCCATAGAGATGCAGTGGGTAGGCTGGTTGTGGCCGATGTTGCCGTAAAAGATTCTGTGTTTCGGGTGATTGCGGTTCATGCGCCCAGCACCGCTCGTGAGAGGGTCTCATTCTTCAGTCAGCTTGACGCGTTTGTAGATTGTCGGAAGCGGGTAGTGCTAATGGGGGATTGGAATTCCATCTTAGACCCCGACATAGATAAGGTAGGAGGCGGAGCTAGAGGATCGGAGAGGTGCGAGTCCAGCCTGGCTGATCTGATGGCTAGATGCGGTCTGGTCGACAGGTTTCGGGTCGAGCATCCAGGGCGGGAGATGTGGACGTGGACCAATAGTGTTTCCTCCTATCCAAATACTTACTTGGACAGGATGTTAGTTAGGAGAGGCGAAGTAGACTTCTTATCTTGTCCCACGTTCACTTGGCTAGGCCAGACGGACCATAAATTAGTTATGGCCCGGCTGAAGCTAGGAAATAGGCCTAAGTTAGCGGGGTACTGGAAGTTAAACACCTCCCTTTTGGAGATACAAGACTTCCAAGATCAGTTAAGAGAATTGATTAAAAAGGCACTAGTGGGGGCGGTTACCGGGAGTAAGTGGTGGTTAGGTCTCAAAGCCAAGATCAGAAGCTTCTCCGTCAAGTATGCCCAGCGCCTCGCACTAGATAAGGCCAAGACGAAAAAGAAGCTAGAGCAGAAACTAGCCCAGGCTATGGGGGAGGGTGATAGGGTTAGTCAGGAACTAGCTAAGCAGGACCTTCTACGCGAGACTAGCGAGCGTTACGAAGGCCAAGTAGTTAGAGCTAGGCTTAGAAAGATAGGCAACGAAGCAGTCAATTCTGATGCAGACGTGCGCCGTGAGGTTTCTAGGCGTGGCTCGGACAAATACATTGCAAAAATCAAACATCCGAATGGACGCACCCTGGAATCGACTCGGGAGATCTGCGAGGGGTTTCGAGAACATTTCGAGGAGCGTTTTACGCAGCAGCCCGATCTTCCGGTCCTTGAGTTTAGCGACTATTTGGCCGACTCTCCCCGCCTCGAGGCGGCTAGAGCGGCTAGTTGCGAGGGCCGGGTGACGGAGCGGGAGGTCTTTACTGCGCTGAAGCAGGTCAGCTGTGACAGATCGCCAGGACTTGATGGTCTGCCATACGAACTGTACTTGAGGCTGTCGCCCATGTTTCTGCCTCTTCTGACGGATATGTTCAACCATTGGTTTGCTCAGGGATCCATCCCAGGGCAGGTGACCAAGGGAGTGATCACATTGCTGAAGAAAGGTGACGGGCATGGAGGGGAAGAGTTAGACGACTACAGGCCCATAACTCTGCTAAACACAGAGTTGAAGATTTTGGCCAAGGTCCTGTCGAATCGGCTGCAGGTTGTTATCGACGAGTTGGTTGAACCGGAACAGAACTATGCTGTGAAGGGGAGATCGATTCAGAACAACTTGCACCTGATCCGCATGATCCTAGAGGGGGGAATAGATGACGACACGGAAGCCGCGCTGATCAACTTAGATCAGTCCAAAGCTTTCGATAGGGTCGACCATCGTTTCCTGGCATCTGTCTTAGAGGCCGCCGGTTTTAAACCGGACTTTTGCAAGTGGATCTCCATAATGTATCGACAGCCCATGGCTGTCGTGCAAGTGAACGGAAAGCGCTCGAAACCCTTTGTTATCTCTCGGTCGGTTCGTCAGGGTTGTCCACTGTCGCCCCTGCTTTATGTCCTGGCTTTGGAGCCTCTTCTCCGCAAGCTGAGACATGGGGAGGCAAATTCGGCCCTGCGCGGAATGGCTCTGCCTGGCGGCTCAGCTGCTAAGGTATCCGCGTTCGCCGATGATGTCACGATCTTCGTGTCGGGCTTCAGAGACATTGAGGTCGTGTCGGAGGCACTCACACAGTACGAAAGAATTACAGGGGCCAAGATAAACCGCAACAAGTTGGTAGGACTGCGGTTGGGCGCATGGAGTGGCAACGCAAACCTCCCTGCGCCCTTCAGCTGGACAGATGGCCCGGTCCGGATCCTCGGCGTGTGGTTCGGACCGGGTCTCCAGCTTGACAAGAATTGGTTGGAGGTACGGTCAAAGGTGGAGGCTGCAGTCAATTCGTGGCTTCCTAGGAAACTTTCCTTAAAGGGTAGAGCTGAGGCGTGCGCCACTTACGTCTTTCCTCTCATCCTTTACCGACTGGCCGTACTTCCCCTGCCTGCACAACACCTAAAAGCTCTTGTCGAACTCTTGTCCTCGCTCCTTTGGGACAGAGGAAGACACTGGGTGAGCAGACAGGTCTGTATTCAACGTCCGTGTGAGGGAGGCTTGGGAATGCCGGACTTGAAGTGTCATCGAGATGCTGAGAGGCTGGCCTTCCTGAGCCACTATATGCAGGAGGACCAACCGTGGCACCCCGTGGTTACTGCCGCCTTCCCCGACCTCGTTCTCGACCCTTCCATCGAGAGCCGTCGCAGGCCGCGGGGAGAATCTGCCTACATGAAAGAGTGCCGAGCCGCGCTAAAACGACTACCAAGGTCCAGTGACCTTGTGACTGCTACCCGTAGGGAACTCCACAGGGATCTAGTGAAGGAGGCCGCTGACGACCCGCTATGCGCGCGTTTGGGGTGGCAGCAGAGTGAGATCCGCTCCGCGTGGAGCTGGGCGCCAGGTTCGAGTCATCTGAACAATTCGGAGTTCTCTCTGACCTGGCGATTGGCCCGAAATGCACTTCCACTCAACAACATACAATGCAGTTCTGGGTTTCTGGAGTCGCCTGATTGTCCCCGTTGTGGGACAACGGCTGTGGAAACTACGGATCACGCTTTCTTCGATTGCCGCGAACTCCGCCAGTACTGGTCGTATGTCAGTGGGGTGACGGCTCGCATCGATCCTGAGTATCCTCGCCCAATTACTGTATCCAATGTTGTGGACAACGTGAGGCCGCCGTGGGACCGGGAAAGACAAATGGTCTACGTTACGATTCTGGCCGTGGCGAGAATGGTGATTTGGACGTCGCGTCTGCAAGGTTGCCGGGGGGTGTTGTCTTTTTCTGATCAAGATCTGATCGCGTTCTTTAAACACCAACTACGGGTGAAGATCAGATGTGATAGAAGAAGGCTGCATCGCGCGGCATTTGACAGAAGATGGATACATGTGGCAAGTCTGTGTGTACGAAGAGGAGCCAAATTTGAATACGTGTTCCCCGCCTAGGTGTGGAACGCGCAGTTCTGTAAAGTTAAATTAAACAAGTAGTCTCTCAGCTAGCTGAGTGTGTGTTCCATCCCTCCCCGATTAGGAAGCCTCCAAGATCCCCATCCCCTCTTACCTGCAATTTTTGTTTTCACCCCTTCCTCTAAATTTTACCCATCTTGGAGAAAAAGAAATACAAACTAACCTCCATCCCTTACCCACAAAATTTTCTTTTCTCCATTCACCCCCATCTAGAGGGCATCCCCACCTAGAGACTGACCCGCAGAAGCGAGGTTCCTTTTACAAACCTAGTGGAACGGGCAGTCTATCAACTAGACGGGGTTGGGAGGGTCCTACTAATCACCTTTTTTTTTTTTTTTTTTTTTTTTTCTTCCCCCTCCCTCGACACAAATGAATTATTGTTACCATTTTATTGTTATCTTTTTTGTTTTTACACGTCAATAAAAAATGTTTTAAAAATTGGGAGTTACTAGGACGTCCCCCAATATGAAAGGGTGAATGCGGTATTATGGTGAAAGAAGATACTAGCTGGGAGAAACTTTTGACTTTGTTTAGTTCTGGAGTGACAAGGATGACCAACGACCCCCAAAATCCCCCCTTTTGAGTTGGCCATGTGCCTAAGTTTTTTGTTCATCGTTGATTTTTTTTTTTTCTGTATTTTTTAACATGAATAAAAGATTTAATATCTCAAAGTGTAGTATCTGTTCCGGCAGATACTGCAAGCTATGACTAGCTATGACTAGCTATGACTAGCAAAGACCAGATGTGGGGGCAACCCCACATGCCTGACCATTAACCAGCTCCCATTTCCCACCTCTCGGGAGCTGGTCCCCTTTTCCCCTTCCCCCTCCCTTCACTCCTCACATTAAAAATCGGCCTTGTGCCTAATTTGCTCGGTGGGGGAGCAAATAAACACCATCCATCTCATCATATTCGCTTTATTCTGAACCAATATATTGGCCTTTCGGTCAGGATCAAAGTGTAGTATCTGTTCCGGCAGATACTGCAAGCAAAGACCATATGTGGGGGCAACTCCACATATAAGACCTTGGTCAATGTAGGGGCAACCCTTCATACCAATTGTCACTATCCAGCTCCCCTACTCCCCGGGGAGTTGGTCCCCATTTCCCCTTCACTCCTCACTTTAAAAATCGGCCTTGTGCCTAATTTGCTCGGTGGGGGAGCAAATAAATACCATCTGTTCCGGCAGATGCTGCCAGCTATGACTAGCAAAGACCAGATGTGGGGGCAACCCCACATGCCTGACCTTTAACCAGCTCCCATTTCCCACCTTTTGGGAGCTGGTCCCCTTTTCCCTTCCCCCTCCCTTCACTCCTCACATTAAAAATCGGCCTTGTGCCTAATTTGCTCGGTGGGGGAGCAAATAAATACCATCTGTTCCGGCAGATGCTGCACTTAAGATAATTTGTACCAGTCAATGGAGGGGAAACCCTCTATACTGGGACAATTATTATTTTTGGTAACCAGAGTGCCCCCTTTTTGCCTACTTTTAGAGGAGCTGGTTTTTACCTCACATTAAAAACGGCCTTGTGCCTAATTTGCTCAGTGGGGGAGCAAATAAATACCATCTCATCATATTCGCTTTATTCTGAACCAATATATTGGCCTTTCGGTCAGGATCAAAGTGTAGTATCTGTTCTGGCAGATACTGCAAGCAAAGACCATATGTGGGGGCGACCCCACATATAAGACCTTGGTCAATGAAGGGGCAACCCTTCATACCAATTGTCACTATCCAGCTCCCCTACTCCCCGGGGAGTTGGTCCCCATTTCCCCTTCACTCCTCACTTTAAAAATCGGCCTTGTGCCTAATTTGCTCGGTGGGGGAGCAAATAAATACCATCTGTTCCGGCAGATGCTGCACTTAAGATAATTTGTACCAGTCAATGGAGGGGAAACCCTCTATACTGGGACAATTATTATTTTTGGTAACCAGAGTGCCCCCTTTTTGCCTACTTTTAGGGGAGCTGGTTTTTACCTCACATTAAAAACGGCCTTGTGCCTAATTTGCTCAGTGGGGGAGCAAATAAATACCATCTCATCATATTCGGTTTCCTTGGCCTTCGGGACAAGATCAAAGTGTAGTATCTGTTCCGGCAGATGCTGCAAGCTATGACTAGCTATGACTAGCAAAGACCAGATGTGGGGGCAACCCCACATGCCTGACCATTAACCAGCTCCCATTTCCCACCTCTCGGGAGCTGGTCCCCTTTTTCCCTTCACTCCTCACATTAAAAATCGGCCTTGTGCCTAATTTGCTCGGTGGGGGAGCAAATAAATACCATCTGTTCCGACAGATACTGCAAGCTATGACTAGCTATGACTAGCAAAGACCAGATGTGGGGGCAACCCCACATACCTGACGATTAACCAGCTCCCATTTCCCACCTCTCGGGAGCTGGTCCCCTTTTCCCCTTCCCCCTCCCTTCACTCCTCACATTAAAAATCGGCCTTGTGCCTAATTTGCTCGGTGGGGGAGCAAATAAATTCCATCTGTTCCGACAGATACTGCAAGCTATGACTAGCAAAGACCAGATGTGGGGGCAACCCCACATGCCTGACCTTTAACCAGCTCCCATTTCCCACCTCTCGGGAGCTAGCCCCCTTTTTCCCTTCCCCCTCCCTTCACTCCTCACATTAAAAATCGGCCTTGTGCCTTATTTGCTCGGTGGGGGAGCAAATAAATACCATCCATCTCTTCATATTCAAATTAATAAAAAAAAAGCCAATACTCTTTGTTATGCAAAATACAATTTCTGAATTTTAATAAAAGGCGGACGTATCTTGCTTCGTTAGAAGTCAGAAGAACTAGCAGTTCCGCCCGGCTTTGCTCGGGCGCTATGTACTGTTCATAAGGTTATGTGCATATGTATATATTAAAAAGTGTGAATATATAAAGTAATGCCTTTCTGTATAATAGTCTTCCTTAACTACCATAGAGAAAAGACAGACAGTCATTTTCACTTTTATAGATATATATATAGATAGATAGATTAGATGCAATATATAGTAATGATTTAAAAAGTATTAAAAAAGACTCATGCGCCACACCCGAGAATCGAAACCAAAACGTTCATCTCACGATTTATTTTGCCTCTGCCGTCAATGTCTGGGCTATGAAAACATGTTTACTGCAAGGCTAAAAATTACAACATGAACTAATAGCTACTACGTCATGCATTCGTAATGCCGGTATTCGACCTTCACCTGGCAAATTTCATTTTTTTAATTTTCACAATTTTGCACCGATTTATCCCGGCTAAAACTCCAATATAAAGTTTTGCATGAATTCAAATATCTTATATATTAAGTTTCATGTCTGTAGACCAAAAGCTCTCGGAGGAGTTTGGTAGGCAAATTTTGTTAAACAAAAATATATACGTATACATAAATATATATGGAACAATTTAGCGTTTACTATAAAGTGTTTACGCTAATATTATGCAAGTATAAATCAGGTAGAATACTTGCATGAATATAATTACACGTAATAGTTAACTAAAGATGATTTTTTTTTACATGAGGGTCACCACTTATCAAGATCCGGAGGCAACTCAGGGATAAGGGTTATTGCGTGTAAGTAATCAATGAGATAGTATTGTAGTAATCATTAGTATTGGAGATTTGATAGAGTATCTTACTTAAGGGGCCGATTTGTCAGGAATTTGTTTATGTTGGACTTAAAGACCAACAAGTTGTAGTCAGGTGGGAAACAGGCGAACAGAAGAGAGTTTAACAATCGTGCACTTCTGAGAAAGAAGCTCTGCTCATGGAATCTACGTTTGGTTTTAGGCACAGATAAAGAGTGGTGAAAATTATTGACAGTAGTTTCAGCTAGACGGGTGTTTCTCGTGAAAGATTGGTGAGGGGAGAGGAGAGATTGGAACTCAGACGAGCACTTGCCATGGAAATAACAATAAAATAAAGAGCTGGTCCCCTTTTCCCCTTCCCCCTCCGTTCACTCCTCACATTAAAAATCGGCCTTGTGCCTAATTTGCTCGGTGGGGGAGCAAATAAATACCATCTGTTCCGACAGATACTGCAAGCTATGACTAGCAAAGACCAGATGTGGGGGCAACCTCACATGTCTGACCTTTAACCAGCTCCCATTTCCCACCTCTCGGGCGCTGGTCCCCTTTTTCCCTTCCCCCTCCCTTCACTCCTCACATTAAAAATCGGCCTTGTGCCTAATTTGCTTGGTGGGGGAGCAAATAAATACCATCTCATCATATTCATTCTTGGCCTTCGAGCCGGGATCAAAGTGTAGTATCTGTTCCGGCAGATGCTGCAAGCTATGACTAGCAAAGACCAGATGTGGGGGCAACCCCACATGCCTGACCATTAACCAGCTCCCATTTCCCACCTCTCGGGAGCTGGTCCCCTTTTTCGCTTCCCCCTCCCTTCACTCCTCACATTAAAAATCGGCCTTGTGCCTAATTTGCTCGGTGGGGGAGCAAATAAATACCATCTGTTCCGACAGATACTGCAAGCTATGACTAGCTATGACTAGCAAAGACCAGATGTGGGGGCAACCCCACATACCTGACGATTAACCAGCTCCCATTTCCCACCTCTCGGGAGCTGGTCCCCTTTTCCCCTTCCCCCTCCCTTCACTCCTCACATTAAAAATCGGCCTTGTGCCTAATTTGCTCGGTGGGGGAGCAAATAAATTCCATCTGTTCCGACAGATACTGCAAGCTATGACTAGCAAAGACCAGATGTGGGGGCAACCCCACATGCCTGACCTTTAACCAGCTCCCATTTCCCACCTCTCGGGAGCTAGCCCCCTTTTTCCCTTCCCCCTCCCTTCACTCCTCACATTAAAAATCGGCCTTGTGCCTTATTTGCTCGGTGGGGGAGCAAATAAATACCATCCATCTCTTCATATTCAAATTAATAAAAAAAAAGCCAATACTCTTTGTTATGCAAAATACAATTTCTGAATTTTAATAAAAGGCGGACGTATCTTGCTTCGTTAGAAGTCAGAAGAACTAGCAGTTCCGCCCGGCTTTGCTCGGGCGCTATGTACTGTTCATAAGGTTATGTGCATATGTATATATTAAAAAGTGTGAATATATAAAGTAATGCCTTTCTGTATAATAGTCTTCCTTAACTACCATAGAGAAAAGACAGACAGTCATTTTCACTTTTATAGATATATATATATAGATAGATAGATTAGATGCAATATATAGTAATGATTTAAAAAGTATTAAAAAAGACTCATGCGCCACACCCGAGAATCGAAACCAAAACGTTCATCTCACGATTTATTTTGCCTCTGCCGTCAATGTCTGGGCTATGAAAACATGTTTACTGCAAGGCTAAAAATTACAACATGAACTAATAGCTACTACGTCATGCATTCGTAATGCCGGTATTCGACCTTCACCTGGCAAATTTCATTTTTTTAATTTTCACAATTTTGCACCGATTTATCCCGGCTAAAACTCCAATATAAAGTTTTGCATGAATTCAAATATCTTATATATTAAGTTTCATGTCTGTAGACCAAAAGCTCTCGGAGGAGTTTGGTAGGCAAATTTTGTTAAACAAAAATATATACGTATACATAAATATATATGGAACAATTTAGCGTTTACTATAAAGTGTTTACGCTAATATTATGCAAGTATAAATCAGGTAGAATACTTGCATGAATATAATTACACGTAATAGTTAACTAAAGATGATTTTTTTTTACATGAGGGTCACCACTTATCAAGATCCGGAGGCAACTCAGGGATAAGGGTTATTGCGTGTACAGTAATCAATGAGATAGTATTGTAGTAATCATTAGTATTGGAGATTTGATAGGGTATCTTACTTAAGGGGCCGATTTGTCAGGAATTTGTTTATGTTGGACTTAAAGACCAACAAGTTTTAGTCAGGTGGGAAACAGGCGAACAGAAGAGAGTTTAACAATCGTGCACTTCTGAGAAAGAAGCTCTGCTCATGGAATCTACGTTTGGTTTTAGGCACAGATAAAGAGTGGTGAAAATTATTGACAGTAGTTTCAGCTAGACGGGTGTTTCTCGTGAAAGATTGGTGAGGGGAGAGGAGAGATTGGAACTCAGACGAGCACTTGCCATGGAAATAACAATAAAATAAAGACAGGCTCGCAATGTCTCTTCTGTGGGAGAGAGGTTGCAAGGAAGAGAAAAGAGCATCCCCCACTAAACCACGAAGTCTATTTTGTACTCGGTCAAGGCAGGATAGGCTGTTTTTAGCAGCTCCTGCCCAGATGTTGCAGCAGAACTCCATCCTTGTACGTACTTGGGTTTTATAGAGATAGAGAATTGCATCAGTAGTGAGATATCTTCTGGAGCGGTAGAAGGATCCCACCATTTTCCCAGCGTCCCTGGCAACAGATTTGATGTACGTGTTCCATTTCAGGTCAGGAGTAAAGGTCAAACCCAGAAGCTCATCAAAACATGGAGTCTCCCTTAGATGAGAGCCATCCATTTCAATTGATGCCAGATGAGGATCAGAGCATTGATGATGTAAAGATAGATTGGTTTTAGATGCATTAAAGGTAACAAGCCATCTTCCCCCCAACTGTACCGTGCACTCAAGATCAGATGAAAAGAGAATCAGAGAAATTTGTCATTTATGACCTTAGGTGTGTTGCCATAGATGGTCGTGTCATCAGCATAGATGTCAACGAATGATTTAAGTATGTGTTTTGGGAGATCATTGTAGATCAGGAAGAGAGTTGGGCCCATGATGGTCCGCTGAGGGACTACAGCATTAATACCGAGAGCCTCTGATTTCTGCCCATCAACCACTACTCTTATGAGCCTATCAGAGAGAAATGATTTAATGATTGAGAAAACATTTCAGTTATACAGTAGCTGGAAATCTTGTAAAGTAGACCCTTATGCCATAGCTTATCGAAGGTCTTCGATATGTCAAGAGCAATTGCCCTGGAAAGGAAACCTTTGTCAAGAGATTCACTAATCCCATGAGATATAACCGTTAGCACATCTGCTGTAGATCTTGCGGAGCGGAAACCATATTGCATGTCACTAAGAAGGTTGTTTCTGTTGAGGTGGTTTACTACTTCTTTATTTAATATGGATCCCAACAACTTACTCATGACACGCAGGAGACTTATTGGTCTGTACTGAGAGGGAGATAACTTTTCACCTGAATTCTTAAATACAGGGCATACTGATGAGGTTTTCCAGGGTGTTGGAAAGCACTTCTCCTTAAGGCCACGCTTAAACAGGTTTGTAAGTATGGGGGCAAGTTCTGGTTGGAGCTTTTTCAGCACTATAACTGGAATGCCGTCAGGGCCAGTTGCTTTACTGGAATCAATTATCCCATTAGAAAACCTAAGCAACTAATAGGGAATTAATTAAAGTGAATGTTTAAAAGAATATGCAAATTAGCTAGATCTTTTGCTAGTGAATGCAATTCCATAACCCATATATAAGAAAATTGTATTTTCTTTTCAAATAAGTAGAAAAGAGGAGGTTTAATATGAATATCAATACACGCAAAAGAAAAACGAACTTATAGGAGTATAGATTATACTTAATATAATTTCTGTATGTTCGTATCTACTGTAAATTTGTCCATATATCTATTTATACTTAATCATACATACTAAATTTGCCACAGCTTATACTTTACTCCCAGTTATACCTGTACTGAGTTCTACTTCAAATCATAGATATATCGCTACTATATTCTATATTGAATAGACACATTTTATCATCCCTCTTATCGTCTCAAATATTCAGAGTTCGTGCATCAAATTTTATTTTAATCCCTATTATCAATTGAATGAGACCTTCACATGCTATCCGATTCCTAAACTAAGATATAAGCAATATTTCAACCATATATTAACTTCTTTCTCTCAGACCAACCATTGCAAGTTTAGTTGCTTCCACCGCATAAATTTTTACTTAATCCTTTACCAGTAACAAGGAAATGAAAAGCATAGTAATGTCCTTTCCAATTTTTAAGGAGTGTAACTTTTCAATAGATATATAGCCGTTAGTAACTAACCAAATAAATATTACCTGCTTATGCGGAGTCGCAGAAATACCTGGTTTAGGCTAACCCTCTCGGTGCTGATGGTCCCGTAGATATTCTCAAGTCATCCGTTTAGGAGAAGGAAAACGCTAAACCTGTGCTACTGACCTCATACGTCTTGGCACTAAATAAAGGAGAGAGAAAGCCGCATTGTCGACGACCTTCCTAGAGCTGGTGACTCAAACAAATTACCGGTTTGCAAACCTAAACTGCTTAAGGAGTAGATAGGCTACTCTTTGTTTGCCTATTAGCCAGCGCAGAGGTGCGATCACAGGGACTCGACAGAAACACCCAATAGTTGACCTTGTTTCCTGACTTGAGAAATGAACGCCGTTCCCCACTTTTGTCACATTCCCATCCCCTAAAACTGGGCACTTTGGGGGTGCTTGAGTGCCATATATACCAATCCAATTGGATTTTTGTCTGACGAGTTGAGGGTACCGGTTTGACAGTTACTGGCTGCCGTTTTCGACTGATAATATAGGAGCCCTAACTGTTTTGGTAGTGCTTAGAGCGGCTGCTTCATCATCAGTTATATAATATCGGGATGATTGTAGTGCCATGTCGCGCATGGAAAGAGACTCTGCACCCATCTCCGGTGGGCTTTCCTAGGCCACAATCCTGTAGACAAAGAGTCTGATTGTCTACTTGTGTTGTATGTTTGGCATTCTGGACAACCACTTTGTCCAGTACCTTTCACCCTTCAACTGAAACTTTTAAAGAAAATAAAATGGCAATTCAATCAAAAGTTACGATCAAACCAAGCTTAAACTAAAAACAAAATCAATTTACCTTCTCCCTTGAGGCTTGCATTCACCAATATCCGCGGGCTTAGAACTAATTTTGATGATGCTGAATCATTTCTCCAAGCGAACACCCCGGATATTTTGGCGCTAAATGAAACTAACCGACACTCCTCCATTCCCTCTAACTACTTTAACAAGCCTGGTTATATCCCACTTTCCGTAAGAACTCAGATAAACATATGCACGGACTTGAAGTCTATATTCAAAACATCCTCTCATTGACTAGAGAATCAAAACTAGAATCAGACGACCAGGTCTTTATGTGCTTTAGACTTAACCTGCAACATAGCGTTAGCTAGTTATGTTTTCTCTACCGCTCTCCTTCGACGTTGGTAGCATAACACATAGCCTCTCTATCATTCCCTATCACAGACAGTTACGTTTCCGACACGTTTCCCAGACCAGCAAGACCAACAAGCTACTGCTAGATCTATTTTTGACCACAGTTCAACAAGCATACTTCTAGATTTATTTCTGACCATATTCCCTATGATTGTGTAACGAATGCCCATATCCCATTCAGGAATGCTTATCACGCTGTGATGATGGTAGAAATCGCCCTAAATTGTCGACCCAAAGCTGAAGAGCCATTACTCAAAACGACTAGGTATTATAAGAAGACTGACTGGGAAACCATCAGGGATCTCATCAGAGATGCCACATGAGGAAATACCTTTTATCTTACTGATTAACAGTGCGCAAATAAGACCACTGAATGGTTGAAAGCGGCAATTGAAACTCATTTTCCCACACGGAAGTTCTATAGCAAACTTGTGCAGCTGAAAAATTTATAGAAGCTAGCATTAATTGTAAGAAAAAACAGCGGCAGCTAAGAGGGAGTACACCAAAACCACCAGAAAACCCATTGAAGCGCAGAAATTAGTAATTCGTAATTTATGGAAAATCTACAATGGGCAATAATGGGCAATCGACAATTCCCTCACTATCCAACAACCATGAATTTGTTAGCACGGCAACCGAGGTGGCTAACATGCTTGCCAGTCGGTTTGCTTCAAACTCTATATATTGGCCCAACAAACCACTCCTTCCCTCATTTTCCTTTGCAGACTGACATCACACTAGATGATCTGAAAATTACCCCTTCTCAGGTGTATGATATCATAACAAAAACCTACACACTTCAAAAGCAGATGGACCCGATCTAATCCCGACTGTACTATTAAAAAATGTTCCGCTGATGTTGCTCCAATCCTCTCCAAACTTTACAACAAATACTTTAACAAATCTTGCTTTCCTGACTGCTGCAAAAATTGTTTCTTTGGTACCAGTTTAAAAAAAATTCCGGAGAAAGTACTAGCCCATTAAATTATCGTCCCATTAGTCTTCTTCCGCTTTTCGCCAAAATATTTGAGTCCATAATAAATCAAGCTCTAGTCCATCACCTTATAGACCTTATAGTTGCTTAACTTCTGGCCGACCATTAACATGGATTTAAGCAAGCCCGTTCTACAGCAAATATCCTAACTGTAATCTCTGACGTATATACCATACACTGGCTGTTATGATTTAATTTGTTGTTAAGAGTTATCCCCCTTGGGATTGACATTCATAATAAAAGCGCCCTCTGTTTCATTTTCCCGCTCGATCCTTTCAAGAGCGTACGTGTATTTTACAGTTAATAAAACCTTTCTAAAAGGCAATTCTTTACTTACTGATACTATTCACTTCAATTTTATTAACTATAAAAAAAAAAAAAAAAAAATAATGGATCGAATCTTACGTCCCGACAGATTCGAGGTGGAACCTACATGCCCTAATTCCGAAAAATCCTATAGGCATTGGAAATTAACCCTCCAGAATTATATCCGCTCACATAATAACGGATTAATCGAAAACACTTCAGATAATTTCTTTGCCTTGATCAATTGTATTTCAGCCTCTGTTTTCGATTTAATAAGCGATAAAACCGACTACGATAGTGCATTAAGAACATTGGACGCCGCTTATTTAAAACCTGAAAATATTGTTTATAATAGATATCGATTGATGACGACGAAGCAACAAACAACACAAAATATAGATGCCTTCATACTACAATTGGAAATGCTTGCCAAAACATGTAACTTCGAAGCGGTTTCTGCTGAAGAAAACAAAAATCAATACATTCGGGAAGCTTTCATCGGCGGAATTTCTTCTTCGTCCATCCGACAACGACTGTTAGAAAAACCCATCCTGACTTTACAAGACACATATGCCACGGCCAGATCTCTTGAACAAGCAGAAAAGCATTCGATAAGCTACGCAAATAACTTTACTGTAGCAGCTACAAATAATCCTTCGGGCTACAATCGTATAGCTGTGACTAAAGAAAATATGCATCCAAAAGGGGTTTGTTTTTTCTGTGGAAAATCACGTCATCCTCGATATTTATGTCCTGCACGAAACGCCGAATGTAAAAAATGCAAAAAAAATGGTCATTGGGCTAAAGTGTGTAAATCTTCTATTTCTAACACTCATACTGCTGTTCTTTACGACGACTCTGACTACCCCTCACCTTCTCTATCCTGACTAGGAACTAACTCCAAAGATGTCACATTCACTCAATGCCAAATTAACGGGCACTTCGTGAACGCTATGGTGGACTCCGGCAGTGTAAAAACATTCATTAATGAAAATACTGCTAAAAAACTTAAACTCTTCACAATACCTAAAAACAAAACTATAGCTCTGGCTGCTTCCGATCAACATGCTAAAATAACTGGCGAAGCTGTCGTGGATTTAATACTGAAAGATAAAACCCATTCTGGAATAACAATTGAAATCATTGAAAACCTTTTCATTGATTTAATAATCGGAAAAGATATTTTAAAAAAATATAAAAAAGTAACACTTAAATTCGACGGTCCTAGAGACAAACTTATAATTGGAGCTATAAACACGAATAATTTTTTTCCTACCATAAACGTTCCACCCCCTCCTCTCTTTTCTAATCTTTCTCCTCATACTACTCCTATTGCGACAAAATCCCGACGTTACACTTTTGCCGCCAACAAATTCATAAAAGAAGAGACTGCTAGAATGTTGAAAGAAGGCATAATTGAACCTTCGATATCTCCGTGGCGAGCGCAGGTTCTTGTAACTTCGAATGAGAATCATAAGAAAAGAATGGTAGTCGACTACAGCGATACCATCAATAGATTCACGGAACTAGACGCTTACCCAATGCCTAATATCAATAAGATGGTAGACGACATCGCTCAATATAACATCTTCTCTACTCTCGACCTAAAATCTGCTTATCACCAAATACCTATAAATCATGCTGATCGTAAATTCACCGCGTTTGAAGTAAGTGGCAAACTTTTTCAATTTACTCGTCTTCCTTTTGGCGTCACCAATGGAGTAAGTGCTTTCCAGAGGAGCATAGACTATATTATAGAAAAAGAAAATCTAACCGATACCTTTGTGTATGTTGATAACGTAACTATATGTGGGAAAAATCAAGAAGAACACGATTACAATCTTCAAAAATTCTACAAAATTGCTAAACAATATAACATCATTTTAAATGAAAATAAAAGCATAATTTCTTCTAGTTCTATTACTCTACTCGGCTACACCATAGAAAATAATCAAATAGCTCCCGATTATCAAAGACTAAAACAATTACTCGAAATGCCACCTCCACTGAATCTTAAATCTCAAAAAAGAATAGTTGGAATGTTTTCCTATTACTGCAAATTCATTAAAAAATTTTCTGATAAAATTTTATTACTAAATCAAAACAAAGAATTTCCACTACCTCCATCTGTATTAAAATCTTTTCAAACATTGAAAAATGATCTAAAAGACGCCACTTTAATAACGGTAGATCCAAATAAAGAATTTGAAGTAGAAACGGACGCTAGTAACTATTGCATTGCTGCAACACTAAATCAAGAAGGTCGTCCTATTGCATTTTTTTCAAGAACTCTCAATACTAACGAAATTAAGCACCATGCAGTAGAAAAAGAGGCAGCCGCTATTGTAGAAGCTCTCCGTAAGTGGCGATATTTTCTACTCGGCAGGCACTTTAAAGTCATCACAGATCAGAAGAGCATCAGCTTCATATTCGACAATAAAAGAAAATCTAAAATTAAGAATGACAAAATATGTCGTTGGCGTATAGAATTATCCCAATACAATTTCACTATAGTTTATCGACCTGGACCTGAAAATATTGCTGCTGACACATTCTCTCGCATCTCTGCTCTTACTTACAATCTACAAGATCTTCGTGATTTACATAAACAATTATGTCATCCTGGTGTTTCAAGATTAAGCCATTTTATAAGAACGAGGAACCTCCCTTTTACTTTGGATCAAATTAAGAATATTACTGACTCTTGCTCATCCTGTCAATTACTGAAACCCAAATTCGCCAATACCAATGGAGGGACTCTCATTCAAGCCATATTACCTTTTCAACGATTAAATCTTGATTTTAAAGGCCCTCTACCTACTTCTATACATGGCAACAAATATCTACTTACTCTAATTGATGAGTATTCCCGTTTTCCTTTCGCTTTTCCTTGCAGAGATATGACAAGCAAAACCATTATCCACTGTCTAAACAAACTCTTTTCAATTTTTGGTTTGCCTGACATGATACATACTGACCGTGCTTCTGATTTCTTAGCAAGAGAAATAAAGGATTTTTTACACAAAAAAGGAATTGCTACTTCTAAAACAAGTAGGTATCATCCTGAAGGTAATGGACAGATTGAAAAACTCAACGGTACCTTATGGAAGGCCATTCAAACAGCATTACATTCTAATCAAATGAAACTACCTTATTGGGAAGACATACTACCGGACGCACTTCATTCAATTAGATCATTACTTTGTACTGCCACTAATATGACTCCCCATGATAGACTGTTTAAATATAGTCGTAAATCTGCTTCCGGAATTTCAATTCCTTCTTGGGTTAAACCAGGCCCAATATATATTAGAAACCACACTAAAACAAGTAAACATGAACCTCCTGTAACGCCTGCCACCCTAATAGATGTCAACCCCCACTACGCTTATGTTCAACTACCTTCTGGTACTGAAACCACTGTCAACGTTCGAGACTTAGCCCCAAACTCATCAAATGAAGAAAACTCTAATAATAATCCTACTACTTCAGAGACTTTATTTGAACCTTCTACTAATGAAAACATTGGTCATGAGGAAGACAAAAATCAATCGTCTGATCTTGAAGAAAATCAGATTTCACTAAAAAATAATACTGAAAATCAGTATTCCTGCCAATCTGTGCGGAGGTCGTCCCGAGTTCGACAATTCCCTAGTAAATATAAGGATTTTGTGACTAAATACTGAAAAAACTGCAGTTTGGGTTCATATGTTATTTGTAAATAAAATGATTCTTATGTGATTGTAAAAAAAAAAAAAAAAAAAAAAAAAAAATTTGTCTATAATTAATTACCCCTTACTTGAATACTTTAGGACGGGGAAAATGTTATGATTTAATTTGTTGTTAAGAGTTATCCCCCTTGGGATTGACATTCATAATAAAAGCGCCCTCTGTTTCATTTTCCCGCTCGATCCTTTCAAGAGCGTACGTGTATTTTACAGTTAATAAAACCTTTCTAAAAGGCAATTCTTTACTTACTGATACTATTCACTTCACTGGCCAAAGCAGGGAAGGGTTAGGGCAGTCGACCTAGGTATATCTAAGGCTGTTGACAGGGAATAGCAGGATGGTCTTCTAAGGAAAATCAAATTATACGAATACTTAATTAAATAATTCTTAAATAAATGAAGAATACATGTTCTCCTTAACGGTCGTATATCTAAACAATATGATAGAAATTCGGGTGTTCCTAATGGGGTCGATCCTTTGACCTTTATTATTCCTGATATGAATAAATGACCTCCCTGATAAAACTATCTCTGAGATGGGTATATTTGCTGATGATGCCACACTCTATAACAGGCACGAGAGGAAAAATGATCACTTATCTAAGACGATAGCAGAAACACTAGAGGAAGACCTCCAATCTGTAGTGGAATAGGAACAAAAATGGATGATCACATCCAATACTTCCAAGACTAAGCTTATTTCCTTCAATAATTACAAGAAGCCTTCTCAACCACAAATAGCTATGCCAAAAGATACGTTACCTGAAAGTACTTCTTTGAAACATATCGGCTTAACGTTCATAGGGAACAGACACATCGAGAGCATTGCCAAGGCTGCTGCGAAGAAGGTAGGCTCTTTCTTCCATGCTCGAAAGTTACTTACGTCTGAAAGTATCCTGTACCTCTATAAGGCCACCATTCGCCTATGTATAGAGTATTGTTGTCACATTTGGGCTGGTGCATCTGCTACTTGCTTCTCACACCTGGACAGGGTTTAAAAAAGAGTCATCAACCGGATAGGTCCTGAACTGTCATCTAAGCTTCAACCTCTGTCCCACTGACAAAATTTTGCATTCCCCTACCTGTTTTACAATTGTTTTAATGGTGGCTGCTCAGACGAACTACAAGTCGTTATACACCTTTGACGTAAATACACCCGTCAAACCTGACAAGCAGCAAATTCCCACCTCTACACAGTAGAGATCCCTATATGTAATAAAGCTTTCTACTCTAATGAGTCCTTCATCAGAACTGCTAGACTTTGGAACTCCCTTCCGGGTTCCTGCTTCTCCAACTGTACTGACATGCATAAGTTCAAGTCAATATGAACAGAAATCTTTCTGCTCAACTCCCTACATAGTGTCCCTGCAACTTATGTCCCTGATACGAGCCTCCTACATCAAAGTGTCACTGTGCCTTGTTTAGGGTGAAAATATGATTAAAAAATCCTCCCAGACTTTACCTTTCTTATTTTAGAATAGTTTAGTTTATTGCTAATCGACTGACACCTGTATCAATGTATGCTGACGGGGTTACCCAAGCATTTTTTTTGCAGATCAGAGTTTTGATCCTCTGAGACGCTGGCTATGCAATCACATTTTCCGACCCAAGTGTCATATTTTCTCGATGTGTTATGAAATACCCAGTAAGCTGGAGAGAATCATCCAAATGGATTGTTCAAACCAAGGCTGATTGTATGAGGAGTGACTCTTTGAATTTGTGTGCTCCACTCAAAAGAAAATCAATCAAACCGAATGGTGCAAATCAATATAATTTAAAAAAGAAATGATGACAAAAACCCGGCTCTTCTACACCTATGGTATCGACTATGTACAATTATTACCAAAAGTTTGGGAAAATATAAAAATCCGAAAATGTCAATAGAATTTAACAAGGAAGGTAAAAAGAAAATAAGGTCCTGTACGAATAGATTATAAGAACGTATGATACATAAACTCTCTTTTTCAATAACATTGTTTCTATTATTACCGAAGAATGGTTATTCCTCATTTCTCTCTCTGTGTCTCTTTCTCTCTCTCTCTCTCTCTCTATATATATATATATATATATATATGCGCGTGTGCGTGTGTGTGTGTGTGTGTGCGTGTATGTAAGTGTGTGTGTGTATATATGTATAGAAACGACTGTTTGTTAGAGTCCTCATCTTTTATAAAGTTTTGTATTATTATAGAACACCTTCCACTATAACGCCCTTCCCTAGAATTAACTGATTACATGTAAACAACAACAACAACAACAACAACAACAACAAACCACTTTGCGAAAAAAAGCAGTCAATTCAGAACACCCATACACACACACACATATATATATATATAAACACACAAAAGTTATTGAATAACACGGAATACTTCTGTTTATTAAGTGTTTCTAATCGTAACAGATAAAAAGATGAAAAATAACAGTGCACAGTTAACTAGCAAGACCAATCATACAGGTTTTGTCTGGACGTTAGTAATGAACTTTTTGACAATTGAATGCCATTAATGGTTTTGACGAATCTTTTATATGTATAATAGAAACCACTTAATTATATTCCTTTAGCTATGAGAAACAATTGTGAAAAAGTAATATGGTTCCCATAGGTTTCGTCTTCATCTCTTTCTTTTTCTCTTTCTTTCTTTTTCTTTCACTCTCTTTCTTTATTTCTCTCTACATATACATATATGTGTGCGTGTGTCTGTACGTGTGTGTGTTTGTGTATTTGTGTGTGTGTGTGTTTGTGTGGAATCCTGATTGTCTTCTATAGGGAGTCAATAATTGTTAAACATTAAAACACTTGAGGATAAACATTTTTGTACAAGGGATTTGATGGTGCCATTCTATTGTTTTATGATAAAGTTTTAATTGGCAACGAAAATCTCCAAAATAGAATAATTACACACATAAACACAATTTTTAGCATAAACCAGAACCCTGTTAACGTTTACAATAGCATTAAAACCCTTATGCACCGTTGCTGTTTATAACTGTTGGCGGGAACTAGATACAAACGTCGTTTACAGTGAAAAAATAAATGATAAAACTATATTAAAAGCAAAGGAGAAGTAAAGAGAAGATAATACAAAGAAAGAAAAAAAAATACTGAAGAAATATAGATGATAATTAAGTGCGGGAAAAATAGATTTATTGAATCTGTTAAAGCAAATAGGGTTAAGTATAAAAAGGTCTTCCGAAGCTAAAATGTTTAGAGACATTAATTTTTCTCGCTATTATCTAATTTATAAAACTCACTATGTCTGTCAGTTTGTATGTCTCCATATTTTCAAATTCTATCTCTTCCGAAACTAAAAGTCACAGAGCGGCGTCAAGGGCATGAAATAATTGGATTTTTTTACGGATAGTTCTTTTATGGGTTTTTAACCGGTTAAAATAGTTTTTAAGGGGTCAAAAAAAGGGTCAAAATTAAAAAAACTCGTTATACATTTAGAACATTCATCTTAGTTTATTTTTAATCAGTTCATATGTGTGTTACATTAGTACAGTGGTAACGTCACCAGCTTTAAATGCTACAATTTTGCTTTCGGTTTCGATTTTAGCTGATGGCACCCAAATACTTTTTTTTACTTTTGAAATCACGACTCTATAATGATATATACAAAATCTGGACAAATTAAAATATCATATTTAAGCATATTTTACGACCGGGCAAAGCCGGGCGCCTCTCGCTAGTTTTAAATAAATGAGATATTTGCATGACATTTTTACAGTGGTATATATTGAACTTAATTTGATTAAAATCACCCAGAAAATATTCTTCTTACCATCGAATTTAAATAACTCTCTTTCATCCCCAACCAGGCGTCTTGTTACTTGGAAGATAAGAATTGAGAAGCGAGATGTTTGTTAGCGTTATATATATATGGTATATATTCGCTGTGGCCGGTCGCCCAATGTGTTTTTCAATCTATATAATTTCTAAATATCAACTTTTGTCACTGTCTCGATATATGCACCTGATAGCGAAATAAAACACGCAACTAGGTTATAAAATATTTTGTTTATTTACTGAAAACATTTTCGATTTTAGTACCATAGTTGTGACATCAGTGAAGGCGCGTAGTGGGGGTAAGGCTGCTGCAAAGTGAAGAAAGATGTATCGGTTGTCTTGCCCGTGGTCACCGCCCTGTTCTTCCCGTTGTGTGCTGCCGCTATTTTATTGGCCCGAATGACGTCAAAACATTCCACCATACATTGTCTTGAAATGTCGGTCAATCCCACTGATTCTATGACCTCCATTTTTACTTCTTTGACACCCTCATTTTACTGCAAACACTTATATAACCACACTCAAACCCTTCCACTTTCTCTTATTTTTTTATTTATCTTATATTCCATTTTTATTGTTTTTATATTTACAATTTCTCTTTTTATGATTCCCTCTTTATTTCTTGGATTTAATTTCTTCATTTTGTCTTCTTCCCTTCTCCTTCTTTTTCTTTCTTTTGATTTTGTTTTCATATTTTTACATTTAATATGTTTTTAAATTGTGCAGTTTCATTTACGGTTTTTATTTTTCTATTTTCATACTTTTTTCCTTCTCGTTCATTTTCGCCTTTATTTTTAAGCTAGTTTAACGTCTTTTCGTTTATCTACTTGTTCATTTTCCATTATACATATTAATGTAAACTCCATTTTATTAACACTGATTTTAAGTTATCTAAAATTTCATCTTGTTTGTTGTCCTCTCTCAGGATCCTGATTGTTGAAGGACGGAGGATATTGTTTAGTACCCACATTTCCCAACACACCACTTTTGCCCTTAACTGGGTTAAACAGACTGTCAGAGAGGCCTGATCTGACCAATTGGTAAGTCACGTCAAGCCCTAATACTTATCTGCATAAAAGTCTAATCTACTTCAGAAAACTACACAAAACTTTCTGGCGTTTAATAACAAACAAGAGATAGAGCATAAGTATCAGAAGGCGGTGGCAAGAGTCAATCTAGTACTAAGAAGGAAAAGCTGCTACAAATAATGATCTTAAGAACTTGCTCCCATACTTACGAAACTATTTAAGCGCTGCCTTAAAGAGAAGTGCTTTCCGACCCCCTGGAAGACCTCCTCAGTTTGCCCTGTATTTAAGAATTCAGGTGATAAGTCATCTCCCTCTCAATACAGACCAATAAGTCTTCTCTGTGTTATGAGTAAGTTACTGGAATCAATATTAAATAGAGAAATAGTCAACCACCTCAGCAGAAACAACCTTCTTAGTGACACACAATATGGTTTCCGCTCTGCAAGATCTACCGCAGATGTGCTGACGGTTATATCCCACAGGATTAGTGAATCTCTTGACAAAGGCTTCCTTTCTAGGGCAATTGCTCTTGACATATCAAAGTCCTTTGACAAAGTTTGGCATAAGGGTCTACTTCACAAGATTTCCAGCTACGGTATAATTGGAAATGTTTTCTCAATCATTAAATCATTTCTCTTGCAATAACCCTTATCCCTGAGTGGCTTCCGGGCCTTGATAAGTGGTGATCACTGTGTAAAAAAAAAAAAAAAATTGAAGTTTTCATCAAACATGAATCAGAAAAACAAAAAGAAACCTAAAATGCTGACGAACACTTATGAATATAACTTCTTCGTATCCCTAGGATAATTAGGCGAATGGGTATCTCCCTTAACACTCCGAGGCAGGTAGTGAGCAAAAAAGGTAATACACACACACACACACACACACCTACTATAACACGTAAATACACTGAAGACTTTGCTCTTTCTTTCTCCTTTAACAGGTCTCCTTCATCCCGATGACTACTAGCTATAAACAAAACTATTCTCTCCTCAACAAGCCGGCAATATATTAAATCTTTCTTTACACAAAAACACTTCCACCTACTAACACGTTTCTCTCTTGTACACGCTACTAACGAAGATGACAAATAAAGTTGCTTTTGAATATAGAATGAAACTCCATTTCGTTGTCTCTTATTTTATAGATGCCCCCCACACACACATACACATACACACACATACACACAAGCACGCGCGTGTGGGCGCACACACACGATTTATTTATATTTTAATTTTGGAGTACTTCCATCTCATCCAGATTGACCCTACATGGGTTTGAGGTATTTTAATTTTGTTTTGGTTTTTCTTTTTCATTAATTGTTTTTATTCATTTTTTAATTTAATTTCTATTTTTGTTTTTTCATTTTTTACCCTTGTTCACATTTTCTTTCTTTACATTTTCTTTCTTCACATTTTAGTTCATTATTAGTTTTTTTTACTTATTCGTCTACTTCTTTTAATGCTTTTCTTCTTATCACAGTTCCAATTTTTTAATTTCTTATCTAAATGTTTTAAAGTCGATGTTGTATAAAGAATATAGAGAAAAGTCATACATACATACATACATATATATATATATATGTATGTATGTATATATATATATATAACTACTTAATTTACTCACATAAAATGAATATACGAAAGTATAGATTTATGCGTAAACTTTAAGTATTTACTTACAAAAGTGCTCAATGGGTAGGTTGAAGTTTTCATCAAAAATGGATCAGAAAAAAATATATACATAGGTATCATATTATGACAGTATGCAAAAAGGAAGAAACACCTGTAGCCTTTTTGGACATTTTCAACGTTTCGTCCCCATTTTTTGGGGGACTTCCTCAGGAAAGTCAAGGAAGAGCTGCCATGATATATTTTATTTCCTCTATTATTTCTATCATTTTCTGATGAAGTTCTTTGAAAATGGCCACGAAATGTTGAAAATTTCTTAAAATGCTGCAGATTTTTCTTCCTTCATATATATATATATATATATATAAGAATATAGCGATATATATATATATAAGAATATAGCGAAATATATATATATAAGAATATAGCGAAATATATGTATATATATATATATAAGAATATAGCGAAAAGTTATATAAAAATTGAGATAAAGTTATGTAAGAATTGAGATAAAGTTATATAAGATAAGAGAGAGAAAAAAGAAAACGATCAGTTTAGCTTTATTCTCATAATGATTTTTTTCTATAATTTCTTGAATGCCGTTAGGAAAAGCAATAATCTAATTTTTCTAGGGTTTAATTGACAGTAATTTGATCTTAGAACTTTTCAAAACAAAAAGATCACGAGAAGTTGGAGAGGACATTAGTAAATTGGCACAAGAGACTTCATTTGTCAAGTGCTTCGCTAAATTTTGTATCTAAATGTTGACTCTATATTGAGTCAGATTCACAACTGAAATGCGACTAATGCGTTTTCAGCGATGGATTCATATAGTAAAGATTATGCGAAAAATAATGCCTTCTTTGCAGTTACACTAGACATATATACTTTAGTATTCATATGAATGTGTATTTACATCTACCTCCACACGCCCTCTCATTAAACACCACGTGAGTATTAAAAAGAAAAAACTTAAGCATGAGGGTTCCTTGCGGTAATGAAACACGGACGCTTCTGTGCAGATTAATTTCCGTGTATATATTTTCATACTATATATTTTCATGCTATATATGCAGGGAGACCCGACGTTGACCGGAATTGAATGAGGCTCAACAATTATTCCACCCCTCTATACTTTTATTGACATCGAATCGGTGAAATCACCCATTCTTTATCAAATCGATCGATTGCCTGCCCTAGTTAGGGAACATTCATTTCGAACACGACCCTGTCTTACAAAAAAACAAAAAACAAAACAAAACAAAAAACAAAAGACAAAACAATTGCTGATATTATGAAATTATTTTACATAATCATTTGAATTGAAGTAAAACGTACAAAGTCAAGTATCATGGTTCAGTTGTGCTCTAAACCGAAACATTAATTTTGAAACCAACCCCCGTCTTATAAAAAAGAATATACAGTTGATTTTATAGGCTTGGTCTTTCTGCTTATGCGGTGATAAAACTTTCCTAATATACATGGGATGTTAGCTTGTATGAAAGTGTTAACTTTAGTCAAAACCTGATTTCTTTCTTTAATCGTTTGTTTTTCGGTTATCGATTTTCGATACTTATCAAACGTATTCAGATGCAAAATTAATGTAAGGACACACTCAGACATATAAAGTACCTCCGTGTGAAAATTAAAAAGAAATCGGCACGCCGTTTCGGAGTGCTTAGGGAACGAACTCACACACACAAAGTTCCTTTTATATGATAGTAAATAAATAGATAAAATACACGCATAAAAATAAATGAATAAAATTATATAAATATTCTAAAGAGCCGATGCGGATCGATCAATCTCGCAGTCATAAAATAATTTTAGGATAAAATCTTACTAAAATGCAGTAAAAAATACGAAGGAACAGTGTCTTATTACTTCTTAGATTCTTTGATAATCACTAAGCCAATTTGGGTGAGATGGCGCAGGGGAGGGAAAAATAAAATGCAACACTTTTTTTTTCTGTTCGTATTTTTGACTGCGTTCTATGAAGATTTTATTCTAAAGTTATTTTTATTTTTCTTTATTGCATTTTCGATACTTATCAGACGTATTCCGATACAAAACCTACATAAGAAGACTCCCAGACACACAAGGTATCTTCATGTGAAATTTAAAAAAATCAGCCCAGACGTTTCGGAGTCCATAAAGAACGAACTCACACACACAAAGTTCTTTTTATATAAGGTAGATAGATGCATTCTTTTGTTTCTTGATAGTGGTTTCAGTGATTTTTTTGTGAAAGTTAGGCAAGGGGGACCATAGATTAGAGTTCAGACGAGCACTTGGCATGAAAATAACGATAAAGTGGAGACAGGCTCGCAACATATCTTATGTGGGAAAGAGGTTGCGGGAAGAGCATCCCCCACAAGGCTACGAAGTTTATTTTGAATTCTGTCTAAGTAGGATAAAGTGCTTCTAGCAGCTCCTGCCCAGATTTGGTAATAATACTCCATCCTTAGTCGTACCTGGCTCTTATATAGGTAGAAAATTGCATCAGCAGTGAGATATCTACTGGAGCGGTAGAAGGATCCCACCATTTTTCCAGCGACCTTGGCAACGGATTTGACGTACGTATTCCATTTCAGATCAAAAATGAAAATTTTCACTGGAAAATAAAAATCAAATTCAATTACATGTCAATAGCCTAATTCTTAGTGCTTGGAAATATATGAAAATTGCTAACAAAAACAACAATAATTTGGATAGACATCTGTTATGGTGGAATGGTAGCTTACTCTTTCGGGAGTAGATGAACGTTCCCTGTTACTATGAATAGAGTTATGACTAAATATCGTGACAGTCATTGATGGCAGTCACAGCCACAGAATCGTACGCGGACTTTTTGTAGCATACTAATCCGCGAAGACGTTTATATATATATATATATATATATATATATATATATATATATATATATATATATATATATATATATATATATAAATATTGTACAAGTAAGAATATTAAAGAACATTAAAAGGCAATTTAACTCAGAATGCTGATAAAAAATTTAATATTTTTAAAGGTAGCGTTGCCCAGTCGTAAAACACTCATGAATATCATATTTTAATTCATGCAGATTTCTTTTTTATTCATATTTTAATCTGTGCAGATTTCTTCTTATTATTATTTATTTATTATTAGACAATTCTCTATTGATTATTATTTATAATACAAATCTCACCTGTCTGTTTAAATATATGTATGAATATTTGCATGTATATATGTATTTTGTATGTCTCACAAAACCTTTCGACAGAGGAAACGGATTTTCACGAGATGGGTATGATTTTGAAGTTCGACCCTTATGATGACAAATATCGAAAAATTGGCAAAAAAACATTAATTCCTTCACCCTCAACTGGGCACTTTTCTACGGGGAGGGTTCGCTTTTTTCGCCGATATTTTCGAAAGTCATCGCCTCTTTTCGATTGTCTAGCCTTAATTTTAATCTACATCAATTCTTGTTTGGCGATGGGCGCAACAGCTAACGCATCACGTTTTTTTTTCACTTTCTTTTCCTCCTTCACGGTACGGGTTCGAGCCTGCTTACCTGCTACCACTTTTTTGCGCTCGCAATTTTCCTTTTTTTTTCTTTTTGCTCAACCAGCACCTTTACCCTACCACTTTCTTTTTCACCATTGCGTCATGGGTTCGATCCTGCCTATTTCAACCTTTTTTTGTTTTGCTTAACACACACCTAAAAACTCCCTGGCAACGTCAGGTACCCAGGCCAGTCCAATATATATAGTAATGATTTCAAAAGCAATAAAAAATTAACTCGAGTACCATATGCTAGAATTGAAAGTAGAACGTTCAACGCTCCAGCCTTAGTCGTTATTTATCTTTCCAGCGCCATTACCGTCCGAGCTACCGACAGATGGATACGGAATATTAAAAATTAACCGACTTTGAGCTATAAATGTTTAATTTTGAACTTGTGCAAAAGTAACAGCAAGAGTACTATTTTATTCAAACTACCCTGTCATAGTTAACTGTTTGGCTTTCAATTTCCTCCCTTAGCAGCTATTTCTGCCGGCGAACAACCACATCGAAAGTATTCTCGAGGTACAAATATTCTGTATATCAAATTTCAACTCTGTAGACCAAATATTCAGAGAAGAGTTTGATAGAGACTTTTTGCACACACACCGAAAATATCACATATATAGCCCAAGTGACAAACCTAGTGGGACTATATCTATTGAAGAAAAACTTGAATTCAAATATATTTAGGGGAAACTCTATAGATACAATACTGATAACAAAAGCTAGGCCAATGGAATACAATAACACAATGAAAAAACTTCAAAATTTCGGCCTTCCTATTGACGTTGGCTCTAATAAAAATCATCCAACTTTTTAGATATCTCACTTAACCTTTATACCGAATCTTACAGCCCATATTACAAACCTAAGCTGGCACTACTGCATGTGCACAAACAGTCTAATCACCCTAGTTCAACCATTAAATCTATAGTACCGCCTACCGCCAGGATAATTTCAGCTGATAAAACCATTTGATCAAAACTCTGCTTTCTGCAACGATGCCTTAAAAAATTCAGGATATACAGAAAAAATAGAACACTGCAAAAACAAATCTAACACTAATAAATTTAAATCAATAATCACTGATGTTATGACTCAAACTAAATCCCATATAAGAAATCCCTTTTACACAATAAATAATAATCACCACTCTAAACAACATACTCCAAAACTTTTCGCAATCAATCAAAAACAAGTAACCCCATTAGTCGAAAGTTTAGTTTAAATTCCCTTTCCTTTGTTCTAACGTTAAAACCAACATACATAAAACATTATTTTATGTTGTGGAAAATTCCTTCAAATATCCACATAGATATAGTACATTACTAAATAAAAATTCAATTAAAATATCATATTCAATCATGCCTAACGTGGCACAGACAATTATTACATCGCAAAATAAGACAATTAAAACCGCTTAAGCAACTCCAGCCCATTTACCCCCTAAAACAAATTATAGCTGCCAAAACAAACGTAATTACCCATTAAAAATGATTGTATCCATAAAGATGTTATATATTTATGCTCAATTATCGAATAACTAGCTGATGATACTCATTTTTAAAACATCAAGTTATAACATTATATAATCAATTCTTAATGCTGCAATATTTCAAGTTATAAATTTATTATGTTTTTTACTAGAGCAACCTGTCCTTTTCTTTTCCAGTTTTAACAACTAGTCTTTTACTTTCCCATGTTTAAGCTTAACCATATTACTTTTCATGCTCGCATTTTTCTATTGTAATATAATATAATTCACTTTTAGAAGCTTCAACATAGAAAAAAACATGTACCTATTTAATATAAATTAATAACAGGAGAAACTTATCGGTTAAAATTGCACAAAATGCTGCTTTTCAGCTAATTCACTCCAACATTTTACTTGCTACGGAAATCGGATTATTTGAAGAACTTTTCAAAGGATTCAACCAATTCGGAAGGGATGGATTATCACATGTATATAACCTAAAATATGCTAACAAAAACGATTTATTTTTAAATATACCATTATTCATTGGATTTTATTACGGTTCCAGTATATTTGTTACCTCAACTTTGAGTATCAGTTTTACACTATTATCTCAATTTTAATTTCAATCTATGTGTTAATAAGCAAAATTCATAATTACTCATATCTAGTTTGATTACAAAATATCCACTGATGAGATAAGACATTTACTAAAAATCCATGGGTTAAAGAAAATACTTTAATAATTATGTGTACTCCTTTGTCAAACAACAAATTGTGTTGTAATTAATTCTACATAATTTATCTCAGAATTTCCATTTATATCATTGCTCTATCTCGTATATTGAGCTTTCTTTATCTGCCTTGGATCTTCTTATAAATATTAATACTAATATTTATTTAGACTTTATATTTACATTATTATACAACTTGTATTCTTACTGCACCTTAGTATTTCATATATATATATATATATATATATATATATATATATATATATATATATATATATATTTGTAGTCATCGACATACAGTCCTGTTTCGTTGTATCACAACTCATCAGTGCCGCTAGACTAGCATCTCTCCCAAGCCAAGGATTGAACCTAGAACCGTCGGCAGTTCTCCCACTCGACCATGGAGGCGACGCCCGTAAATAACTCGTCGGAATGTCTATTTAAATAGACACCCACCCCCACTTTTATAGTGCTCAAATCGCCTGTTTGTAAACAAACAAACAAACAAACAACGAGCTTCGCATTTTTCAGCCAATTAAGTAGCGAGTGAGATTATTTACAACAGTGCTCTACCCAAAGAGGGGGGCTTATGACAAAAAGTCTATATATTATTTTAATTGGAATTCATTATTGAGATGAGTATTAGTTATATTAATTTATATTTATTACGGACTATTATTCTCATCTTTATTAATTGTTGTTTCACGACGTTTCGGCAAACTAGTCCTCTGGCCTTCGTCAGGTGGTAACCACGACGGATAGGAACTTCGAATCTCCTAACTGCATTCTCAGCAATCACTGCCATTCGTAGTTGTTGTCGTCTCACCACGTTTTGGCCAACAACAACTACGGATGGCAGTGATTGCTGAGAATGCAGTTAGGATATTCGAAGTTCCTATCCGTCGTGGTTACCACCTGACGAAGGCCAAGGAATAGTTGGCCGAAACGTCGTGAAACAACAACTAATAAAGATGAGAATAATAGTCCGCAATAAATAAATTAATATAAATAATACTCATCTCAATAATGAATTCCAATTAAAATAATATATATATATATACCATTCTGTACGGACCTGACCATGGAAGATCAGATAATAAATAAACGTGGATTTATAAGATCAAAAAATCCAACCTTGATCGACCCCTTCGGGGCGCGTGGCGCAGTTGAGAGAGACGTTGAATCTCTACAGTTACAGATGAGTATTGTCTGAAGATAATGGTTTCAATCCTACCCAAAGCGTGCCAGAGACTTAATTGGCCAAAAACGTGCTGAGACGACAACAACTACGGATGGCAGTGATTGCTGAGAATGCAGTTAGGAGATTCGAAGTTCCTATCCGTCGCGGTTACCACCTGACGAAGGCCAGAGGAATAGTTGGCCGAAACGTCGTGAAACAACAACTACTAAAAGATGAGAATAATAGTCCGCAATAAATAAAAATTTAGACAAAAAGTCTATATTTCAAATTGTAAGATGAAAACTGAAAAATAGCCAAAGACGTCACAAGAATAAAAATAGATTACAAGGAAAAACTTCAAAATTGAAAATGTTTGTGATGAACAATGAAGCAATATTCTACATACGGATTGGATGGAAAATGTTCAATTATGGTGCATGTCTATAAAGTGTTTCTGTAAAAATATAAAAGCCTTAAATTCGAAAGCACAAAGAAAAAAATGAAAGAAACCTATTTTGATGTTTTTGTTCTGGTGGACTAGAAATATATAAAACTGACTGAAAAAGTACACTTTAAAAAATATATTCACCCAATTTCTACGAAGAAAAAAAATGCTCGATTCGCGTTGTAATTATTATAAATTTTCATTCGAAGCATGCAATAATGAGATTTAAAAAAAAAAATAGAAAAACAAAAATGTTGAACGACAGAATGAATTTTAAAAAAATTCTCACACAAAGTATAATTCATAAAATTACTTAATTCATTAAAATATATCCGAAAAAAATGTATAAACTGTGAAAAAAATTGAAAGGGTTAGGGTTAGGGTTAGGGTTATCGATTGTTGGAGGAAAAGAATTTGTGTACTTGCCTTATTACTAACAAAAAGAAAAGACCTTGTTGTTTTTGTTGTTTGACTATTTTAAAAGGCTTTCCCTTGGATCATGTAATCTTTGATCACATGATACTTCCGCATATAAGGGGGAGGATACTCACCTGTGCACTCTCCTGTTTTTCTTTGGATCTAAAGTTGTTTTGATGTTCGCCTTGTTGATTCATTATTATTGAACCTCAGTGGTTTTATTAACTCTTCAAGGATTGTGTTAATTGGACTAACTAGTTGGCGATTGATATAATTTATTAACTGACTGATGTCGTAAAAGAGGCAATTCTTTCGCAAACTAAGGTAAGTGCACTGGTTCCTTCCTTGGCTAGAACAGTCGTTTAATCCCTTTCGGTTTCTAATTATTTTTTTGACAAAACTTAATGCAGAGAAAGGCTAAATAGAGAGGTGTTACGGTATGATGTGATTTACCCTATTTCGAGAGAAGGACTCATCTAGTGACTATGATGAAGTGTCTTAGTAATCATGGTAGCAGTCATTGGTTACAGTTATGGTCACAGTATCAGACGCGGACTTTCTGTAACATACTATTCTGTACGTTGTTAAAAATACTCTTGTAAATATACCATCGTGCTGTCTTATTTATCGGCTATCAAAGACCCAACAGATTCACTTTCCTATATATATATATTTGCCATCATTACTCGTTTTCTGACCAGTAAAAAATTCATGATCACCCACTTCCCGACCAGACAGCGTAGGAGAGATATAAACAATTTTTGGGAGAAGGAGTAAAGTAGAGCTAGAAATGTTTGGAGAGGAAATTCATTATAAAAATCATAAATTTACTTTATTATTAAAACGAAAACATGTTTTTCATTAACTTCAATACTAACACTTTCTAGGTTACGATTGAGAAGGTATTAATCTGGGGTGAGACCGTTACTTTCAACTTTACTCCATGAATGAATCTTCTTAGGTCAGAGGAACATCCAAACATTAATGCAGGAGGCCTCCCTGATAACATTGTTTTCGGGATGGGCATATTTGCAAGTGATACGACGCTTTATAACAGGCACGAGAGATAAAAGGATGCACAAAAATTTAAGATAATGGCAGAGTCCTTAGAAAACGACTTCTAGACCGCAGTGAAATGGGGCGTAAATAGATGGTAACATTCAATGCTACTAAGACTAAGTTGCTCTCATTTAAACATTACAAGAAGGCTTCCCAACCACCAATAGCAATGACTAATAACACCCTACATGTGAATTCTTTCTTCAAACTCCTCGACTCCCTCGCAGGAACTGGAATAACTACAGTGGAACGATAACATCGTCGCCCTAAAAAAGACGACAAGATTTTATTTCCGTTTGATGAAAACCGGTTTTCTTTTTGTTGTTGTATACCATCTACTATTTGGCCAGTTGTGTACAAATCACAATCATGTCTGAAAGTGACAGAATGTTCAACGAGTGAGATCGGAGATGGTCGCTATACAACATGCTCTCTACCGATCCAAGTTATGACAACAGAACCATTGCCAGCACCGTCAAAATGCAAATCCAGAAAGTTCAACGCTTGACGGCACAGCTTAACATTATTTCCGGCCACGGTTATGGTTTTTGATGGGGGTTCAAGTGAGGCCCACGTCATGCCACCTCACATCTTTAAAGTTAGTTTGAAAATCAACACCAAAGTGTACCTGGGTGATGTGCTGACGAGTGTGGTGATCCCCTGGTGCAATCAGGTGACTGCTGGCAGACCCTGAGTGTTGCAGCAGGACTCAGCACCGACCCATAAGTACAAAGAGACCCAGGGTTGGTTTCAGAAGGAGGGTTACAATTTTGTACCTTTCTCTCACTGCCCCCTCCCCTTAACCTGTGATCACTAGAATTTTTTAAAATTCAATTCATAACAGTATATATTCAATTTATAACAGTATATATTCAGTTCTTAATGCTGCAATATTTTAAGTTATAAATTTATTATATGTTTTACTAGAATATCTTGCCCTTTTCTTTTCTAGTTTTAACAACTAGTCTTTTACTTTCCATGTTTAAGCTTGACCATATTACTTTTCCCGCTCGCATTTTTCTATATATATATATATATATATATATATATATATATATATATATATATATATATATATATATTACCATATTGAGTGATCATTATATAAGTTTATTGGAGAAGCATGAAACACTAGTGTTGGCTGGTAAAAAACTTCATATTTATAAAGATACTAGCAGCGTTTCCCGGTCGTAAAATACGTATAAATATCATATTTTAATTAATGCAGATTTCTTATTTATTCTAATAAAGCCAATTCTTTTATTTCATTATGAAATATATTCTCTTATTTCATTATGAAATATATTCTCTTATTTTAGTATCCAATATATATGAAAAATGATTTCAAAAGCGATAAAACTATGGCTTGTATACTGGAACAAAAACAAGAATGTTTAGCGATCAGACCTTACTCCTTATTTATTTCTCAAGCGTCGTTACCAGCTGAGCAAAGGACAAATGGATACGAAAGCTTGAATATTAACCAACTTTGAGCTATGAATGTGCAGCAGTCGACACTCGCCACATGACAGGCAGAAGCTAATTATCACGATTCAAGATTTGAAATCCATTTCCTCCTGGCTTGTTCAATAACAAGCCAGCTCTCAATAACGTGACCGAGTACATAAAAGACGAAATCACAAACCTTTCTTTCTCTTTCTCTCGCTACTCTTCCAGCAGCACACATCGCCCGGGTGGGAGTACAACAAGCTAACAATGGCTCCCTTCTAACTACCATTTATTTCCATGTGCGGTAACCAAACGAACATTCTTTATCATGTTAAAGAACATACACTGACACACACCCACGCCAACACATTAATACACTGAAGACTTTGTCCTTTTTCACCTTTAATCAGCTTCCTTCGTACCGACGGCTACTAGCTATAAACACGTGTGGACTGAAATCTTCTCTCATCAGCAAGCCGGCAATATATTAATTCTATCTTTACATAAGAACATTTCAGCCTACTAACCCGTTTCTCTCTTCTACTAACAAGAATGACAAATAAAGTTTGTTTATTAAATGTTAAAATGGGACTTCCTTTCGTTGTCTTTATTATTAACTAACCTATTAACCCGTTCACTCTTGTACACGAACGAAGATAACAAATAAAGTTTGTTTATTAATATTGAATGAAACTCCATTTCATTGTTTCTCATTTCTATATTTTGGTGACCCAGACGTGATATGAACACGCAGCCATTCCGTTTTATCATTATAAACTAAAATAGTGAGTCCAGAATACGTAGCCTTCAATAACCTTCTTAAATGAAGAAGAAGAATGAGAATTCATTAATTTTAAAAATAAAACTAATAATGAATTTGCACATGATTACTTAAATCCGAAAAATACAAAAAAATACAAAAACTAGCTGCAATTGTGTTTAATGATATTTCAAAGTAATATGAAAATTAGTTAATCCTCACGTAGTCGCTCGTACGTTCATAACTGAGTATAAATGGAATTCATTTTAATATTTTTTTAAATAGAAAAAATAGGCTTTTGACATCAATGTCGAAGCGAAAAAACTCAATATTTTACGGCACTGATTCGTAGCCGAATGGTGAGAGCTGCCGACTGTCAATGCGACGTTTGTAGGTTCAATCCACGGCTGGGGAAAGGTGTTTGTCTAACCGCACTGATGATTTGTGGTACAACGAAACAGTACTGTATGTGGATGACAACTAAAGCCCCACCCTTTTGGGTTGAGCACTTTGTAAATGTATTTTCACCCGTCGCGTATTAAAAAGCGATTAAGCGAAGCCCACTATTAATTTGTTTGTAAACAAGCTGATAGTTCGAGCACTGTGCGACAGGAGGGTGTGGATTTAATACGCACTCTAGGAGAATTATTTACTGCACTGATTCGTAGCCGAATGGTGAGAGCTGCCGACTGTCAATGCGACGGTTGTAGGTTCAATCCACGGCTGGGGAAAGGTCTGTCTAGTCGCACTGATGAGTTGTGATACAACGAAACCGTACCGTACTGTATGTGGATGACTATATATATATATATATATATATATATATATATATATATATATATAGTGTACTCTTCCATCATAAATGCCGAAAAACAGTATGCTGCGCCTGTATTCGTATTCGTTATTTATGTAGGTATATTACTAAAATATTCATATCAAATCATAGAATTACGTCAATAATTAATATATATATATATATATATATATATATATATATATATATATATATATATTCTAGCTTGGGTGCCCAGCGTTGCCCGGTTGTTTGAAGGTGTGTGTTGAGCAAAAAAAATAGTGGTAGTAGGTAGGCAGGCTCGTACTCGTACTGCAAAGGAGGAAAAATAAACGTGAAAAAACAACGTGACGTCTTTGCTGTTGCGCCCATCACCAAACCGGAGGTGACGAATGTTTAAATGAAGGCTAGTTAATCGAAAAGAGGGGATGACTTTCGAAGATATCAGCGAAAAAAGCGACCCCTTCTGTAGAAAAGTGCCTAGTTGAGGGAGAAAGAATTAATGTTTTTTAGCCGATGTTTCAGTATTTGTCGTCCGAAGGGTCCAGCTTCAAAATGATACCGATCTCGTGAAAATTCGTCGTCGCTGTCAAAAGTTTTAGGCAAACATACATACATACATACATACATACATACATACATACATTTAAACAGACAGGTGAGATTTATATTATAGATTATTATTATTATTATTATTATTATTATTATTATTATTATTATATACATATATATATATATTTTGAGTATATATATATTTTAGAGTAACATATCTAAGCGTAATGAGTTTACTTTTGACAAATCAAATATTTAAAATTGTGACAAGGACTCTGAGTTATACGTGCTGATAATGCCACCACAAAAGAGCAAGCGATAACAGAATAAAGCTACAAATGTGACTATTATAATATAGAAAACACTTGAAGAATACCAAACAATGATTAAGAAAACTCCAAGTGCCACTCAAAGACATTTCAGCTTAACATTCAAATGCTCTTTGGCTGAAGGTCAACAAAAATCAATTATTTTTCTTTCTTATTTCGTTCAACTGTTTTTATTACTAAAGAAACCGCAATTAATATACACAGGTTATATCGACCCGGCTTTACCTTGGGCTCATTTTATTCTCATTTCTCGTTTGCTTTTTTTAAAAACATATTTTGTTTTTCTAATTCTGAAATTAATAAATAACCAAATAGCCGGCGTTTTTAACTGATCACCATTGAGGCACGTGGACCGCTACTTCTTCATTACTTCCTCTTTAAATCAAATATTCGTTTGATAGCGAATAATAATAATAATTCAATGTCTAATTATAACCGTCGATATAACCAGAGTGTATATATATATATATATATATATATATATATATATATATATATATATATATATAGTAAGTAATAAAATGTATATGGCAATTAAGCTACACTGAATATTCCGCGTTTCATCCACTCTAGGATTCTTCAGGCTTATGCGCATAAGCCTGAAGAATCCTAGAGTGGATGAAACGCGGAATATTCAGTGTAGCTTAATCGCCATATACATTTTATAACTTACTAACTAGCTCTACATACGTATTGAGCACTTTTTAAGTAAATACTTAAAGTTTACGTATAAATCTATACTTTCGTATAATAAAAAAAGTTTACGTATAAATCTATACTTTCGTTAATTTTATGGGAGTAAATTAAGTATATATATATATATATATATATATATATATATATATATATATATATATATATATATATATATATATATAGGGTATTCAAAAAGTCACTGAAGTGTTTTGAACTTAGATTCTTTATTTTTTATATTTTCTTGTAATTTTAACACAATCCGACTTAGACATTGAAAAACTAAAAAACAAAAAACAAAACAAAAAAGCAAAAACAAGTGAAGTATGCATGGTCCCCCGTGAGTGCACAGTGAACGAGGCACAAAAAATAACTAAGTTCAGCACTTTCCCTCCCCTATTTAGCCCCAAAAGTCCCCAGGGGACGTAAAATTCTGGTGAAAATGAACAAACGGTGCAGTTTTAGGCCTTAATTTTATGTAAATTTGAGTTCTGCACCATGCAAAAAAAAAAAACAAACAAAAAAAAACAACGAAATGACTAAATCCATCATTTGCCCCCCCCCGCCCATTTAGCCTCAAAAGTCCCCAAAGCCTTAACATATTTAAATTTGAGTTTAGCACCCTGTAAAACTGCTAAATAGACATACACAGAAAATTTTGGATAAACATGGTAAAATAGTAAAAAAAATGTTTTTATTAGCTCTAAAAAGCTCCGGGAGCACACCCTCGAGTTATTGCGAAGTATAGACAAGCAAAATTATATAGAAACAGGTTAGTTACAACTTTTCAGAAAGTTTTATAAAAATCCAAGGTATTAATATTGTTTAATAAGCACAAAAGTGTCCATTTTAGCAATTTTAACCCGAAAGGCAACCCTGGGGGGGGGGGCAATCAGAGTTTTCCCGGAAAATGCGTTCTATTACATTTTTTTTAATATCATGTTTAATGTTTGTGCAAAATTTAAAAAAAAATTCAAGGCGTAGTTATTGAGAAAAGTGCGAACGGACAAACGGGCGAACGGACAAATGTGAATTTACAGGTCCACCCAATTTTTGTCGGGGTACCAAAAAATGCAAAATTAAAACAATCTTTATTTATGAAAAATAATGTCTTTTAAATGTTGCCCATTTTCAACTTCACATATTATCTCTCGCTATGGCAATGTCAAATGGCCACCATGTTCCCCAGACTTGACTAGCCTCGACCTTTTCTTGTATTTATTCATTTTACTTATATTTCAACATCTATTTTCTTACATCAATATGCAACTGTAATATTGTATTCTTTTAAATATTCTTTTAACTAATGCAACTGTAATATTGTATTCTTTTAAATATTCTTTTAACTAATGCAACTGTAATATTGTATTCTTTTAAATATTCTTTTAACTAATGCAACTGTAATATTGTATTCTTTTAAATATTCTTTTAACTAATGCAACTGTAATATTGTATTCTTTTAAATATTTTTTTAACTAATGCAACTGTAATATTGTATTCTTTTAAATATTCTTTTAACTAATGCAACTGTAATATTGTATTCTTTTAAATATTCTTTTAACTAATGCAACTGTAATATTGTATTCTTTTAAATATTCTATTGCGATTTTCAAGATCTGTCATTAAATATTTAATTCCAATAGTTTTTTCTTTGTTGAATTCAATAACAATTGCCAATCGCAAAGTTCTCGTCCGCTTCACTTTTTTGGCAACCTGCCGTTATCGACAATTATCGAAGTTACGTTGATAGGAGAAACACACGTACACACTTTAAATTGTCTTATAATTTTACGAATGTAGATTATTTTCAACTTTTTCAATTAAATATTTTCGTTTTGCAAAATTCCATCATGAAACGAAGACGATTTTCCCGAAAGTACGAGTCATGAATAATAAATAGAAACATTTTGCTAAAATTTATTTTTGCTTAAAATAAAATTCTTATTGCGCTGATTTGACATTTTCCGATTCAATCAAATTTGTTGTGGCAATTCATATTGGAGAAACACGTTTGTAACAGAGTGTGATGTGTTCTACAATCCCCAGGTTTGGTTCGTAGCCTAATTCGCGTACAGAATCAGTTGTTCGTCTCTATGAACTCGCAATGGTGATGTGGCAGTCGAAGTTATCTCGCCTAGTAGCTGCAATGCTTTTTCTACATACAACGTGCGAATGCACATGCTGTACCTTGTCTTCATAAGCCACCAACTAAGGGTGATAACACAGTTTCGGTGGCTAAGACGGTACTGCCGCCCTTAGCGCCAGCAGCAGCATTCACTACCGGACAAGGTAATGAAGAAATACAAAAAAAAAACAAAACAAAAAAAACAAAACAAAAAAAAAAACAAAAAAAAACAAAACAAGCAAGGTAATGAAGAAATACAAAAAGAAACAAAACAAAAACAAAACAACAAAAAAACAAAAAACAAAACAAAAGACAACAACAACAACAACAAAAAACAAACAAAAAGCCCTAAAAAACTAATAGTCCCGATCGGTTTTATTTATCACAAGAGTCGGTTCACAGATATCACTGCAGAGAACTGAATAGTTAACGGATTTTCTTAATTGAATAGTTAACGGATGTATCATATATATATATATATATATATATATATATATATATATATATATATATATATATATATATATATATATATATATATATATAAACGTGTTCCTTGATTTTTTTCTCAAAGAACTGTAAAGTTACACATGATATTACCATCCCTTACCTCCACCTGGTGGTAGTGTAAACGAGGTCGAAGCTTCGAGAACTGCGACTGAATCGAATCAATTCAACCGCCAAAGACGTTTCTCTCCTCGTTATGTTCAACCTGGAAATTCCTATTTAATGCCGAATCCAGTAGTTTTGGAAAAAAGGTTTTATGCTTCAATTTCTTTATATCTTCATATATGTATTCATGGTGTTTAATTGTTTTACGCCATATCAACCCTTTTCGGTTCAATTATTTTGGCAAAAGTTTTCAATTCTTAAAGTCCTTTGCACCTTCAAATATTTATTTATAGTGTTTAATTTGGTTGTTTTATAGAGAAGATTTGTGGTTTTTGTTTTTAGCTTTGCAAAACATGACTGAGTTTTGTAAAGAGAAAAAAACAATAACATCAATGTTTGGTGCATTTAAGTCAGGAAACTAATATCTTCAGACAGCCTGATCTGGTAGCACCAGACACGTTACTTTGTGTAAGTGCGTACGTGCATATGTAAATGCATATGAAATGACCTCACCGGTAGGGAAAAAGGAGCACGTTAGAGACGGGAAGAACGTTCGAGATCACGTTCGAGAGAATAGGGAAATTAATGCCGTTGTACAAAACAAAAAACAAGTTGAAGTTCTTTCCTATTTTTTGCGACTGAGCATATAACGTGTTGGTTCCCGGACAACTTTACATTTGGATTTCCTCTTATATTACATCTTGTTCTACTCTTAATTCTAATAGGATTTTCAATTCTCTTATTAATTTTGAAGTTATATAGACAATTTTTATGGACGCACACAAATAAATGTTTATACGAGATATAAACCAAATTTTTTCCCTTACTTAGTTGATAAAATATCAACTTGTGTTCAGTTCATCGTACACAATGATTAATTAGCTATAAATATTATGCTGCAACATTAAATATTATAGTTTCGTTTTAATAACACTACCCGAGAACTTCAAACTCATCGGCATTCATAGGCAACATGAGTTGGAACAAATACATTGATAACATTGTGAAAGCTGCTATAAAGAAGGTAAGCTCCCTCTACTCACACCTGACACTATCCTGCATCTTTACAAAACCACCATTCATCCATGCAATGAGTATTGTTGTCACATATGTGCTGAAACATCTACCACTAATCTCTTCCTCTTAGATAAGTTATAAAAAAGAGTCTCCAATTTAATAAGTCTCGAATTATCAACCAAGTTCCTGTGTGTGATTAACAAGTAATTGACTCAAATATGCTCGGAGGAACACTCTTCATTTGTGCCCGACACACAACTAAATCTCACCTCTTCACTGTAGAGGTAACTAACTTCTACTCTAATGGTTTCTACCTTTAAACTGTTAGACTTTGAAATTCCTTTCTCGTTTCATGCTTCTCTGGCTGTGCTAACATCCAGAAATTTAAATGGAATGTCTATCCGCACTGATGAGTTATGATACAACGAAGCAGTACTGTATGAGATGACGAAGTTCTATATTGGGTGTAACTGAGTCTGTGATTTTTGGGTGCCAGAGGGTTTTTTTTTTTACACAGCGATCACCACTTATCAAGGAGGCCCGGAAGCCACTCAGGGATAAGGGTTATTGCAAGTACATTACGTTAGTGTGGAGATTTGATGAAGTGTTAACTTAAGGGGGCGGTTCATTAGGAATTTGTTAACGTTGGACTTGAACACATCCAAGTTGTAGTCCGGTGGGAAGCAGGCAGACGCAACAGAGTTCCACAGGCGTGCAGTTCTAAGAAAGAAGCTTTGTTCATGGAATCCGCGTTTTGATTTAGGCACAGATATAGAGTGGGGGACATTTTTCACAGTGGATTCAGCTAGACGGGTGTTTTTCGTGAAAGATTGGCGAGGGGGGACCAGAGGTTGGAGTTCAGACGAGCACCTTCCATGGAAATAATGATAAAGCAAGGATAGGCTCGCAACGTCTCTTCTGTAGGAGAGAGGTTGCAGGGTAGAGAAAAGGGCATCCCCCACTAAGCCACGAAGTCTATTTTGTACTATGTCAAGGCAGGATAGGCTGTTTTTAGCAGCTCCTGCCCAGATATGGAAACAGTATTCCATCCTTGGACGTACTTGGCTTTTATATAGATAGAGAATTGCATCAGTAGTGAGATATCTTCTGGAGCCGTAGAAGGATCCCACCATCTTTCCAGCGACTTTGGCAACAGACTTGATGTACATGTTCCATTTCAGATCAGGAGTAAAGGTCAAACCCAGAAGCTTGTCAAAACACGGGGCCTCACCCAGACGAGAGCCATCCATCACAATTGATGCCAGACGGGGATCAGAGCGTTGATGATGTAAGGATAGGAGTTTGGTTTTGGATGCATTGAACCCTATTTGCAGTATTTGTTTTCACTTTCATTAATTGCGATCTTCTCAGATTACAAATTTCAAAATGTTTGAAATATAAAAAAAAAATGAAATATTAACTTGAAGGAAGCAACACAGAGAGAGAGAGAGAGAGAGAGAGAGAGAGAGAGAGAGAGAGAGAGAGAGAGAGAGAGGGGGTGAGAACATAGCTACGATCAAAAGGAAAAACTGAACGGTGAGATAAGGAGATTATTATAGATCAAAGCACATCTGAGAATGTAAATATTATTTTAAACAGCAGAATAAAAAATGGCGATTAAAATATAGACAGCAAAAGCACGCATTGTTGTTCGTGGAGAATGAATATTTGATCCTTTTACAATAAAGTAGATAGACATAATAAAAAAGCATCTTTCACGGATTAAAGGAAAAAAGTCGACACATTTTAAGTGAACAAATTTTAAGATGTCTGCAGCGATCGAACAACACAGTGATCAAAAGGAAAGAAAAAAACAATGGAGATAATCGATAAAAGTACATTTCAAAAGCAGTGACTTTTTTAAAAGAAAAGAACACTAAAATAGAGACAAATGCAGCAACTGACACTGCTACTTCTACTCCTGCTACTTCTACTATTATTATTATTATTACTACTACTACTACTACTATTAGAGATCGAACGTTCTATCTCATAGCAGAGCGAGCGAAAGAAGTCAACGAACAATATTACGTCGGGTTACAGTGGCGTCTGGCCTAATAGTTAAACATAACCAATGCGCATGGTGCGACCTTTTCTTCTGGCCAGGAAGCTCAATTCCCACTGAAACTAAAAGGTAGTAGAGCAAAATAAAGCTCATTATAACAACTATATATAAAAAGGAAAGAAAATTGAGCGTCGTCCCTGTAGTAAACCGACCATTGTTTCGCCAACTCTTGGTCTGCGATTGCATTTTTATGGTTATGCTAAAGATACTATCTTTTCAGTCGTCATCGCCCTTTTTAGCGGCGAAGAGAGTACTCCCCTATCTATCTCATTAAAAGTGAGTTGGGTTTTCACCCTTATCGACAGGTCTGATAAAAGCAATTTTATACATTGTTCCATACCGATAATGGCCGTCCCAATGTTTTCTGTACATATTTAAAAAATAAACAATGTTTATTTTTTAAATTATGTACGTTTTATATACGTTTATACATTTTATATACGTTTATATACACGTTTATGTGTTTTATATGCGTTTATATACATTTTATATACGCTTATACGTTTTATATAGGTGTATGTACACGTTTATATACATTTTATATACGTTTATACGTTTTATATATGTTGATACATTTTATATACGTATTATATACGTTTATACGTTTTATATACGTTTATATACACGTTTATACATTTTATATACGTTTTATATACGTGTATACATTTTATATACGTTTTATATACGTTTATACATTTTAGATACGTTTCATATACGTTTATACATTTTAGATACGTTTTATATACGTTTATACATTTTATATACGTTTTATACACGCTTATATACATTTTATATACGATTATACGTTTTACGTTTATACATTTTATATACGTTTATACATTTTATATACGTTTTATATCTCTTATTCGTTTATGTAAGTGTATACGTTTTATATACGTTTATATGAGTTTATACGTTTTATATACGTTTATACATTTTATATACGTTTTATATACGTTTATACATTTTATATACGTTTTATAGTCGCTTATATATTTTATATACGATTATATGTTTTATATACGTTTATACGTTTTATATACGTTTATACATTTTTATATACGTTTTATATATCTTAATCGTTTATGTAAGTGTATACGTTTTATATACGTTTATATGAGTTTATACGTTTTATATACGTTTATATGTTTCGATAGGTGGCATTGGCAACGGTACAATGCTAAATTCTTTCTTTTCATAATACAGCAAAACTGAGATGCTATATTTACACATTGTCTAACGATATTACACAGTAAATATTTAAATCAGTACACTAGAATACCAGTAAAATAGAGATCTAATAATTTAAGTTCAGAAATCAGTATTATTATTATTATTATTATTATTATTATTAATAATAATAATAATAATAATAATAATAATAATAATAATAATAACAGCGTCTTAACAGAAGTTAATCTTTAAACAGCTAAAATTCAAGTGACAAATTATTAATCTTCTGTGTAATAGATGAACCGAAGGTTATGTAAGAATAAAAAAAGATAAATCTAAATAAAATAACCTCTCCTGAGCTATGTTCAAGTTCCGTTCTGTATCCTCTGGGATCTTGCGACCACACGGTTGTATCAGTTAAGATAAAAACGAAATGAATAAAAATGGAGATGCACCTCTCCACCGTACTGTATATCGATACTCTACCGCTAACTGGGATAGCTTCCGTACACTTATATCTGATCTACCACTGCATTCCATGTTTAAAAACGATGTGCCCTCCATAATATCAGACCTGACCGAATGGCTAATTGTATGCATAGACGATTCATACCATCCAAAAAATTCCAACAAAAACCTAACAGCCAGCCATGGTTCTCCCCAGAATATGCTGCTGCCATCACGCACAGAAATCACTTTTTCCATAGCTACCAACGTAATAGATGCACTGAGACTAAAGATGCCTTCAGGACTGCCAACAACCACTGTAAAAGAGTAATAAAAAATGCAAGAGAGCTATATGCTCAGTCCATTATATCTAAAGTAGCTGAGCAGCGGCTTGGTTCCCACCAGTTTTGGCAAATAGTAAACAGGATCCTGAACAGAAGCGTGCGTTCTATCCCAACCATCATCAATGGACCTGAGGTCATCTCGTCAGCATCAGACAAGGCCAAACTATTTGCCAAGAACTTTGCAGCTAATTCTACACTATGCGACGAAGACCATCAACTCCCCGTATTTCCTCCTATAACGGACAACACTCTCTGCAACATACAAATATCTGTGCGTGATGTCGCCAAGCTAATCAAGAACCTTGATTCCAGTAAAGCAACTGGCCCTGACGGCATTCCAATCATTGTGCTGAAAAAGCTTCAACTAGAACTTGCCTCCATACTTACAAAACTCTTTAAGCGTTGCCTTAAAGAGAAGTGCTTTCCAACACCCTGGAAAACCTCATCAGTATGCTCTGTATTTAAGAACTCAGGTGATAACTCCTCTCCCTCTCAGTACAGACCAATAAGTCTCCTGTGTGTCATGAGTAAACTGCTGGAATCCACATTAAATAGAGAAGTAGTCAACCACTTCAGCAGGAATAACCTTCTTAGTGACATGCAATATGGTTTCCGTTCTGCTAGATCTACAGCAGATGTGCTAACTGTTATATCTCATAGGATTAGCGAATCTCCTGACAAAGGCTTCCTCTCTAGGGCAATTGCGCTTGACATATCAAAGACCTTCGATAAGGTATGGCATAAAGGCCTAATTCACAAGATTTCCAGCTACAGTATAACTGGAAATGTTTTCTCGATCATAAAATAATTTCTCTCTGATACGCTCATAAGAGTAGTAGTTGATGGACAGAAAGCAGAGACCATCAATATTAATGCTGGAGTCCCTCAGGGGTCCATCCTGGCCCCAAATCTCTTCCTGATATACATCAATGATCTCCCAAAACACGTACTTAAATCATTCGTTGACATCTATGCTGATGACACGACCATCTACAGCAACACATCAAAGGCCGTAAATGACAAAGTTCTCTCAGATTTTCTCTCCTCTGATCTTGAGCGCGTGGTACAGTGGGGGAGGAAGTGGCTGGTTACTTTTAATGCATCTAAAACCAAGCTCCTATCTTTACATTATCAACGCTCTGATCCCCATCCGGCATCAATTGATATTGGTGGCTCTCGTCTAGGGGAAGCTCCATGTTTTGATAAGCTTCTGGGCTTGACCTTTACCCCTGACCTAAAATGGACTACCTACATCAAGTCAGTTGCCAAGGTCGCTGGAAAAATGGTAGGATCCTTCTACCGCTCCAGAAGATATCTCGCCCCCGATGCAATTCTCTATCTGTATAAAAGCCAAGTACGTCCAAGGATGGAATACTGCTGCCACATCTGTTAAAAACAGCCTATCCTGCCTTGACAGAATACAAAATAGGCTTCGTGGGCTAGTGGGTGATGCCCTTTTCTCTTCCCTGCAACCTCTCTCCCACAGAAGAGACGTTGCGAGCCTGTCTTTGTTTTATCATTACTACCATGTCAGGTGCTCGTCTGAACTCCAATCTCTGGTCCCCCATCACCAATCTTTCACGATAAACACCCGCCTAGCTGAAACCACTGTCAAAAATTTCCCCCACTCCTTATCTGTGCCTAAATCAAAACGTAGATTCCATGAACAAAGCTTCTTTCTTAGAACTGCACGCCTGTGGAACTCTGTTTGGGTTGCCTGTTTCCCACCTGACTACAACCTGGATGTCTTCAAGTCCAATGTGAACAAATTCCTGATGAACCGCCTCCTTAAGTAAGACAATTTATCAGATCTCCAATACTAACGTACTGTACACACAATAACCCTTATCCCCGAGTGGCTTCTGTGTCTTGAAAAGTGGTGACTACCTTGTAAAAAAAAAAGAAAGCAGTATAGATTTGTTGGTCACTGTTGTTCTTTTCAGGGCAATCTCAAAGTACAATAATTTGCGATCGTCAACTGTTCTTTTCATGACAGTTTAATTTTTAGTTCATCCAGCTGGGTTAATCAACAAGAACGCTTACGCCCGGTTATCATGGCGACTGAACAAAAATGATTAACGTAAATTGTTGATTTATCTGTTTCCTAAAGAGAAATACATATGGTGTAAGAGCTGTCATGTTCGGTAACGAATTCCTTATAATGATTGCTTGGTTAGACCCATTACTATCCTCTATGAGGATGCTGTTGTTTGTGTTAGCATCATTACTTAATTTCAGATAATCAGATAGCGCTCGTTTCCCGGATATTCTTTTTAGTTAGAATCCTTTCTAGAAAGACCACGGGAAAGACCTTGCGAAAGTTTCCAACATCCCCAAGTGTACGTGTTTATGTGGAACGAACTGGATTCGAAGGTGACGCACCCATGTTTCCAATCCGTGTCGTTAACCACCTAGTCACCGTCACCTCTCCTTTGGCGACAGTCAATAAATCCCTCCTTTCGAAGAATATGGTATCTGCAAAGAAGTGCTTCCAGAGAAATAAACAGATACTATACTTTGATCATAGACCGAAGGTAGGATTAATAATTCAATTTTATTGTTTTGAACAAATTCATTGTCTATTATATATTTAACAAAGATTATGTGTTTCACTTTTCTTTGTAACAATGTCTTGTTGTTATTGTCTGAGATTTCTAAACCTGCACCCCATACTTACCCTCACCCGGCAACAGACGTTCAAATCGCGTACCTCCGCTCTGCTTTCAACTTCAAATGTCGACTTCAAATCAGTGTCGTTTACGACAAGAAAGCTATTAACACGAAGCTCGCACACACATACATCTAAGCACACACTCACTTCAATACATCCACTCCCATGTTAGCATCTGACGCCTCGTAAACTTTCTCTTTCATCATTTACTATTACTCAGTGTTTTTGTTATATGCATAAAGAACCTCTTTATTATCACTTTTTCTGTTTTTGTTTTCAAAGTTCATGAAAGTATTAGTTAATATTTTGTTAATTATTATCACGATTCTGAATATTATTGCAATGTTATGAAGCTTTTCTTTTTACTTGGAGATGTTACCGCTTATTAAACCCGGAAGTGATTCGAGGATAAAAGTTAATAAGTGTTAGGTAGATGGCGAGACAATATGATCAGTAATGATGGAACTTAGGTAGAGGTTATTTATTTAAGATGACGTATCAACAGGGACCTATTTACATTAGATTTGAAAATTACTATGCTACAATCAGCTAGGAAGCAGCCCAACGATATTGTGTTCCACAGCTGGACAGTTCTAGGAAATAAACTCTGCTCATGGAATTTTCATTTAGTTTTAGGCATAGATAGAAAGTGAGGGGAGTTGTTGACGGTTGCTGTAGCTAGACGAGTATTTGTTGTAATAGTTTTACGGGGAGACCATGGATTGAAGCTCAGTCGAGCTCGTGCCATAAAAGTAACGATAAAGTTGGGACAGACTCGCAATGTCTTTTCTGAGAAAGACGAGGTAAGGCAGTGAAAAGATAATTGTATGTTTATTTCGAATACGGTTTTGTACCCTATCAAGCCAGTAAAGGATACTATTAGGAGCTCCACCCCAAATGTGACAACAGTACTCAATCTTAGAACGTATTCGACTCTTGTACAGGAAAAAAGATGTGTCGAGAGTGAGATACTTTCTCGAGTGGTGGAATGATTCCACCATTTTTTTAATTGATTTTTGAAATGGACCTCATTTCGGTCTTCCATTTCAATTCAGGGGTAAAAGTCAGTCTCAGAGGTTTGTCAAAGTAGGGTTCTTCCTCAATACGAGAGCCGTTCATTTTAATTGGGGTCAAGTGAGACATGAGCTAAAGTATTTTGTAAAACAGCCACAGAAATGTCACATTTTGGCCATGGGACAGGGGTCAGAGTTTGTGCGAGCGCTGGGCCTATTGGATCCAAGACTTTTTCTTGGACTCTGTATAAGAGGGGGAAACTAGTAGCAGATGCCCCAATTTAGATGTAGCAACAATAGTCAATAAATGAGCGAATTGCGGCTTTGTAAATATACAGGATACTGTCAGGTACGAGCAGTTTTCTAACACGGTAGAGGGAGCCTAATTTTTTTGTAGCGGCCTTTGCCATATTTTCAATGTGTTTGTGTTTTTTTTTTACTTGAGAGTCACCACTTACTAAGGCCCGAAGGCCACTCGGGGATAAGAGTTAATGAATGTAAGGTAGTAGTGTAGTAATTATTAATGGTGAAAATTGGGTAGAATGTGATTATTTATGGGGACGGCTCAACAAGAACTTGTTTAGATTGGATTTGAAGGCTATTATGTTATATTCAACCGGGAAGCAAGCCAGCTGAACTGCGTTCCGCAGGCAAGTAGTTCTAAGAAAGAAACTTTTTTTTATGGAATCTGCATTTAGATTTAGGCACAGATAGAGAGTGGGGGAAATCATATATAGCGATTGTAGCTAGTCGAGTTTTTTTTTGTGAAAGTTTAGCAAGGGAAGACCATAGATTGGAGTTAATTCGAGCACTTGCCAGGAAAATAGCGATAGAGAAGAGACAGGCTCGCGACGTATCTCCTGTGGAACGAGGTTTTAATTCATGTTACCCATGAATATTATTAATCCGAGGAGTTTGAACGATTAGCTCTCAGGTAGAGTTCATGGCAATCCGTGATTGAGAAAGTTTCTTGTAATTATTAAAGGAAAGAAAATTAAACTTAGCGTCAAATATTGCCCCCCCCCATTTTCATTTCCATTTTACTACCGACTGTTTTTTTATGTTTATCTCCGTGCGCACCGGATGATATTACAAAGGGATGACGTTACCAACTTAAACGGAGTTAAAAGATACGGAGTTAAAAGATACGGAGTTAAAAGATACGGAGCAAATCTTTTCTTACGTCACAAATGGATGATCTCATCCACGAAAACAGTTTGAAGAGCATACTTTATGACGTCATAAATTCTAAGGTCACAAATGGAGGATCTTTACAATAAAGAAATTAAAGGGTCACGGGTCGTCTACGTTGACAGCAGAAAACACTTAAATAACCGATTAGCCACTGAGGATCTTGTGTATGATGAAGTAGATCTTGAATAGAAATCAGATGCAATTACAGATGTTCACCTAAATAATCATTGGTTTTTAAATGTTATCACACGTGACAAGACATTAGTCAGTTGGAAAAAATATCAATAAAGAATAAAGACGTATTATGTGTGATTTATGTGTGATTAATTATTCTTTGTGAGAGTTTGTTTTAGCATCGTCCAATGGAAAACAATACACAAATATAAAATATAGAACAGATTTATTCCGTTAGATACAATACTAGAAGTCTGTGTCAGGTAGCAACACCTAATAAATGAGTTGACAAGTAAACTGTTAAGTGTTTGCATTCCAACTCGCAGCATCAACTGACTCCAACCAGTTCTGCCCTGCTTAAATATACGTGAGTCGTAGTCAAGTGTACGAGCCACATCACAACAGATTTGTAGGTTTTGGATATTTTATTTGTTGTGTTGTATGACAAAAAATCATTTATCTAATGTGCTCATGATTCATGAATGAAATCTCTCGATTCGAATGTTTTAACAATTCTAATACTTTAAGTATTTGATCGCTCTTATAAATTACATTGCGTAAAATGGCCAGGATTATTTGGAACTAAAATCCTAATTTATAGTCATTTTAAAAAAATAATTTCTGGATAATTTTATTAACAGATAAACATAGTTTAAATGATACAATCAAAGTTACCCATCCAATGCATCAAATAGCTTTCAATATTTACATAAAATAATAAGTTTAAATAGAAAGCATTTTGTTGAATACTGTCGCTCGGCTCCGATAAAAATCGGAAACAACAACAACAACAACAACAACAACAACAACAAAAAGCAATAAATAAACAACAACAACAACAATAATAACAAAAACAAACAAACAAAAACAACAAAACATTTTTCATTCAATCATAGCTTTCTGTAGTGGCCATTATCAAACATTTTCATTAAAAAAAGTTATACGTAAATTCACACATGAGAGAGAGAGAGTGAGAGAGAGTGAGAGACAAAGAGAGAGAGACTGACTTGTATTCTCTTAATTAATTACTTCATATTTTATTATATATAAATTGGTAGACGCAGCAAGCAGAGATCTTGAGGGGTCATTTCGCTCTTGGCGATTAACAAAGTTTTTCTTTAAGTAATTACATGATTGGCGATCTGTCTCATGCCACGTCCATAGACAGACTTATATCAAAACTCCGTTTCTTTGTCAAAATCTGAAATTTGTGACGTCATGCGTCATGTCCCTACGTCTTTTTGTTTTACTCTACGTTGGCATGCTTTCCTATTTATCTTTCATGAGAATCTGTTTATTTCCAAAATTACGTGTCACTTCGATCTGTACTTAGTTAGCTCCTTATCAAGATTAACACTAGCTGATGTAATCGCTATCAGACATAGGATCATCCATTGTGTAACAAATATAGTTGGGAAATATATTTCGAAGCAGTAAAACTTAGGAGTGTCTAAAGTATGGTACTGACCTTTTTGGGAACGTGCAGAAAACAGGATGTTTAGAACTCCCTTGCATATGCGCCTTGTTCCTTCCTCTTGAGTTATCTTATTCGGGTTATTCAAATGATTTATTCCATCGGCCATGATCTATTACATGCCGTCTTACAGTAACAAACCCACAGATATTCTTAAAGTCTGGCACAAAGCTATTGTTTTGGAGCACTACTGTCTGCACATTTATACATTAATCCACAAATCAAGTTATAGATTGGAGTATATAGAAACGTAAAGAAATATTTGTAATCTTATTTCTATAAGAGTGGAATTTGTTTTTTGGAAGAAGAGAGGGAGAGATAAAGAAAGAGGGCAAAATAGAGAAAGAGAGAGAGAGAGAGAGGGGGGGAGAGGGAGACAAAGAAAGAAATGAAGAAAGAGCGAAAAGTGAAAGAGAAAGAAATAAAAACGCGGTGCGTTACATAACAATCAACAGCGTCACGAGTTCAAAGCGGATAATTACTGTCGGCCATTGTTATCTTCCAGCTGCTACTGCTGTTTTTTATATATCACGCTTGTTGCAATAAAATCTTCTTGTTAACTCGTTATATTGTCATGTCGTAGTTTGCTCATTGTGATGCATTACTTTTACGTGTAAGAATAACCCAAGCTGTAAGCAAAGCACCGCCATAGAAATGTTAAGTAGGCACCCACAAACACACATACAAATATTATTTATACACATACATATACATTATGCATATACATATACACACCCATGACCGATTAGGTCATAACCATTAATACTGTTTACTCTACTTCGATTTCATTCGAAAATTCATAAATTGCGACATGTATATTAAAACAGTCCAATTAAAAACAAATCTCTCAACCTCTGCCTTATTTTTTATTATGATTAACTCACTAGGTGTTCTCACACAGGTTATAATCAGTGATTGTTTTTATCTTCTGCAACTGTCAGTAAATATTCAGTTTCTTTGTTTAGGCGTCATTTTTGTAGTCATATCCAAGTGTTTTCGTGAGTCTCATATCTTATCATCCCTATGCATAGTTCCTGTAGCTGTTTTTCTTTCCATTTTTATTTTCTCGTCTTATCCCCTGCCTCTACGTTCTTTGTCTTTTTCATTTTTACGGTGTCTCTTGCTGACTTGCCTTTCTGTGTTCTGCGTTATGTATTTGTCTAATTCTTTTTGTTTGTTCACACAGTTTTCTGTACAAATCACTCCTCTTCCTCCGTCTTTCCTTTTCATGTAGAGTCATTCTTTGGATGTAGTGCATTGTGCATGGTCATAAGTTTCTTGGTCTTCTGGTTGAGATGTCTCAGCTCTTCTTTGTTCCAGCCGGTAAACGGTTCATGATATCTTACTAGTTACACTGCCCTTATGTTTATATCTTTTATTAGGTTCCTAGTATATATTGATAGCTTAGTTTCTAGAAGTTATCTTGTTCTTCTTAGGTATTCTTTACCAATTTGCTGTTTCATTTCTGATGATTTGGTCATGTCTGCTTCTAGAACTCCCGAATATTTATAAATGTCCTGTTCGCCTAGTGTCCTAATCTGTGCTTGGTTGGGTAGTTCCATGTTTTCCATTGCCTCCACTTTCCCCTTCTTATCACAAGCAGTGCGCACTTCTCCATTTAGTATTGAATTTGGATATCCGTACTGAGTGTTTTGGTTTTGTTTATTAACGTTACTAATTCCTTTTTGTTTCTTACGAAAAGTTTCATGTCGGCCATATTAGTTCATTCTTTCATGTGTATTAATAAACTTGTATTCGACTTGGCACTTGCTAAGTATATTGTTAAGGGGAACAGTAGCGGAAGATACCGCTTTGTATTTTTATTTGTCACATATTTCCCTTCAGATGTCAAAGTATCCATGTTCTAATTGCTTTTTCAATGAAATTGACAATCTTGTCTGGTATTCATCAAACATTCTATTATGCTTGAAAGATCCCATCGTACGTTTTCTTGTAGTCTATGTTATGGTTATATTCGGTTCTCTGCTTTTAACGCCATTCAGAATCTTTTGTTCTATGTATAGTACATCATGTGTTCTTCTTTTTCAGTCACCTCCTCTGGAAGTAGTCCACGATTGTTAAGGAAATGGTAAATCCGTTCTCTTATTTGTGCTGTTAATATTTTCCGCATGGTTAGTAAGCAAGTTATAGGCCTGTAGTTGATGGGCGGTTTTCTTTTATGTGCATGTTTGCATCAGTGTGATTCTATTTTTGGTTATCCATTCTGGCACGTCAGCTTTGTGGATAAATCTTTTCAGGTTTTTAATTAGCATTTCCTGTAGTGTCGTGATTTTTTAAAACAGTACGCGTGTATTGCACCGTGTCATGGCGCTCTCCAGTTTGCCATTTTCCTAGGGTTGTATTGAGGGGTTCATTGCTGATTTCATTCTCTGTTCCTTTTTCGATTTGCTGTAACTATTATTATTATTATTATTATTATTATTATTATTATTATTATTATTATTATTATTATTATTTTTATATATATAAGTATAATTATTCTCATATATAAGTGAAAAGATTTATTATTTGTCAACCTAATTTACATCCGTGTTTATCATGTATACAGACGTATATTTAAATTAGATTGCCACGCTGAAAAAAAGAATGCTTCTTTCTCTAAATGCTCACGGACACATTAGAAAATACTAGAGAGTGATTAAATCAACACAATATAAAAATAGGCAATAGAAATACATAGATAAATTACAGATATAAACAACTGGAACATTACGGCTAATTAGAAAAATTAAAACAGAATGTTTTCTAATATAAATCAATTCCAGAACTAAAACATATTTTAGTATGTATTTAGTGCTATAATGGTATATAGTAAAAAATTTATGGAAACAAACCTTTATCACATAATAGCATAATAAAAAGGGTTCACTTAAAAGTAGTCAGAGCTTTCGGCAGCGGTATTTTACTGAATATGTTGCACAAGGGTACATTTTTTCATTTAAACGCTACTTTTAAATGGGCCACTCCCCCTCGCTCTCTCTCTATATTTTTATTAAGGTATCATAACTTATCAAAACACAAAGGCAACTCGAGAATAAGAGTAAAATTAGTTTCAAGTGGACGGTGATACAACCCATGATGATTTGTAATGATGTCAGTTATTCAACAGAATTTGATTATTTAAGAAGGCGGCTCAACAATAATTTGTTTAGATTAACCTAAAGAACAATCACGTTCTAGTCAACTGAGAAGTAGCTCCGTAGTATTGTTTTTCCACAGACGGGCAGTTCTAGGAAATAAATTTCGTTTATGGAAAGTTCGTTTAGTTTAAGCTAGATATCATCAATATATTTAAAAATATAAAAATGATTAATAAAAAATGAAATACACATTTAAAACCAATAAATAGTAAATTAGATTTTATGGGCAAAAAACAATGAATTATTAAATAAAGAAAATGTAACTTAATTCTTATTATTGCTCGCGATACTTATCTATATAATATTCTGCTTAATTAGTACGTACGTTACGCTTTGACAAAAGCAAAATACACCTTTTGAGGGCCAAACTGCTTCAAAAAGGCAAAATTCGCGCAATTTACTAAATTTGACTTTAAAAAGGCAAGAGTAGTTATTAGTACTTATTAATTTATCTCATGTGGATTAGTTTTATATTTAAAATACATTGGATACTATTTTCATGAAACATTAATGAACTCACATTTACTGAGTATTATTGGTTTTTCTGTCTAAAAACTATTTTTTTTACATTATCCAGAAAATCAAAACGCATACAACACACACTTACAATGTGTGCCACTGTTTCAATATATATATATATATATATATATATATATATATATATATATATATATATATATATATATATATATATACACCACACAACTTGCATATATCAGAACAGCCCTTCCTATAGATGTTTTTGTTTAATGTATTTGAATTTAGTGCCTTTTTCTTGAGCAGCAAATATAAGATTTTATGTTTCTCTTTTCAAGTCACAGTATGACAGAAAATTCCACGTGTCCTAACATTTTTGTGTCGTAGTATCTCGCTCAAACTGACCATGAAATTTCTTTTTTACCAACTTAGAAAACTGCTTCGATTTTTTCCCTACAATTCTGCTTATCTTCCAATGAATCTTCATCTAGCTTTTCTCTTTCGCCACTGCCGAAAGTAACACTTCATGGCTGTTAGCCAAGTAATGGTGAACACTTCTAAGCTTTCACCCGACAATTCTTCAATCCTAATCAGCCCTCTTACTCCTTTCTTTCTTGAGATATACAGCCTGAGCACGTTAGAATTTGGGTGAAGTGCTATACACTTGAATAACAGTTTCCGTATCTCTATCCAGCTTCCTCATTTCTTCCTGTGTCCATCCTATAAAAGCTGCGCTGTATCGGGTTACAGCAACTGTCCATGAATTAATGTCTGATAACAGGTTCCTGCTATTCAGTCCAGATTTTAGGAACAGTTTGAGTCTCCTCATATACACCTCTTTCGTATTCTCTTTTATTTCATTGCAAAGCATCGTATCAAGTTAAAGCACCCCAAGTACTTGTAACCTTCTGAATCAGATCTTCTAATCTTTTACCATTTGGCAAAAATCATGCCTTTCATGGCCCATCTCTTCCCTTGTTTAAGATTAACTGCTTCACATTTGGAAATACCAAACTCCATATTTATGTCCTCACTCCACTAATGTACAGTTTGGACCAAACAGTTAATTGTCTTTTCTGTTTTGCCAAACAATTTCAGATCGTCCATAAATAACATGTAACTGATCTTCTGTCCATTCTTCTCCAATTAGTATCCCATCTTTGTCTTTCTTAGTACATGCGTAACTGGTATGAGTGCTATTATGAATAGAAGTGGCGAGAAGGAATTTCCTTGGAAGATAGAGCCTCTGATGTTGACTGTGCCTAATAGACTACCATCTGAAAAAGTTTGGTTTTCCAACTGCTCATACTTTTCCCTATGAACTCAATTGTATTTTCAGCCACCATATTTAATGTCCCAAGTACTCACGAATGCAGCAGCATATCATAAGACTTCATGTAATCTATTAGACCTACCATATTTAATGTCCTAAGTACTCACGAATGCAGCAGCATATCATAAGACTTCATGTAATCTATCAGACCTACCATATTTAATGTCCTAAGTACTCACGAATGCAGCAGCATATCATAAGACTTCATGTAATCTATCAGACCTACCATATTTAATGTCCTAAGTACTCACGAATGCAGCAGCATATCATAAGACATCATGTAATCTATCAGACCTACCATATTTAATGTCCTAAGTACTCACGAATGCAGCAGCATATCATAAGACATCATGTAATCTATCAGACCTACCATATTTAATGTCCTAAGTACTCACGAATGCAGCAGCATATCATAAGACTTCATGTAATCTATCAGACCTACCATATTTAATGTCCTAAGTACTCACGAATGCAGCAGCATATCATAAGACTTCATGTAATCTATCAGACCTACCATATTTAATGTCCTAAGTACTCACGAATGCAGCAGCATATCATAAGACTTCATGTAATCTATCAGACCTACCATATTTAATGTCCTAAGTACTCACGAATGCAGCAGCATATCATAAGACATCATGTAATCTATCAGACCTACCATATTTAATGTCCTAAGTACTCACGAATGCAGCAGCATATCATAAGACATCATGTAATCTATCAGACCTACCATATTTAATGTCCTAAGTACTCACGAATGCAGCAGCATATCATAAGACTTCATGTAATCTATCAGACCTACCATATTTAATGTCCTAAGTACTCACGAATGCAGCAGCATATCATAAGACTTCATGTAATCTATCAGACCTACCATATTTAATGTCCTAAGTACTCACGAATGCAGCAGCATATCATAAGACATCATGTAATCGATCAGACCTACCATATTTAATGTCCTAAGTACTCACGAATGCAGCAGCATATCATAAGACATCATGTAATCTATCAGACCTACCATATTTAATGTCCTAAGTACTCACGAATGCAGCAGCATATCATAAGACTTCATGTAATCTATCAGACCTACCATATTTAATGTCCTAAGTACTCACGAATGCAGCAGCATATCATAAGACATCATGTAATCTATCAGACCTACCATATTTAATGTCCTAAGTACTCACGAATGCAGCAGCATATCATAAGACTTCATGTAATCTATCAGACCTACCATATTTAATGTCCTAAGTACTCACGAATGCAGCAGCATATCATAAGACATCATGTAATCTATCAGACCTACCATATTTAATGTCCTAAGTACTCACGAATGCAGCAGCATATCATAAGACATCATGTAATCTATCAGACCTACCATATTTAATGTCCTAAGTACTCACGAATGCAGCAGCATATCATAAGACTTCATGTAATCTATCAGACCTACCATATTTAATGTCCTAAGTACTCACGAATGCAGCAGCATATCATAAGACTTCATGTAATCTATCAGACCTACCATATTTAATGTCCTAAGTACTCACGAATGCAGCAGCATATCATAAGACATCATGTAATCTATCAGACCTACCATATTTAATGTCCTAAGTACTCACGAATGCAGCAGCATATCATAAGACATCATGTAATCTATCAGACCTACCATATTTAATGTCCTAAGTACTCACGAATGCAGCAGCATATCATAAGACATCATGTAATCTATCAGACCTACCATATTTAATGTCCTAAGTACTCACGAATGCAGCAGCATATCATAAGACATCATGTAATCTATCAGACCTACCATATTTTATGTCCTAAGTACTCACGAATGCAGCAGCATATCATAAGACATCATGTAATCTATCAGACCTACCATATTTAATGTCCTAAGTACTCACGAATGCAGCAGCATATCATAAGACTTCATGTAATCTATCAGACCTACCATATTTAATGTCCTAAGTACTCACGAATGCAGCAGCATATCATAAGACATCATGTAATCTATCAGACCTACCATATTTAATGTCCTAAGTACTCACGAATGCAGCAGCATATCATAAGACATCATGTAATCTATCAGACCTACCATATTTAATGTCCTAAGTACTCACGAATGCAGCAGCATATCATAAGACATCATGTAATCTATCAGACCTACCATATTTAATGTCCTAAGTACTCACGAATGCAGCAGCATATCATAAGACATCATGTAATCTATCAGACCTACCATATTTAATGTCCTAAGTACTCACGAATGCAGCAGCATATCATAAGACATCATGTAATCTATCAGACCTACCATATTTAATGTCCTAAGTACTCACGAATGCAGCAGCATATCATAAGACATCATGTAATCTATCAGACCTACCATATTTAATGTCCTAAGTACTCACGAATGCAGCAGCATATCATAAGACTTCATGTAATCTATCAGACCTACCATATTTAATGTCCTAAGTACTCACGAATGCAGCAGCATATCATAAGACATCATGTAATCTATCAGACCTACCATATTTAATGTCCTAAGTACTCACGAATGCAGCAGCATATCATAAGACTTCATGTAATCTATCAGACCTACCATATTTAATGTCCTAAGTACTCACGAATGCAGCAGCATATCATAAGACATCATGTAATCTATCAGACCTACCATATTTAATGTCCTAAGTACTCACGAATGCAGCAGCATATCATAAGACATCATGTAATCTATCAGACCTACCATATTTAATGTCCTAAGTACTCACGAATGCAGCAGCATATCATAAGACTTCATGTAATCTATCAGACCTACCATATTTAATGTCCTAAGTACTCACGAATGCAGCAGCATATCATAAGACATCATGTAATCTATCAGACCTACCATATTTAATGTCCTAAGTACTCACGAATGCAGCAGCATATTATAAGACTTCATGTAATCTATCAGACCTACCATATTTAATGTCATAAGTACTCACGAATGCAGCAGCATATCATAAGACATCATGTAATCTATCAGACCTACCATATTTAATGTCCTAAGTACTCACGAATGCAGCAGCATATCATAAGACATCATGTAATCTATCAGACCTACCATATTTAATGTCCTAAGTACTCACGAATGCAGCAGCATATCATAAGACATCATGTAATCTATCAGACCTACCATATTTAATGTCCTAAGTACTCACGAATGCAGCAGCATATCATAAGACATCATGTAATCTATCAGACCTACCATATTTAATGTCCTAAGTACTCACGAATGCAGCAGCATATCATAAGACATCATGTAATCTATCAGACCTACCATATTTAATGTCCTAAGTACTCACGAATGCAGCAGCATATCATAAGACATCATGTAATCTATCAGACCTACCATATTTAATGTCCTAAGTACTCACGAATGCAGCAGCATATCATAAGACTTCATGTAATCTATCAGACCTACCATATTTAATGTCCTAAGTACTCACGAATGCAGCAGCATATCATAAGACATCATGTAATCTATCAGACCTACCATATTTAATGTCCTAAGTACTCACGAATGCAGCAGCATATCATAAGACATCATGTAATCTATCAGACCTACCATATTTAATGTCCTAAGTACTCACGAATGCAGCAGCATATCATAAGACATCATGTAATCTATCAGACCTACCATATTTAATGTCCTAAGTACTCACGAATGCAGCAGCATATCATAAGACATCATGTAATCTATCAGACCTACCATATTTAATGTCCTAAGTACTCACGAATGCAGCAGCATATCATAAGACATCATGTAATCTATCAGACCTACCATATTTAATGTCCTAAGTACTCACGAATGCAGCAGCATATCATAAGACTTCATGTAATCTATCAGACCTACCATATTTAATGTCCTAAGTACTCACGAATGCAGCAGCATATCATAAGACATCATGTAATCTATCAGACCTACCATATTTAATGTCCTAAGTACTCACGAATGCAGCAGCATATCATAAGACATCATGTAATCTATCAGACCTACCATATTTAATGTCCTAAGTACTCACGAATGCAGCAGCATATCATAAGACATCATGTAATCTATCAGACCTACCATATTTAATGTCCTAAGTACTCACGAATGCAGCAGCATATCATAAGACATCATGTAATCTATCAGACCTACCATATTTAATGTCCTAAGTACTCACGAATGCAGCAGCATATCATAAGACATCATGTAATCTATCAGACCTACCATATTTAATGTCCTAAGTACTCACGAATGCAGCAGCATATCATAAGACATCATGTAATCTATCAGACCTACCATATTTAATGTCCTAAGTACTCACGAATGCAGCAGCATATCATAAGACTTCATGTAATCTATCAGACCTACCATATTTAATGTCCTAAGTACTCACGAATGCAGCAGCATATCATAAGACATCATGTAATCTATCAGACCTACCATATTTAATGTCCTAAGTACTCACGAATGCAGCAGCATATCATAAGACTTCATGTAATCTATCAGACCTACCATATTTAATGTCCTAAGTACTCACGAATGCAGCAGCATATCATAAGACATCATGTAATCTATCAGACCTACCATATTTAATGTCCTAAGTACTCACGAATGCAGCAGCATATCATAAGACATCATGTAATCTATCAGACCTACCATATTTAATGTCCTAAGTACTCACGAATGCAGCAGCATATCATAAGACTTCATGTAATCTATCAGACCTACCATATTTAATGTCCTAAGTACTCACGAATGCAGCAGCATATCATAAGACATCATGTAATCTATCAGACCTACCATATTTAATGTCCTAAGTACTCACGAATGCAGCAGCATATCATAAGACTTCATGTAATCTATCAGACCTTCCATATTTAATGTCCTAAGTACTCACGAATGCAGCAGCATATCATAAGACATCATGTAATCTATCAGACCTACCATATTTAATGTCCTAAGTACTCACGAATGCAGCAGCATATCATAAGACTTCATGTAATCTATCAGACCTACCATATTTAATGTCCTAAGTACTCACGAATGCAGCAGCATATCATAAGACATCATGTAATCTATCAGACCTACCATATTTAATGTCCTAAGTACTCACGAATGCAGCAGCATATCATAAGACATCATGTAATCTATCAGACCTACCATATTTAATGTCCTAAGTACTCACGAATGCAGCAGCATATCATAAGACATCATGTAATCTATCAGACCTACCATATTTAATGTCCTAAGTACTCACGAATGCAGCAGCATATCATAAGACATCATGTAATCTATCAGACCTACCATATTTAATGTCCTAAGTACTCACGAATGCAGCAGCATATCATAAGACATCATGTAATCTATCAGACCTACCATATTTAATGTCCTAAGTACTCACGAATGCAGCAGCATATCATAAGACATCATGTAATCTATCAGACCTACCATATTTAATGTCCTAAGTACTCACGAATGCAGCAGCATATCATAAGACATCATGTAATCTATCAGACCTACTATATTTAATGTCCTAAGTACTCACGAATGCAGCAGCATATCATAAGACATCATGTAATCTATCAGACCTACCATATTTAATGTCCTAAGTACTCACGAATGCAGCAGCATATCATAAGACATCATGTAATCTATCAGACCTACCATATTTAATGTCCTAAGTACTCACGAATGCAGCAGCATATCATAAGACATCATGTAATCTATCAGACCTACCATATTTAATGTCCTAAGTACTCACGAATGCAGCAGCATATCATAAGACATCATGTAATCTATCAGACCTACCATATTTAATGTCCTAAGTACTCACGAATGCAGCAGCATATCATAAGACTTCATGTAATCTATCAGACCTACCATATTTAATGTCCTAAGTACTCACGAATGCAGCAGCATATCATAAGACATCATGTAATCTATCAGACCTACCATATTTAATGTCCTAAGTACTCACGAATGCAGCAGCATATCATAAGACTTCATGTAATCTATCAGACCTACCATATTTAATGTCCTAAGTACTCACGAATGCAGCAGCATATCATAAGACTTCATGTAATCTATCAGACCTACCATATTTAATGTCCTAAGTACTCACGAATGCAGCAGCATATCATAAGACATCATGTAATCTATCAGACCTACCATATTTAATGTCCTAAGTACTCACGAATGCAGCAGCATATCATAAGACATCATGTAATCTATCAGACCTACCATATTTAATGTCCTAAGTACTCACGAATGCAGCAGCATATCATAAGACTTCATGTAATCTATCAGACCTACCATATTTAATTTCCTAAGTACTCACGAATGCAGCAGCATATCATAAGACATCATGTAATCTATCAGACCTACCATATTTAATGTCCTAAGTACTCACGAATGCAGCAGCATATCATAAGACATCATGTAATCTATCAGACCTACCATATTTAATGTCCTAAGTACTCACGAATGCAGCAGCATATCATAAGACTTCATGTAATCTATCAGACCTACCATATTTAATGTCCTAAGTACTCACGAATGCAGCAGCATATCATAAGACTTCATGTAATCTATCAGACCTACCATATTTAATGTCCTAAGTACTCACGAATGCAGCAGCATATCATAAGACATCATGTAATCTATCAGACCTACCATATTTAATGTCCTAAGTACTCACGAATGCAGCAGCATATCATAAGACTTCATGTAATCTATCAGACCTTCCATATTTAATGTCCTAAGTACTCACGAATGCAGCAGCATATCATAAGACATCATGTAATCTATCAGACCTACCATATTTAATGTCCTAAGTACTCACGAATGCAGCAGCATATCATAAGACATCATGTAATCTATCAGACCTACCATATTTAATGTCCTAAGTACTCACGAATGCAGCAGCATATCATAAGACATCATGTAATCTATCAGACCTACCATATTTAATGTCCTAAGTACTCACGAATGCAGCAGCATATCATAAGACATCATGTAATCTATCAGACCTACCATATTTAATGTCCTAAGTACTCACGAATGCAGCAGCATATCATAAGACTTCATGTAATCTATCAGACCTACCATATTTAATGTCCTAAGTACTCACGAATGCAGCAGCATATCATAAGACATCATGTAATCTATCAGACCTACCATATTTAATGTCCTAAGTACTCACGAATGCAGCAGCATATCATAAGACTTCATGTAATCTATCAGACCTACCATATTTAATGTCCTAAGTACTCACGAATGCAGCAGCATATCATAAGACATCATGTAATCTATCAGACCTACCATATTTAATGTCCTAAGTACTCACGAATGCAGCAGCATATCATAAGACTTCATGTAATCTATCAGACCTACCATATTTAATGTCCTAAGTACTCACGAATGCAGCAGCATATCATAAGACTTCATGTAATCTATCAGACTTACCATATTTAATGTCCTAAGTACTCACGAATGCAGCAGCATATCATAAGACTTCATGTAATCTATCAGACCTACCATATTTAATGTCCTAAGTACTCACGAATGCAGCAGCATATCATAAGACATCATGTAATCTATCAGACTTACCATATTTAATGTCCTAAGTACTCACGAATGCAGCAGCATATCATAAGACATCATGTAATCTATCAGACCTACCATATTTAATGTCCTAAGTACTCACGAATGCAGCAGCATATCATAAGACTTCATGTAATCTATCAGACCTACCATATTTAATGTCCTAAGTACTCACGAATGCAGCAGCATATCATAAGACATCATGTAATCTATCAGACCTACCATATTTAATGTCCTAAGTACTCACGAATGCAGCAGCATATCATAAGACATCATGTAATCTATCAGACCTACCATATTTAATGTCCTAAGTACTCACGAATGCAGCAGCATATCATAAGACATCATGTAATCTATCAGACCTACCATATTTAATGTCCTAAGTACTCACGAATGCAGCAGCATATCATAAGACATCATGTAATCTATCAGACCTACCATATTTAATGTCCTAAGTACTCACGAATGCAGCAGCATATCATAAGACATCATGTAATCTATCAGACCTACCATATTTAATGTCCTAAGTACTCACGAATGCAGCAGCATATCATAAGACATCATGTAATCTATCAGACCTACCATATTTAATGTCCTAAGTACTCACGAATGCAGCAGCATATCATAAGACATCATGTAATCTATCAGACCTACTATATTTAATGTCCTAAGTACTCACGAATGCAGCAGCATATCATAAGACATCATGTAATCTATCAGACCTACCATATTTAATGTCCTAAGTACTCACGAATGCAGCAGCATATCATAAGACATCATGTAATCTATCAGACCTACCATATTTAATGTCCTAAGTACTCACGAATGCAGCAGCATATCATAAGACATCATGTAATCTATCAGACCTACCATATTTAATGTCCTAAGTACTCACGAATGCAGCAGCATATCATAAGACATCATGTAATCTATCAGACCTACCATATTTAATGTCCTAAGTACTCACGAATGCAGCAGCATATCATAAGACTTCATGTAATCTATCAGACCTACCATATTTAATGTCCTAAGTACTCACGAATGCAGCAGCATATCATAAGACATCATGTAATCTATCAGACCTACCATATTTAATGTCCTAAGTACTCACGAATGCAGCAGCATATCATAAGACTTCATGTAATCTATCAGACCTACCATATTTAATGTCCTAAGTACTCACGAATGCAGCAGCATATCATAAGACTTCATGTAATCTATCAGACCTACCATATTTAATGTCCTAAGTACTCACGAATGCAGCAGCATATCATAAGACATCATGTAATCTATCAGACCTACCATATTTAATGTCCTAAGTACTCACGAATGCAGCAGCATATCATAAGACATCATGTAATCTATCAGACCTACCATATTTAATGTCCTAAGTACTCACGAATGCAGCAGCATATCATAAGACATCATGTAATCTATCAGACCTACCATATTTAATTTCCTAAGTACTCACGAATGCAGCAGCATATCATAAGACATCATGTAATCTATCAGACCTACCATATTTAATGTCCTAAGTACTCACGAATGCAGCAGCATATCATAAGACATCATGTAATCTATCAGACCTACCATATTTAATGTCCTAAGTACTCACGAATGCAGCAGCATATCATAAGACTTCATGTAATCTATCAGACCTACCATATTTAATGTCCTAAGTACTCACGAATGCAGCAGCATATCATAAGACTTCATGTAATCTATCAGACCTACCATATTTAATGTCCTAAGTACTCACGAATGCAGCAGCATATCATAAGACATCATGTAATCTATCAGACCTACCATATTTAATGTCCTAAGTACTCACGAATGCAGCAGCATATCATAAGACTTCATGTAATCTATCAGACCTTCCATATTTAATGTCCTAAGTACTCACGAATGCAGCAGCATATCATAAGACATCATGTAATCTATCAGACCTACCATATTTAATGTCCTAAGTACTCACGAATGCAGCAGCATATCATAAGACATCATGTAATCTATCAGACCTACCATATTTAATGTCCTAAGTACTCACGAATGCAGCAGCATATCATAAGACATCATGTAATCTATCAGACCTACCATATTTAATGTCCTAAGTACTCACGAATGCAGCAGCATATCATAAGACATCATGTAATCTATCAGACCTACCATATTTAATGTCCTAAGTACTCACGAATGCAGCAGCATATCATAAGACTTCATGTAATCTATCAGACCTACCATATTTAATGTCCTAAGTACTCACGAATGCAGCAGCATATCATAAGACATCATGTAATCTATCAGACCTACCATATTTAATGTCCTAAGTACTCACGAATGCAGCAGCATATCATAAGACTTCATGTAATCTATCAGACCTACCATATTTAATGTCCTAAGTACTCACGAATGCAGCAGCATATCATAAGACATCATGTAATCTATCAGACCTACCATATTTAATGTCCTAAGTACTCACGAATGCAGCAGCATATCATAAGACTTCATGTAATCTATCAGACCTACCATATTTAATGTCCTAAGTACTCACGAATGCAGCAGCATATCATAAGACTTCATGTAATCTATCAGACTTACCATATTTAATGTCCTAAGTACTCACGAATGCAGCAGCATATCATAAGACTTCATGTAATCTATCAGACCTACCATATTTAATGTCCTAAGTACTCACGAATGCAGCAGCATATCATAAGACATCATGTAATCTATCAGACTTACCATATTTAATGTCCTAAGTACTCACGAATGCAGCAGCATATCATAAGACTTCATATAATCTATCAGACCTACATTTAATTTTTTCCCTCTTTTTGCAGTTCTTTAAAATACATTTATCAATCGATAGTTGGTCTTTTGTTCCTAAAGGCCTTTTCTTTTCGCTTTTTTGTTCCACCTGTAGCGAATCATTTAATTGATGATGGTTATATACTTTGGAACTGAATATCCCTGTCAGTGTCTTCCAAAGCAAGTTCAAGCAAGCAATTGTTCTATGATTTTCAGCATATGGTTCTTTAGTAGGATGTTTCATTATTAAAATAGTCTTTCCCACTACAAGCCATTTAAGTATCTGGCACAATCTGACACAATCATCCAGAAAAACATGAATTCCTGGGAAAATCGTAACGAATTACCCATGTCCTTTTCACTTAGACATGAACTTCACTTGTTTTCTCAAATCTTCAATAAAAATGTGGATATCCGTTTGTTTGTGCCCTTCCAGTCTTTCACTTACTCTAGCAACCCAGTCAGCACCAACATTGTGTAAAGTCTCCCTTGACCATGTACTAGACCAAAACTTCGTAGCTTCTTGAGGGTTAGGAGCCACTGTTTTGGTTTCACCTCCTTTCAGATTTCTAAAAAAACCCTTTATTATTATTATTATTATTATTATTATTATTATTATTATTATTATTATTATTATTATTTGCTCACTAGGAGTAGTCACATAGGCCATCGTCAACAATTTCCTTTTGAAAACAACTTATGGTGTTCTCTGGATCTGAGTGATAAGTCTTCCCAGATTTCTAGTACTCTTCACCTTTTCTGAAAACCATTGCAAATGAATTTGCGTTATCGCAACAGCTGCTTATCATTGATTTCTTGTTGAAAGCGATCATTGGTCTTCACTGGAATTTGGATGGCAATAAGTCTCACCAAGGTCCCAATCCTCTTTGCACTCATCCAGCAGAGGTCTGGCTAGTGATTTCTCTCCTCGGATTTTCCATCCTCGTTGACTCTCACTTATTTGGTGTCACATATACAAAAATGAGGGTTGGGTAGAAGGCAGGGGCGCAGCGAGGGTTAACTTCAAATTATACAGTTTCAGTTTACATGATTTCATGTGATGCTTATTTGTGTTTTACATTTGTAGCCGTTTCTTATGTCCGGCTTGTGTGTGTTAGTCTTCGAATTCGAAGCGTCTTCCTAATATTTCAACAGTTTTCATTATTGTTATCCGTTGTATCTTCTCAGCCATCCCTCAGATTCTAATCTCTCATATTCTTTTTTTCAAAGATTTTCGGTATTGTTCCTAGTGCTTCTACTATTATTGGTGTTATCTTGACTTTCTTTACCTTTCGTATTCCTTTGAAGTCTCTGTCCAATTCCCTGTAGTTGCTCCACTTCTCTGTCTCCTTGATTTTCATTCTGTTGTCTGCTGGAACGGCAAAATCTACAACCTGACAAAACTTCTCCTTCAGCACGAATGTTGGTACTGACTGGGTCGCTAGAGTGATTATGATATCAGGTCTTCTTGCCTGGATGTGTTTATCCGTTTGTATACTATGTCCCATAGGATTTTGTAACTTTCATGTTCAAGTATTGCTGCCGGTTTGTGCTTGTACCATTTGTCTGAATGTACAAGATGTAGTTGTCTGCATAATTCCCAGTGTACTGTCTTCCCCACTTGATCGTGTCTATTGTTGTATATTCTTTTGGAGATAGTTTTCTGCATTCGTTTATTATGTGGTTTATTGCTTCGTCCATTTGTCCACAGGTTCTACACTTGCTATTTTCCAGTGTCTTGTCAATCCTTGCTGTGATGTGGTTGGTTTTAATAGCGTTATCTTGTGCGGCTGCTATTATGAATTCAGTTTCTGTGTTTAGGTTTTCTTTTTGTAGCCATGTAACAGTGTTTTCGTTAGTCTCATCTTTTTTTATCCTTATTAATTTTATGTAGCTATTATTATTATTATTATTATTATTATTATTATTATTATTATTATTATTATTATTATTATTATTATTATTTTCATGAAAATAGTTGCACGAATTGTTATAATGCGATTTTTCCGTAGGACTCATCAATAAAAAGAAAATGACAATGTTAAAAGTGACTTAATTCACTAAATCGCAATTTACTTAAAAGAAAGAAAGAAAGGAATAAAGAAATTGCTTTGTTCTGTTTTATTGAAGGAAATCACTTACCAAGGACGAATATATGTGCGTATTTACAATAGAAATCGTTAGGAATGGAACCAATAACTTTCCATTATCTGAATACGTACTTATTTTTGTTATCATCTTAGGAATAGTTTCGCCATTAAAGGTAATTTGGCTCTGAGTAATTTCTTCAATTAATTTAAAGACATGCCAAATCAGTCAACATACACTTTTTTTAACAAGGAATCAAGGAAAATCTTTCTTTGTGAAACTAATCTTGGTATCACTTTGTGAAATAACAGAAATCGTATAAAGGAGCAGTTTCTTGCCGTTCATTTAAGTTTAATATTATATTTAGTATAAACAAATATTTGCAATCTTGAGAATAAATGTACTTTTATTCTACAGAACATCTGTTGTATATCGAGGATATTTAACTCAAACGCAGTCGAAGTTAACTTTCGTTTTCTGTCTATTTTTAATTTTTATTTAAAATAGATTTTAGATTATGAATTTATTTTATTTTAGACTTCTTACCTATTCAACTGATCTGTTCCTTTGCCAGGAAGCATTTTAATTACAAGAAATTGTAATTATTAGACTGTTGCATCAGTTACCGGCCCCTTTTTTTTAAAAAGAAAATCAAAGAATTTTAATAGCAAAAGGAATCACGCTCTAAGTTTTTGTGTGAATCCCATCGACTGAATGTGGCGCGTTAAATTGTTGCAAGATCACACTTCATTTTTTTCACCCAATTATGTACATGTCTGATAGCCATCTTCCTTCAAAAGAAACCTAATTTGGTCTTCGTCTATCTTGATTGGTCTTCCGGAACGAGAAGCGTCATTGAGGTCAAAATTACTGTGTTTGAATCTGGTAAAACAATATCGAAAATTTCTCTCATTATGGCGTTTTTTCCATATACGGCACAAATATCCTTGATTACTTCACTCGCTTTTTGGCCTCGATTAAAGGCAAAAAAAGAGGTGTCGAAAATGTGTTTTTTTTCTACTTGATAATCCATTGACGGTTCTGAAAAACGAGAAAACATATATGAGCAAAAAACTGACGATTATCTTGTAGAACAGAATACGCGATTTCTAATGATATATATAACACTTTGCCAAATATCAAAACATGTTTTAGAACCACATTTTTTATGAAACGGCGGGAACTTATGCAACAACCTGATATTTTTTAAAATGTATCCAATACGGACGTCTTTCCTGTTTCAGATTTTCTGTATGTTACTTCGACCTGCAATTTAATAAAAATTGGCTTTCTGGATTACAATATAAGCCATTCAAATATCGAATTGTTGGCAATTCATTTTTTCAGATAACAACTTAATTGACAAATTTAATTTACCTTTTAAACTCACACATCGGATTGCTATTTCTTCTGTTTGAATCTTAAGGAGTATTACTTCGTGGATTATTTGTTGTGTTCAATTTTAACGGACCTTTTGGATTTCAATTTAATTCATTCAGTTGTCAGTCTCATGCTCTTCCTTTTGAAGTACATTTTCATTTAATAATTCATTGAATTATTAATTAACTAATTGACTCATTTATCAATTAAAGGACGAATAATTATATTTTTATTAGAAAATGTTTTATATATTTTCCAATGTATGTTAATCAGTAATAGATTTTTAATAATTTTAATCCTCTGATGAAAACAGTCCATCTTTGAAAATTCATGGTTTAAGGTCTTTTTATTATTATTATTATTATTATTATTATTATTATTATTATTATTATTATTATTATTATTATTATTATTATTATTATTATTTGTTCTTTGAATTTTTGATGAAATAATAAATATTGTAATTTATAAAAGTTTTATTTACATCGTGAATCTTTCTAGCTTTACAATAATTATTTTAGCTGATGTGTTTGGAAGTATACTGTCTACTGTTACATATTTACAACGACATATCAACCCTTCCGGGTTTTTTGTGCCGAAATACATTATCTACAAGATACTTTGAATTGTAAATGATTATTCGAACTCATCGCTCTATCACTTGGAGATATGCATTCATACATTTGCCAATTGTGAAAGTTATTGTAAATCAATAAGATTGGATTCTAACTCGACTTAAAATGTAAAAATAATATGTTATCATAGCAAAATAAATATTTACAGAGAAAATTATTTCTGTTTAAATGTAAAGAGTGTAGAACATAAGCAATATTGATTCGTACGTAGAAGTCATTATAAAGTGACGTGGACTTTAGTTAAAGTCTAGTGAAAAGATACGATGATTTGGAGTTAGAGATCGGAAGCGAAAAGGAGCAAACGGAGATTTGAAGTGAGACTGAGAGAGAGAGAGAGAGAGAGAGAGAGAGAGAGAGAGAGAGAGAGAGAGAGAGAGCTACTCGAGTCGGATGGTCAGTAGAGGGGATATGAATGCGTTAGACTAGGACCAACGGCAGCTTCCCAAATTGAGGAACATCAGAAATAAAAGTTACTGAAAATAAAATCCGAGGCCTGTTATTTTCTTGGGAAGAGTTTCCATTGCAGCTTCTCGTCAAACGAGATCAAGGATGGACCAGATGTGTTCCTGATTTTCCGGATGTTACAACCCCAGATAAGTGTTATTCGTTCTTTGTGTTGTAAAGGTATTTCTGTAAATTCTTGTCCCGTCATAAACTGTAACTAAATGTACATATACACACATACAACGAACTCTAAATTAGACGATCACAACGCTAAACGCTCATAGACGAACACTCGTATATACACACGTCATATAGATGACTACGACACGTATCTACAAACATATATACACTCACTACATCTATATGGACCCCCACAGCGCATCAAAAAAACTCCTCTGTAAAAAGTATTCTTTTTTTTTATCTATAAGAGAACCAAGATCGTCAAGCCCAAATATCAGATGACGTGATATTGTAACCAAACATAGACGAAATTTGATGAACGACATCATCGTTATTATTATTGTTTTTTTTTTTGCTAATTATTCACGAGGCAAATTATTACTCGTAATATATAATAATCAATAGAGAATTGATTCTTTAATAATATGTACGCAATCTGCTTAAATTAAAATATGTTTAAGCGTATTGTACGACTGAGCAAAGCCGGGCGTTTAGCTAGTTAACGATATAACTGGAGGAGTATTTAATATATAACCCTTCTTAGACAAAAGAAAGATCCATACTGTCTTTGACATAACAACATAACATTAATGTGCATGTGTCCCTGGGGTCGATCCTTGTCGTTATACGAGGCAGTAATGCCCCCTATTTTCCCTTCTATTTTTTATTCCGCCCAAATAGATCAGAGGGGATTGAAAATTGCATTGTTATGATGACTAAGCTTATGCATTAATGACCTGAAAGTTTAATTTCTCTTTTGTAGATATTGACGATGTGAGACTCTAAAAAACGCTTGTCATAGGCGTGCGTTTGAAGCAGAGATGCGTCATTGAATTCATGGCAAAAGTGGAATGAGAATGGTGGCGACTAAGTAGAAAAATAAATTCTGGAACACAAAAAGTCACACGTTTTAATAGTACCACTCTTGTCTTCGCAGTTCTTCAACCTTTTGACTTAAAATAGAAGGTTTTACTTTTGAAACGACCCTTGTACGACAAAGCGCACCCTGGACACCGATGCACAGTCATCGTTCATCGCTGGCAAAAGTGTATTGAAAATAGTAGTGAATATGTAAAAAAATTATTTGGAGCACAAAAAGTCGCTCATTTAATGGTACTACTCCCGTCTTTGTAACTCTTTTACTTTTTTAGTATAAAAATACGAGGTTTTAATTTTGGAATGATTCTCGTATTATTCACGATCTTCATAAATGATCTCTCTTATAAAATTACGTCAGAGATGAGTATGTTTGTTGATGACAACACACTATATTCTCGACATGTGGGCCAACTGAAAAAAATATATATATACAGGGTGACCCTAAAAAACGGGCCCAACTCTAATTAGTGTTTCTTAGTGTTTTGTTCGAATAAAATGAAACGTTGGTCATAACAAGTTTATTATATTCAAAACATCATATCAAAACACTAGGGTCTTTGGACTTTTTTCTACGTTCTACAGCATATTTTCTAGATAGCCTCCATTTAGCTTTTGTTTTTTGTTTTTGGTCACCCTGTATATCCAAGGTAATAGTTGAATCTTTAAAAAACTGACGTCTAGTTTGTAACTAACGGAATTACTAAAAATAGTTATATTTAAGTTTGTTTCCTTAAATAATTTAAAGAAACCATTCCAATAACCGATTGCACCATACCTGAGAGTACATCAATCTAACTCCTCGATTTAGAACTGACAGGTAACGTGAATTTGAACAAATTAACAGAAAACATTACCAAACAAGTAGCTGGGAAGGTTGTCTCTCTCTACTACGCAAGAAAGCTGGCCACGCCTGCCAGTATTCTAAATCTTTACAAACTCAGCATCTGCCATACCTGGAGTGTTATTGTCACATCTGAGTTTGTGTATCAACTATTAGCCTCTGTCTCATAGATAGAACCCCCGATCTAATAGGGTCTACATGAAAGTAATCTATAATCTCTGTCCTATCGCAACAATATTGTATCCATGTGTTGGTTTTACAAGTACTCCAATAGAATCTACGCTGCATTAGAACTCCCTCGATGTAAATATCCCCGATCAACTAAAAATCAGCAAAATCACACCTCTTCATTGCACATTTCTTCATATGCTGGGAATATGTCTACTCTAATAGCTATTTTCCTTGAACTGCTAGCCTTTGAAATTCAATACTTCGTTTTGTAGAAGTTTCAATGTAATGTGAACAAACATTCGCTGCACAAGCCCCGCTTTATATATTCCCATAAATATGTTCCCTAGACCACAGTAACCTGTCACGACTCTGTGGAAAACAATTGCGTAAATTAAGCAAAGAAAAATAATTTAATGATCAAACGATACTGTAATAATTTGATTTAATTTTGAAAACCGCTTTTAAAGAGAAAGGGCATACTTAAAAATGTAAAGTAAAATGATCCCGGGCAAGACCAGGTTCGTACTTTTAATATAAAATAATTTTGCTTATCTATCTTTGCGATGTTACTGTTTCTGATTTGACAAAAATACACAAAGTATAGACAGTATTACCTTGACTGACCCTCAGATTGAACTTTCCCCACGAAATAACAATACGCAATTAATAATCAACGGTTATATTCACTAAGCCATAACAATGCTTTATAATTAAAAGTCTTTATCGTAAAACTCACCCAAACATTGCCTGACATTTACTTTTCAGAAATGAAAATTACATACACACCTCTCCACGAGGATAAGAATAGACACAAGTTATGTTACCGATCCCCAAAGCATCAAAAGTATATTCCATCATTATTTAGATGGCTTGTTCTTTGTTTACTGATGTATGATCTGTAAGATCCTTTGCAATTCTAGGAGGTTCAACTTTAACGTTTACACACATAGACCAAACATGTTGCAGATTCCGTCGCAAAAGACACCAATACAAGAAATAACTTGATTCACTTTTTTTTTTGTAACAACATTTATTTCCGGATACTTTACAGAATAAAACGTTACCCTTCTCTCTGATCTTTGTCCTCAACGCCCTTTCGAACACGCTCTCAAACGTGCCCCTCTGTCTGTGCGCACGTTCTTTTTTATATTCCTTTTCTTTTTCCCTACCGTGACGTCATTTCGCACACGTGTCGGCATTTGTATACAACCGCCACACTCTGTTATAGTACAACTTTCCTGATTTTTCCTGGTTCTTGTAGAAGAGGGTAGTTTATTGGTTATCGCTTGGGGCGTTTCTACTGGGGAAGGCCAACAGGGATGACTGAGCATTATTTGAAAACCAGAGTGATCTTCTTCGAGGGCACTGGCTTTTCAAATTTCACTTTCCCGACCTCGGGTTACATCTTCTCGTTGAAAGAGAGAAATAAATATGAAGTTTTAATGTTGATGAAAAAATTGTCACCTCAAAATTACTTTTTGGTCTAGAAAAAAAAACATGTAGTCCAGTTGGTATTCCATCAAGAATAAACGCGCTTCAGACAACCGATAATCAATCCAACGTTCAGTAAAATGCGACCATTTATATAAATACGCTGGGTCTAATATATTGGATACCAGCCGAAAAACATAGTAATCCTGAATATAAGGAACAAATAAAATAGTTTAGGAATAATTAAAATGTTGTACACTTTATTGTACTTCTTATGTAAAATATTGACAGGAAACCCCGGGAAGAAAACGTTCGACGGGTTGCATACACGCAAATGGATTCCATGTGAAAAAGCGGGATTTTCCACTATTGTCTAATGAAATGCATAATTTGATCCAAACATATGTGAGAGAATATCGGTCAAAGGATTGAAACAATAGACAATGGAAATATTAAACATTTTAATAGAGAAAAAATGTTTATCAATGAATGCTCACAAAGAGAAAGCGGTCAGTCAGTCAGAGAGAAACGTGGCTGTCACATTTCTTCATCGCCAAAATCCGAACCAACTACACACCCGCCGTATGCGCCTTCAGAAATGTCAAAACACTAGTTATAATTTATAATCAAAAGCTGATTTGTCGGTGTGAAATATAATATATCTTCTTTATAGATCAACTGTGTTGTTGTTTTACTCGCTGTCAGTGTGTATATATCTTGTACCAGTGACAAAAGTAGATATTAACAATTAAATAGACTGGAAAACCCATTTTGAACAACCGGCCGCAACGAATACGTAACACTTTCCTTTTTTCTTATCATATCTTCGCGTTTACGTTAGATCACCGATGATCAGCATCATAGGGGTGAACATTTGGAAATTCAAGGAGCTGTATGTAAAGAAAACGTTGATACTTCTTCCAGCTCGTGTGTACCACTTGGCCTCCGGCTGTCTCGACCCTGTCCTGTCGTTGAATCAGGCTGGTCGGAACGAGAGAATGAGGCTGGCTCAACACAAACCACCTTCATTTTAAACAAACTCTCAGCACGAGTCTTTGTCTCAGATGGTCTTTGTCAAATGGAAAAATTCTATTTTTGCAGCAACATTTGCCATCAGACAAGCTAATACTTTGGGTAGTTTACCAATGCAAATACAATATTCGTTTAAACTTTTTATTGTAAATCTTCACAAAGAAAGTAACAGAAAATAGGAGGATCAAATAGAGTATTAGATGTGAGGTAAGATAACTAATGGATAACGACTACAGCTAAAACAATATATCTTATTCTTTTCAAATATTACGCAATCGCCCAACTAAGGTACATTTTAGCATATACATTAGGAAAATAAATGTTGATTAATTTATAGTTAGTATTATGCATATAAATAAAATTATATGAACATTGTAAAGAGTCTACACGACTCGACTAACGTTTCAGCATATTCATATGTTACGCCAGGACTCTAATTGAACCTAGCATTTTGAAAACAAAACAAACAAAAAACAAGATAAGAAAAAATTAAGTATTTCCAGAAAGCAATCGAAAAAAGTAGAAACAAAATTTTCCCATAAGGCTGTCAAAAAAACAAAAACAAAAAAAAACAACAACAACAAAGGACAGGAGCACCCTTAGATGCTATTCCAACCTGTCGGTCGTTTTGAAGTCTATCTATCAAGGCCATCCAAATTTGATCGCTCCCCGTCTCCCTTTCCCAGACTTAGAGCCATTCATTTTCCCACTATAAATAGCGTGTAATTTAATCCCACTACTTCAGTCTTAATAGATCGTAGTAAATAGACTGTTAATAAGTGCGTTTAACTATTATATGCTAGCCTCATTTGTTGGGTAAGCGAAACTAAAATTCATTATTTTGCATTTAACTGGTTTAATAAATTTATTTATCTGTATTTTTAAACTCTTTTCCATACGTATACACACACATATATATACATACACATGCATACACACGTATATATATATATATATATATATATATATATATATATATATGCAGACACACGTATATATACCCTTACATACAAATATGCAAAACTAATACAAAAAACACAAAAAATACATGAATACAGATGAGTATACATACACGCATGTAAATGCAGCGTATTCATAAGCATACACATACACACACACACACACACACACACACACACACATATATATATATATATATATATATATATATATATATATATATATATATACGCTACACTCCGAACATATATATATATATATATATATATATATATATATATATATATATATCTGTAGTTTCCTCCGCCTGTATACATCTACACACATCATACCTATACACAAACGTATATACATGTACACCCACATACATAACGACGTTACCAAAACAAACGTGCACAAATATCTGATAAGGAGAAGATAGCATCACCTTTACATAAACAATCATACAGTACTATCTATCTATCTATCTATCTCAAATATATATATTTATATATAATTTTCAGAATGTGAGAGATTATATTATTATTTCCACAACAATTTCCAAACAACGTCGCAGCTCACAAGAGCCATGACAGTCAACAAACCGGAAGTCTAAGACTCCAGTTTCACCCACATTTGGGCTCATCAGTTAAACATATTTTTGCATGCAAGGCAAGCAATCTGCCAACTGAGCAAACGACCCGCACACGAGAAAGTCTAATTACTAACACACACCAAGCAAACCACGATTTGGGCTATAGCTAGTTGGATGACCATGTCCCTTGTCGAGATGAAGGAGATCCATTCCACAGTCGGATTTCGCTGCGGTTTGCTTTATCTGGGCCGTTTGCTCAGTTGGCAGAGTGCTTGCTTCGCATGCAAGAGGCTCGGATTTCGAATCCCGAGTTCCGACGTGTCTAACTGATGAGCCAAATGAGGTCGAAATTCGAGTCTTGGACTTTTGGTTTGTTGACTGTCATAGCTCTTGTGAGCTGGTACGTTGTTTAGCTGTCGAAATTATTATTATTATATATATATATATATATATATATATATATATATATATAATGTGCTGAGCATTGCATTTACATACTAGAATTATTATTAGAATGAGAGACATATTAGTGAACTTAGTTGCTACTGTTATTTTTATTTATATCCTTAAAGATCAAAATGTTTTCTATCCCTTTATTTTACTAATAGTAACAAAGGGTTTAGTTAATTTTCCCTGTTTCTACCTATAGAGGATGATATAGTTGCCCGGAAATGTCGTTACTTACAGTTTGGAATGTTATCTTAGGTTCACTAGGTTATTTCCAAATTTATCTAGAGTGAAACGTTGAGAATGTCTACAGCTAATACTTATTTCATTCCTATGGCTGAGCAATGTATCTTTGTCTATGAATGCAATTATAGCTAATTTCTCATTACGGTAAATAAGGCAAGGACGCTCCATCTTATTAGGGGTATCAGGTTCTGTTCCTTAAGAGATAGTACCTGTTTCGATAATCAGGTGCTCACTCCATACATGGATTACTAAATGATATTTTGTGGTTTCTATATCTCTATTTAAATTCAGTAATTGTTCCACCAATGTGATATTTTACATAGTTAGAATTGTCTTCTGAGATACAGTATTCATGTAGACTAAACCTTTAGTTAAACATTTTCCTTGTAATAGGCATTAATTCTTATTTTTACAGTTACACTCTCAAGGTGTCATTATTACTATTTCGTGTATTATTAATTATATCATATCGATGTAGTATTTTTCTATTATAGCTCTTGAAAATTCTTTCTAGATTTGTAGTACAGCTGTAACTAAGTTTTACTGTTTTTTGTTAAAATAAAATTTATATAGAAGGTTATTTATCGGGAAGTGTCTATTTAAAGATTAAGAAATGTATGTCCAATTTTGGTTTTTACCAGTAGATTAAACGGGGATATATAGCAGTTAATTTTGCGAACTGTACTTTCAATTCTTTTATTGCTATTTTTACTGTTGCTATACTCACTTTTTGTATTAATATAACCACTATTTTTAACACACTGCTTTATGTGTTACTATACATGTGCAAAATTTCTTTATGGAGTAATTATTACTAATTCTATGCCCTATTAATATAGAGATATCTTTAATGATAGAATAATAATAGGTTAAAGTTGGGGTTAATGCATATTGGGTCGTAGTTTTCTGTCATACATTGTTTATAATGTAACCGTTAAGTTAATTAGTAATTTTCAGCCTTGTCGTTATGTTGATTTAATTCCCTAGGTTTTTCGTGTATGTTTTTTTTTTTTATTTCTTTCAGTTTTTGAGGTAGTGGCATTTTTAATTATAGCCAATCTGTCGTCCCTACATAAGCCTATATCCTTAACGCATGCATAGAAACATAACACCTGATTCTGTTATTTTCTATAAAATAAAGACATATATTAAGGAATAATTATGGAAATGAAAATAATAATGTACAAAAAAACTCGAATAAACCTAGAACCCCATCTTCCAACGTAGACCGCTACTACCAAGTCTCCTTCTCCAACATCAGGGGTCTACGTTCCAACCTTCCAGAGGTTGAAACCCAATTACAGGAGACGAAACCGGAAATATTATTTCCAAGCAGAAACTGGAATAGGGCCGACCACTTCCCTAGATGAGTTCATAATTAACGGATACTCTGACTTAACAGCTGAATCTGACCCCTAAGATCGCTATGCGCATGGAATATGTGCCTACATTAAAATGGCTTCCCGTGTGGCAGGGATATCTCTAGAGAAGATCCGAATTTACCCTATATGTGCTTCCGGGTTGCACTTGTTTACACCACTGGATTTATATTTGCACTCTATCGGCCCAGCGTAGTTACTATCTGAGAAAATAGACCACATCCTGTCTGCACATCCCTCGGCTAACATCCACATCTGTGGTGACTTCAACGCCCATAACATGGAATGGCTGAACCATTCAAATAAGACAGACGACGAGGGGAGGTTTTGTCATGATTTTGTCATTGCTTATGACCTCACTAAGATTGTTCGCGAACCCACCCGTGTGCCCGATACTACTGGTCAATATGCAAGCCTCTTAGACCTTTTTCTCTCAACTTCCCCTGAGCTATGTTCATGTTCCGTTCATTCTCCTCTAGGATCCTCCGACCACTCCGTCGTATCAGTTAAGATAAAAATGAAATATAATATGTTCGCAGACGTACCCCTCCTCCGTACTGTATACCGATACTCTATGGCTGACTGGGACAGCTTCCGTACATTCATATCTGATTTACCTCTGCATTCCATGTTTAAAAAGGATGTGTCCTCTATAGTATCAGATCTGACCGAATGGTTAATTGTGGGCATAGACCAATTCATACCATCTAAAAAATTCCAACAAAAACCTAACAGCCAGCCATGGTTCTCCCCAGAATGTGCTGCTGCTATCGCGCACAGAAATCACTTTTTCCATAACTAACAACGTAATAGATACACTGAGACTAAAGCTGCTGTCAGGAACGCCAGCAACCACTGTAAAAGAGTAATCAAAAATGCAAGAGAGCTATATGCCCAGTCTGTTAAATCCAAAGTAGCTGATCAGCGGCTTGGTTCCCACCAGTTCTGGCAAATAAAAAATAGGATCCTGAACAGAAGTGTGAGTTCTATCCCAACCATTATCAATGGACCAGAGGTCATCTCGTCAGCATCAGACAAAGCCAAGAACTTTGCAGCAAATCCTACCCTCTGCAACGAAGGCCATCAACTCACCATATTTCCTCCTATAACACAGAACACGCTAGGTAACATACAAATATATGTGCATGAGGTCGCCAAGCTAATCAAGAACCTAGATTCCAGTAAAGCAACTGGCCCTGACGGCATCCCAATTATAGTGTTAAAAAGCTTCAACCAGAACTTGCTCCCATACTTACGAAACTGTTTAAGCGTTGCCTTAAGGAGAAGTGCTTTCCGACTCCCTGGAAAACCTCCTCAGTATGCCCTGTATGTAAGAATTCAGGTGGTAAGTCATCTCCCTCTCAGTACAGACCAATAAGTCTCCTGTGTGTCATGAGTAAGTTGCTGGAATCCATATTAAATAGAGAAGAAGTCAACCACCTCAGCAGAAACAACCTTCTTAGTGACATGCAATATAATTTCCGTTCTGCAAGATCTACAGCAGATGTGCTAACGGTTATATCTCACAGGATTAGTGAATCTCTTGACAAAGGCTTCCTCTCCAGGGCAATTGCTCTTGACATATCAAAGGCCTTCGACAAAGTATGGCATAAGGGCCTACTTCACAGGATTTCCAGCTACGGTATAACTGTATACGGTATATTTTCTCAATCATTAAATCATTTCCCTCCGATAGGCTCATAAGAGTAGTATTCGATGGATAAAAATCAGAGGCCTGCAGTATTAATGCTGGAGTCCCTCAAGGGTCAATCCCGGGCCCAACTTTCTTACTGATCTACATCAATGACCTCCCTAAACACATACTTAAATCATTCGTTGACATCTATGCTGATGACACGACCATCTACGGCAACACATCAAAGGCTGTAAATGACAAAGTTCTCTCTAATTCTCTCTCCTCTGATCTCGAGCACGTGGTTCAGTGGGGGAAGACGTGGCTGGTTACCTTTAATGCATCTAAAACCAAGCTCCTATCTTTACATCATCAACGCTCTGATCCCCATCTGGCATCAATTGAAATGGATAGCACTCGTCTGGGAGAAGCCCCGTGTTTTGACAAGCTTCTGGGGTTGTCCTTTGCTCTTGATCTGAAATGGAACACGTACATCAAGTCTGTTGGCAAGGTTGCTGGAACGATGGTGGGATCCTTCTACTGCTCCAGAAGATATCTCACTACTGAGTCAATTCTCTATCTATATAAAAGCCAAGTACGTCCAAGGATGGAATACTGTTGCCATATCTGGACAGGAGCTGCTAAAAACAGCCTATCCTGCCTTTATAGAGTACAAAATAGACTTCGTGGCTTAGTGGGGGATGCCCTTTTCTCTACCCTGCAACCTTTCTCCCACAGAAGAGATGTTGCGAGCCTGTCCTTGTTTTATCGTTATTTCCATGGCAGGTGCTCGTCTGAACTCCAATCTCTGGCCCCCCTCGCCAATCTTTCATGAAAAACACCCGTCTAGCTGAATCCACTGTGAAAAATGTCCCCCACTCTTTATCCGTGCCTAAATCAAAACGTGGATTCCATGAACAAAGCGTTTTTCTTAGAACTGCACGCATGTGGAACTCTGTTCCGTCTGCCTGCTTTCCACCTGACTACAACTCAAGTCCAACGTTAACAAATTCCTAATGAACCGCCCCCTTAAGTAAACACTTCATCAAATCTCCACACTAACGTACTGTACTTGCAATAACCCTCATCCCTGAGTGGCTTCCGGGCCTTGATAAATTGTGACCACCGTGTAAAAAACAAAAAACAATGTAAGCTACCTGAACAATGCATGAACTTTGAAAACCTTGGAAAATAGATATATGCTAAATTCTACAAGTAAAATTACCAAGGAACTTACCACGTTTATTGACGCTAGAAGTTATTGTAAGAAATAAATAGCGAAATCACCAAAAAGCGCATAGAAGCGCAGAAGGAAAGAACTCATGATCTCTGGGAAATCTACAACAGTGTAGTAAATAATTGGCAATCAACAATTCTTCCATTATCCAACAATTATGAGATTATTTACGCGCCAACGAGAAAACTAACACGCTTTCCAGTCGGTTTGACTTAAACTCTACATTGGGCCTAACAAACCACTTCCTGCCTGATTTTTCTTTGCGAACAGAAACCACACTACATGATCTGAAAATCACCCCTTCTTAGATGCATGGTGTCATAAAAAATCTAGACACCTCAAAAACACCACGGCTGCACTATTAAAAAAATAATTCGTCGAAGTTGCTCCAGATCTCGCCAAACTTCAACAAATGCCTTAACGAATGTTACTTTCCTGACTGCTAAAAAACTGCTTCTTTGTACCAGATTAAAAAGATTCTGACGAAAGAACTGACCCGTTAAATTATCACCCCATTAGCCTCCTCCATCTTTTCGCCAAAATATTTGAGTCCATAATTAATCAAGCTTTAGTCCACCACCTTACAGTTGCTAAACTTCTGTCCGATCAACAATATGGATTTAGGCAAGCCCGTTCTTCTTAATTGTAATCTCTGAACGTATATACCATGCACTGCATAAAGCAGAGGAAGGAAGGGCAGTAGTCCTAGATATAACTAAGGCCTTTGACAGGGTATGGTACGGTGGTCTTCTCATGAAAATCAGATCCTATGGTATTACTGGACGAATACTTAACATAATTAAATCCTTCTTAAATGAGAGAAAAATCAAGGTTATCCACGATGGTCGTACGTCAAAACGGGTGCAACTTAGGGGTCGATCCTTGGACCTTTATTATTCCTGATATTCATAAATGATCTCCATAGTAAAATTGTCTCGTTGATGGATATATTTGCTGACGACACCAGACTCTATAACAGGCACGAGGGGAAAACGAATGAATACACATATAAGGCAATGGCGGAAACCCTAGTCTGTAGTCTGTAGTGGAAGGGGGCAAAAATGAATGATCACATTCAATGCTGCCAAACTAAGCTTGTTTCCTTTAGTAATTAGAAGAAACGTTCTCAAACACCAATAGCTATGACTAATGATACATTACATGAAAAAATTTGGTTCAAACTCCTCGGCTTAACGTTCACAGGGAACATCGAAGGCATTGCTGCGATAGATACGAGGAAGGTAGGCTCTTTCTGCCGTGCTAGAAAGTTACTTACTCCTACAAGTATCCTTTACCTCTACAAGGCCACCATTCGCCCATAAAAGGAGTATTATTGTCACATTTGGGCTAGTGCATCTGCTACTAGTCTCTCACTCCTGGACAGGGTTCAAAAGAAACTTGCCATCCTAATAGGTTCTGAACTGTCAGCTAGGCTTCAACCTCTGTCTCATCGACAAAATGTTGCATCCCTCTGCCTGTTTTACAAGTATTTTTATGGTAGATGCTCCGACGAATTACAAATTCTTGTACCACTTCCATGTAAATACCCCCGACAAACCTTACAAACAGAATACACAGTAGACATCCTTAGATGTAAGAAAGCCTTCTACTGTAATAATTACTTTCCCAGAACTTCTAGACTTTGGAATTACCTTCAAGGTTCTTACTTAACAAACTGTAGTGACATGCAGAAGTTCAAGTGTAATGTGAACAGACATCTTGCTGCTCAATTCCCTACATAGTATCTCGGCAACTTATGTCCAAGATAGTAAATTACAGCGGCAATGTACTTTGTTTGGGATGAAAATTCTACAATAAAAAAACTAAACATAAAACAACAAAAATAAAAGGCAAACGATAACCGCAAAACCTAAAATACATTCTAACCTCATCCAAGCTCAATCAATACATCTCAAAATGGGTTGCAAAATTCAATGAACAGTAATGCGGAGATTCCGATATAATAATAGAGGGAAATAGATACACATTGAAGAACCAAACATAAATATTCAAAATAAAAATGATCTAGACTGCATCTCCAGAAATGTAGAGTATACACTAAAATACATAGCATGCGAAAAATCCTAAACCACATCACCATTAGATAAAAGTAATAAAAATATAACAGAAAAAGACTACTATATATTTCGCAATAAATGCATGCAACTGAAATACATTCAGAATAATGCCCATCTTCCAAACTGATATTGCTTCTACTTAATATCAAAATTCACCCCCGAATTGAACAAAGCACAATATTAACACGTAAATAAACAAAATGCAAAACACACCTATACATCCACATGCGTATAGGTGTACACCCCAACATATGAATCAGAGCAGACACGTTGAAACGCTCACATACACACAGACACAGGCATAAAATTCCCCTCATCTGGTGTAACACATTGAACAATGTCAACCAAACTTAACTATTAAACAAACAAAACTAATGAAAATACTTTATTTTACTTTTACTTTTATTTCATCTTATTTGATTTTAATCATAAATATCGCTCTTTTTTGTATCATCAACAAATGCTTTTCAATCAATACCAAAGAATATAAATAAAAACATTCTATATAATAGCATGAACCAAGAAAAATCAAGAAAACACTAAATTATACCTCACAAAAAATTACAATATCTATAATATTAGAATTAGTTATTAAATTATATTTTTTCATTATAAAATAATATGAATGTCTTAACAAACAAAAACGAAAGTTAAAATAGAATTAAATTAAAATCCAAAAATCAAAATTAGATAAAAAAAAACAGTTTCCCTGTCAAAAACAGAACAAGATATAGCTTATTAAAACTACGAAAATAAAAACTATATTTCATAATTAAATAACAATAAATCATTTACATGTATATTGTATATGATAATGAGAAATAATCTGCGTGCGAGTGTGTATGATATTTATCCAAATGCATCGCAGGCACGCACACGCTCACACACACACTTTTCAAACAGGCACACACGTGCACGCTCTCACACGCATGTCCCCCCACACACACTTACAAAACAAAGTAACCACACAAAAAAATACACATGCGCACACACATCTCACGCCTCCGCACAATGATAAAAAATTTAAAAAATGTAAAATAAACTAAACCTGACGAACCCACGACCCCAATATCCACTCAATGAACCAATATATATATCTATATCTATATATATATCTATATATATCTATATATATATATATATATATATATATATATATATATATATATATATATATGTATATATATATATATAAATTTACAGATCAAAGTAATGACAGCATTTTCAAAAAGAAAGCTAACATGTGTTTTCAGAAGAATTTAAAATATATACTTGAACCAAATATAAATAATAAACAAATGACTCGCGTCAGTATTGTTGTCAAAGTATAAGTTTACAAACTTTAAACTATCAGAAAACAAAAATAAAAAAACAACAGCAAATACGTGAAGTTTCAGGCAAAGACATTCAAATATAAATAAAATCAACAGAAAAACATAAAAATAAAAATGAGGAAAACAACATCAAAAAATATCGAAATGTGAATTTAATCACTTTGAACAAGACTTACATTATTAACGTTCGAAATTCAATTGTGTTGAAATTTAAAAGTCAAAGCAAGATTCAGTAAGAAAAAGCAAGAAGAAAAATTAAAAACAAAAAAGAAAACCCTCCGCTTATATTTGACATTCAAAATCGAAAATATTTAAGATTTCAACAACAGAAAAGCATTCGCACACGCATACAAGGGCAGATAACTGGAGCAATTTAATAGTAAACGATTAATCAGAAGCAATCTGTGTCAACTTTTTCAAAAATTAAAAATAACGAAAATATTGTTTTTACCAGAAATATTCAGCAAAAACTATTAAAAACTATATTAAAACATTACATTAAAAATTAGCTTATTATTTGCCTTGGAAATTGATTTTGATAAAAATAGCTCCGAACAATATAATTTCTTTTTGATATTATCATGTATAGTAGAAACCCGGGATACAGTGACCTTAGGATACGTTTTTTCAGGTTATTATATATTACATTTAATATATTAGCATAAATAACATAATAAACGTAATTCATACAATAGCATTACGCATGAAGTTGGTTTCTTTGTTTGTTTCTCCGATGTGGCGTTTCGTTCTTTTTGCATCTAACTGACTTCATATGAACATTCTCAGCTACATTTTGAAATTCTCTTCTGTTTATTTATTTTTATCACTTGACAATACAGTAAACAATCGAAAACATTAGAGCCGACATTAATTTCTTGATTTGCACAAAAGTGTTGTCGTGTGTCCACTCTACAGATAATTAACTCTTCTACTTATTCTAAAGATCGAGAGAATATTTCGACTGACTCCAAAAAATCAGTTATTTGTTTATTCTAGCTTAAGTGAATTCCCTTCTAAAAGAAGAAGCCAGAGATTTCATTTCATAGCGACACTAACAAGTACGGAATACGTATATTTTCCCTCTCTTAGAAGAAAAAAAAGATCGCTGTCAAAATTATAAACCTATATTTTATTGCTGATTAAAATCCAACGCGAAAAACGTACTAAAAACTGATTTTTTTAATACTTTGCTCGTTTTCTAACGTTAGCAGCGTAAAATTGTATATTTATAAAACCGTGCTTATAAAAATGCAGCACAATCACATTGACACGCTTGTTCTCGCCAGATTACCGAAGTTAAGCAACGATGAATCTGGCCAGTACCAGATGGGTGACCATTTGGTAAGGCTAGACGCTGTATTTACTGCACTGAGTCGTAGAAATTTCCAGGTTGGTATCTGGAAGCGCGTTTTCCCACGGGGGTAAATACATCCCCGAATGAAGACGGAACGCAACAGGAAATTACCGCCTTTACTTGTCTTCACGAGATTACCATGGCTCTATAATTTGGAGGGCCGTGGTCGCCGACGCTGTTAAAACAGTAGAGCCACTGCATGCAGGTATGCTTATAAAGACACCTTTTTTTTAAACAAGAAGAACTTCAAGTCTAGTATGTTAGATCTTGTTAAATATCAGATGAATACACCACTAAAAACGAAGAAAATTGCAAAACCTTCAAATGGAACAACAACGGCAACAAAGAAATGATGAAAGAAAATCCATAAACTATTGGAACGAAGCAAAAAAACCGAAGGTAGACGACTACAACATCAGCAACAGAATGAAAAACGAAAACAAAAATAAGAAGAAAGACTACTGCAAAAGAACAAAGAAAAACAGCGACTGTTTGAAGAATTATTATTACAAATAGGAGTCATAATGAAAATACTTTTCACAAAATACTATTTGGAGTGTAATTGACAATTTCACTTATTTGTCTACTACTCTAAAATAGGGAACACTGAACATAACAAGTTCATGAACTATATTTTACTCTGTAAAACTAGTAACTTGACTTTTGCTGAAGCTATTTAACTTCTAACAGAACTGTTTAGCTCTGCAACTCCCTGTTCTACAAAATGTGAAAATGCCTTAACTTAACAAGAAAAGGCAAGATAGACTATTTAACATTTGCATCAGTCATAAATAAACACTGTGACGATTTCAGACTTTCTGAACTTAGCGTGGATAATTATAATAATAATTTTAATATTCGTACAGAGATACTGAAATTAGACCAATGATGCTGACATAGATAGGGAGAACCAAACTTAATGCTACAAAAATAGCTGAAGACGAAGTATCGAAGTATCGAGCAAGACTTTAAAATTATTGAACAGTCGGGAATTGCCCACATAAAGAACATACGTCAGAAAACACATTTCAATTCTACTTAAAAACAATCAAACCGAAAAGAAAATTTTATAACATGACAAGTCATCCCAATAAAAATCATAAAAATTATCACTTAGCCTTTGTTTCCGTTATGGGGTTCTTCATTAACTTAAAGATTGCTCATGCCGTTTTGAAACCCGCCTTGTATTAAAGTTGGGTGTTCATATTGAAGAACAAATAAAGGAGATAAAACCTTGGTTAAATCGACAAGAATAAAAGAACTGGAGAGCAAAAGTAGAGGAGAGTGCGTACACATGAAAATCCCGAATAAAAAGGACAAATTAGAACTTGAATTTGGGTTTAATTTGTTTATAATAAACCTGCATACATGGACAAAGTTTATAAACCAATAAATTTTCCAACAAAAATAAATTCGAGTATGAAATTATTGCTAAAATTTCGTTAAAAAACTAGAAAAAATTGACATTTTTCTTGTTAAAAATGTCGACAGTTTATTTATATTTATATTTGGTACATACTGGATGCACCAGTTGAATTTGAGGGCCTTTATCAGTCAACACTTTTTTGTGAGAAAAAGGGGAAGTTGCAAAAAATTCTAATAAGCTAAAATACTATACGAAATCTCTTCGAAATGACGTTGTCAACGAAAAATAATTAAAGACCTATGGAATGAAGTGCATACAGAAAACCAAGAAAAAAAAAAACTGAAAAGAATAAAGCTTATAATTCGAAACGACGCCGAGAAATAACGCAAGCGCGTCAATATTATTAAAAGTGAGCAGAAAATAAAACGTTAAAAGAAGTATCAAAAGGCAAATATCAAATCTCAACAAGTATGGTCGAAGAATATGAAGTTGTTTCTGAATTTTCAAGATGAGGATCCTCTATCCAGTTTTTGTTAGCGGAACAAAGGCATGCTAACCTCCGTAAAGTAAATAAAGTGTTTTGTTCGAAATTTTCTCCAAGTTCCAGAGTTCGACAACATACACATTAAAAAGGTCGATGCTTATATCGACCGAAATGTTATAAAAATGTCAATCGAGAGGAGAACAATAGTTCGATGAATCCAAATAATGTGAATATGAAGTTGGTCCGACCACACCAGCTCCTAACATTTCAATTTCTTTGCAGGAACGTAGAAATACAAAATTACTTGAACGTACGAAACGGAACTGGCATGTTATCTAGAAAGTAATGGGTTATATTAGTAAAAGACGGAGACTTTAAATCTAATTATAAAGGAATAGAGATACAGTCTACGTAGCCAGTGACTCCAAATGGAAGTCTCCAAAACTTATTATGAAAAACCCTACAAGAAAACGCTACTTAGATTATATATATATATATATATATATATATATATATATATATATATATATATATATATATATCAGGTTAAAAGTATAACTAATGATAACTAATGAATTCAACGAGGTTATTCAGAGTGCTCAATAAAAGTAAAGCAAGATATATTTTTATTAATATAAACAAATTTACGTTGCCACGACACTGGACATGCTTATAATGTTGGTCGGTTAAAATCAGAAGTACTCGTCAAGCGACTTAATAAGTTGTTGCTTTCCACAGACAGTAGTTTTAATTTTTATAATGTATTAACTTTTATCTTTATACTTATTCTATACTAGTAGGGTGGCGCATTGTTGCCCGGGATTAAATGATGATCAACGACTCTTGCATGCTCTCATATTTTTATAGTCATCGAAATCGATGAAATAACCCATTTTCCATCAAATCGATTGATTGCCAGCTCTAATTGAGGACTCATCGCACCTGGAGAAAACATCATATGCCTCTCTCAGTGACTAAGTTTACAATATATTGTAGTTTACATTGCACTGTAGAGAATCTACTATTGATTTTAACTCACTTTTTATATAAAATGACCCGCATTAAATTTTAAAATGCAAAAGTCAAGTATCATGCTTCAATTGTGCTCTAAACAGAAACACTCATTTCGAACACGCTCTTGTCATACAACAAAAACCCACCATTGATTTTATATGTCTGGCATTACTGGCTGGGCAGTGATAATGGCTTGATTAAAATTTAAAATGCAAAAGTCAAGTATCATTATGAAATTGTGTTTTAAACAGAAACATTAATCTCGAACACGTCCCTGTCATATCAAAGAACCTACTGTCGATTGTATACGTTGAGCCTTTCGGCTTGTGTGTCAATAAAACCTTTCTAATGCACTTGTGATATTAGGTTGTGTAGGGTGTTGACTTTGGTCAAAATCACCTGTTCTTTCATTCATCAGATTGTTTCGATTATCCGACAGAAAACCTATCTAAGACCACTGCCAGGCACATAAAGGATCTTCGTATGAAATTTACTAAAACTCGATCCAGCTGTTTTCGAGTCCATGGTGAACGAACTCACAGACACACAGACAAAGTTCCTTTTATATAATAGTAGAGATAGAGATATGTAAGATAGTGTCTATTTATATATTATTTCCGTTAATTTGCACTTGATTATCGATTAAAATACACGAAGCATTATGCAAACCAATAAATCGATAATCTTATGAATGTAATCCAATTCAATGTTGAAAAATGAAATCTTTGTTAAAATCTCCATTAAATCAGTGATCTTTTTTTCTTGTTTTATCATTAATAATATGTCACGATGAAAGAGAACTTTATGAAAATGGAACCAATCCCGTTATGAGCTGAACCATCTTACACAGACTTTTGAAAATGATTTTTCAGCAAATAATTAAAGGCGTTTGATTGAAGGAAAAGATTCTGATCTGTAAATGTCAATCCTTAAAACAATTCCGTAGAGAACAATCAACTCAAAATGGCTTCGATTTTTTAGTGCGTTCTTTCTTTAGGGATTGTTCTATTTATTTGTGTTTCGAGATGTTTCTATTTTTAAACCAGAAATATTAATAATCTCTGAGTAGAAATACCAATGCAAACAAAATCTCCCAATGTAATTTTACTTTCAAAATGTTATTGAAATTCAAATTGTTGACCCGAAATGATTTTAGAATTGTTGAAGTTATGTATCTCTCTCCGGCCCCCGGCGATATGATGTAACACAAGGGTCGGAAAGTGAGATTTGAAAAGCTAGCGCCCTGAAGGAAAAGCGCTGTAGTCTGCAAACAATCCCTACGCAGCCCCGCCGGTATTTCTCGATAAGAGAGCCTTGGGTGATTAGTAATAAACTAACTCCTCTTGGAAACTGGGTGGGTGAACCTCTTAGAACTCCACAGGATTAGATAACACCTCAGTTAACAGGAAATAAACCATCTGAACAATGACCTAGACTCTGCTGGCTTTGATGCTGAGAAACGAAAAACAACCCTGGCTAATTGTTAAAAATCGTTAAACACCAACAAACCAAATAAGATTAGATCATCAAAGCTTTTTAGCAGACTTTTAAAGATAAAGTCTTTTTAATTGAAAGCCATATTCACTTTCAGAAGAGTTTCCAATAGGTAGCTAATCTGTTTAAGTCCTGGAGGTGAAAAAGAATTTTCGGTGGGTAGCTTATATGTACAAGTCTTGAATTTCAAAATTTGCAAACAAAGAGCAAAGATCTTTCTCGTGTTGACACGAAAAATTATGAGTGGGAATTCTAAAAGATACAATATGTTTTTGGAGCGATTCCGGTTTCTAGCAGAACTTGGATCGATTTGATTAGTCAATTCTTATCGCCAATGTCTATAAGTAGAACCTTCCAATTGTCTTTAATCATACCCTAATATTATATAAAAATATTGCAACAATATCAAATGCATAATATCTGTACACTTGTGGTATAATTGATTAAATGAAAAACGTCATACCATAGTTGAGTGAAACGCAGCACCTATTGATATTATAATTATGACGTTTCTTAATGACTAAATCTAGCATTTAACTTTGAACATAACCATATTAGACTTTATCAACTTTCAATATAGTTCTGATCAAATCATAATTCAACAATCTTAAATTTAATCGTGATCTACATTTTTGATGATTATGGAGTTATTCCCCTTAGTTTTGTGGCCGTAGCAGTGGATTATAAAAATACTCGACTAACAGGTTTCAGTAGAAAAGAATGTATTGTACCAAAAGTGAATACAACGAACAGGTTTTCGGTATTTTCCAACCATTAGTTAGACAGGCTGTAGTCGTTATGTCGCGATAATTCCTTATAAGAATATTAAACTCGAGGTTTTTATAATTATTAGAAAATGGGTTACGCTCACGGACATCGATAATATTCGCTGAGATTTTCAGTTTCGTACATCATTGGCGGTGGCTCGTCCGCGATGCTTCCACAGAGAGACTGATCTGAAAACCTTTTTTTTCCTCTCTACTATCCATGTGTCAGTTTTACAAGTATTTTAATGAAAAGTGCTCGGATAGACTCAAATTATTAATGCTCTCTCCGACGTAAATATCCCTGACAACCCGGACAGACCACAAAATCCCACGCCCGCAGTGTAGAGATCCGTAGATGCCGTAAAGCCTTATATTAAAATAGTTTTGGAATTGCTTCCTGGGTCCCTGCTTCCCTGACTGCACTGAGATGCAGAAGTTCAAATGTAATGTGAACAGACATATCGAACAATAAAAATAAGAAAAGTGAAATACACAGAAAAATTTGTAGCCATTTTCCGACCGTTTTTAGTCTCTCGTTATGTCGCGATAATTCCCCACAAGAGCATTAAATCTAAGGTTTTTATTATTATTTAGAGAGTGAATGGGTAATTCCCCATAATACTTCCTCCCAAGCCTGCACTCTGAAAGGAGTACTAGTACATTTTCCTTTTAGGATCAGTAGTTAAAGGATCTGTGAATTTTTTCTTTTTCGATCGGCGGCGTTCTGGAGTTGTTTGGGGTGGTTTGGTTGGTTGTTTTTGTTTTACGGCATATCAACCCTTTTCAGGTTATTTAATACCGAATCCAGTGATTTTTAAGAAATTTTTTTAATAGAATATATTTGTTTTAGTTTTCAAGTCGGTTTCTATTCAACCAATAGTTGGGACCCTAACAGGTACTACCACTCCGAGTCAGAGTGGACCTGGGAGCAATGGCAATTAAGGGGTGGCTCCACACTCCCCAAAGTCCACAAGCTGAGGCTTCACCATCGGATATAGTTTAAGGTTATATCCAGGACCCTTGGGGTGGTTTGATTGCGAAAGTGTCATATATCCTCTTAATAGTCTCTTCTTCTTCTTCTTCTTCTTCTTCTTCTTCTTCTTCTTCTTCTTCTTCTTCTTCTTCTTCTTCTTCGTGAGGTGCATAGTTGGGATCATCCAACAGACGCTTTCTTATTTGGTTAAGGTGTCTTTTATGCATGAATTTACGATCGTGTTTGTTTTGTTGCATTAATAAATTTTTCGTGCTTCGCGTTAAATTTCACGTAGTGTGATGGGAAGGTCCCTACTTATAATGTACACCATTAATCTTTCACTATCGGTACGGTAGAAAACAATTGCTGAGTGCTCAATAGGTTCACTCTATCTTGGAACCAACTTTGAAAGTCTCTCCGCATGTCAGATTTGCTTGGAGAAGAGATAATCTAACATAAATTGTAATTCAGCTCAATAGTGCCCCAATTCAGCAATCTATTCGCTCTGTATGCGGGACGTTTTTTCAACCCAAAGTTTGTAAATAGAGGTTCATGGTCGGTCTGCATCAAATCGTCCACATAAATATCGGTGGAACTTTGTAATCGCAAAGATGATAGCAAGAGCTTCTTTCTCGATGTATAAATAGGTTTATTACTTCATGATATACAAATCCTCTATTACGTCCGAACTCGCATTGCTAGCGACTATGATACTTTGTTTTGGTCACCATTAGTGAGGAATAGATCTAGCCTCAGTTTAAAAAAAAAATTACGACTTCCGTTTGGTATTCAGGTTTCAATTTCCAGACTATTTCCTTTCTTAATAGCTCGTTCATAAAGGACGGAATATCCGGTGATAGTTTGCTAACCCCGCAACACTTTGTAGTTCTGTAATATTTTGGAGAGACGGTAAATTTGTTATAACTCTAGTTCGTTTTAGGTCTGGTCTTCTACCGTTTTCGTTGATAATGTGCACCGAGTAATTTTTTTTATTCAATGGAGAAATCGCATTTTTCTTTTTCTTATTTTAAAACCTAAATCCTGTATTTGAGAGAATACCCTGTGGACATGTTCTTTGTGTCGTTCTCTGGTTTCACTGCTTATGATAATGTCATCCAGGTATGCGATTGCGAAATTGAGTTTCCCATTGCGGACAAAAGCCACACTAGTTGATCTGAAAATCATCTCTTCTCATGCCCGTGATACCATAAAAAAAATCTAGACACCTCTAAGACATGTTCACCTGATCTCATCCCTGCCATACTAATTAGGAAATGCTATATTGAGCTAGCCATTGTCTTCTCCAAACTTTGCAACAAATGCCTAACCGGGGGTTGCTTCCCTTATAGCTGGAAAATGGCCTCTGCTGTACTAGTATTCGTCTGCTGAAAGAACTGATCTGTTCAATTATAGCCCTACCAGTCTCCTGCCTCTCGTCGCTAAAATATTTGAGTCTTCAATTAATCAAACATTAGTCCACCATTTTGTAAATGCTAGGCTTCTTTCTGTCCAACAGTATGGATTTAGTCACGCCCGTTTAAGTGCAGATATTTTAACCTTTATCTCTGAATGCATATACAATGCACTGGAAAAGGCAAGCAAAACCATAGATGTAGCATTTGATATCTCAAAACCTTTTCCAAGGTTTAGCATGAAGGACTTCTCACGAAAATCAAATCCTATGGTATTTTTGAACGAATACTCAACACAATCAGATCCTTCCTAGACAAAACAAAATTCCAAGTTGTCCTTGATGGCCGTATGTCTAAACAACATGATATTAATGCAGATATGAGTCTATCCTTGGACCTTTATTATTCCTGATATTCATAAATGACCCCCCTGCTAAAATTGTGTCACTATATTTGCTGATAAAATAACGCTCTATAATAAGCATGGGGCAAAATGAATTCGAGACAATGCCAGCTATCTTAGAGAACTACCTTCAGTCAGTAGTAAAATAGGTTCGCAATTACATGGTAACATTTGATTCTACTAAGACTAAACTTCTTTCCTTTAACAACTACAAAAATATTTTCAACCATCGTTTGCTATGACTGATAACACGCTATCCGACAGCGCATTATTCAAACTCCTCAAGCAACATGAATTAGAATAAATACATTGAGAACGTTGCCAAGGCTGCTGCAAAAAGATAGGTTTCCTCTACCATGATACCAGAGAATATCGTATATCTTTACAAAGCCACAATTCATCAAAGCATGGAATATTGTTGCCACAGCTAAGATGTGAAATATAAATCTAATTCATGTTTAATTTTCTCTCATAATAGGAACATAAAATCGGCTAAATGGTTTTGTAATCCACAAAAATAAATGATAATCCGAGGGAGCTAGATCAGGAGGATACAAAGGATGGGGTAAGATTTTCCAACCAAATTCTCCTAGGAGATATTTTCTCAGTAAGGTTATATGAGGATGAGCATTGACCTGATAGAAGACAGCTTTCTTTCTGTTGACCAGAAACGTCGTTTTCAAGTAAACATGGTAATAGAAAAATATGAATGATGCTTTAATAACCTGAAAACGAAAAAACAAAAAACGACAAAAAAAAAAAACCCTAAAGATTAATCATGGTGATATATAGGATGAAACAATAAAAGTGACGCTCCAAAAAAAAAAAAAAAACAATACTACAGCTTAATTTTAAAACTTTTATTGAAAAAATAAATTCACGTAAGGTGATTATGTTGTAAGCATGAGATCTATTCAATGTAGCCGACTTCAGCTTCAATCACCGCCTCAATCGTGTCCGGAACTGGAAGCATGCTTTTTCCACAAGCTCTTATCGCTCTTAAGATTTGTACTAACTAACTAACTAGTAGATAGTCTGCAACAACAACAACAACAACAACAACAACAACAATGAAAACTGTTTTTCATCAAACGGAAGTGGAATTATGTCGTCTCTTCTAGGGCGATAATTTTATTGTTCCATCTCGTATTTAAGTAACAACAATAAACGCTTTAAATTACAATCGTTTAAAATGTTCCTTTTACACAGCGGCAAAATCCTTTTTACGCACCTGATATTTAATTCAAAATAGAAAGAAACAAATGAAATGAAAATTTCCGTATTTTTAATAAATGACCAAATTTAATTTTTATTTCATTTTGATGAATACTATTTATTTTTAGGAATAGGTATCTGTTATTATACTAAATATGAGTAAATCGACATTTTTTTAGAAAGTTTGTTTTCTTTATATGGTTCAATACCATAATATACATGTTAAGATATACCTTGAATCTGCGGTTAAATTATGTTGAAAGAAAGAGTTCAGAGAATACAAAGAAGATCATGGGTTTATTTTGGTAGACATGTAACTCTCGCTTCTTTTATTTTGTTCTTTAGTCCTCACATTCCAGGTGCCATGTTTTTGACAAAGAGGGAAGAATTACTGGTTTTTGGGTCAGAATCTATTCTATCTAATACTTATCGTTTGCAAGGTTTTGACGAAGTAGTATTTTTAGCTCCTTGCATCAAGTAACTCCATGTCATGCCTGGAGCGATTTCCATAAAAAGTCACACATCTCTTAATTAGTTATGTATTTCTCTCAGCCACCTTACTCTATGCTAATTCAAAGAATCATTAATTTAAGTTCTTTCCGACTAATTTACATAGTGTATTTGTACACGCCGTAAGTAGATATGTAAATTAAACAGAAAAACAATAGGTGACTTTACTTCTATATTATCCATGAGGATGATATGGAAATAAAGATAATTATTATTTTAGTTATGCAAGAGGAATGTGTGCAAGTATATATCACATTTTATTTTCGAATGACTTAAAAGTAGAAGTGGTCATGTTTGCCACTCAACGGGTCACGGCTACATCTTGTTTTATTATAAAGCTTTATGAAAGATGATTTATGGCTACTGTGTGGGGGATTCATATAACAAGAAGAGAAAAATAAGTATAATACATATGTACAGTTTTATTTGATAGATTTAATGTCATGTGAATAAACATCTCGCTGTAAAATATCCCCACTAAAGATACCTCTATGAATCTATAATTTACATTAGCTAATAACACCCCAGTCGCAGTATGCCTTTTATGGGTTAAATAAAAGTAGAATGAATAGATCTGAAATCTGAAATCGATCTGTAATCACTAGACAGTATCCAGTCGGTCCAGATCACAAGAAACAGCTGAGATGTCAGAATGATAATATTTAGACACGAAAAGTTTTTCCATAAGTTTAAAATTAGGTATGTGAATGGACAATCCCTTTAGAAGTAAGAGCACGAGATACGTGTTCAGGAAGTTGAATCATCGGCAGAAGTCTGAAATGATACGTAGGGGAAAAGGGAAAACGTTGTTCTTTTTGGCAAATAAACTGATTCAGTTTAATCGTTGATTTTTCGAAACTCTTTCTTCCTTTATTTACTACCTGTGGAAGAAGTGATGGAAAGCTTATATGTAAACTCATCGTGCTTTTTCTTTTACGAAGGAGTCACCACTAATCCGAGATTTCTTGAGGATAAGGGTTAATGAGTGTCAGGTGGTCGGCGAGACCACATCGTAATGATCGTTAGTGGTGGAAACTCGGCAAAATTTGATTATTTAAGAGAACAGATCAACAAGGACTTATTTACATTCGGTTTGAAAATGACCATGTAAGAGTCAGCTGAAAAGCAGCTCACGGTATAGAGTTTCACAGGCGGGCAATTCTAGAAAATAAACTTTGTTCATGGAATTTGCGTTTAGTTTTATGCACAGATAGAGAATAGGGGGATTTGTTGATATTGGTTGTTGCTAGCCGAGTGTTGTGAATCTTTTGTAGGGAGGACCATAAATCGAACCTCAGTTGAGCACTTATCATGAAAATAACGAAGGAACAAAGATACACCTGTATATTCTATGAGGGTGTTAGGACGAGAAAAAGACATGGCCTACTAAATTTCGAAGCGGAGTTCAAACCCTGTCAAGACAGGAAAGAGTGTTTTAAGCAACTAACACTGTTATTGGAGTTGTTTCGTTTATTTTGTAAATAATTGCAGGTATCAGATGAAAGAAAAAGATGGACACTTTGACTGCCTCATCATTAGAGTAATACGACCAGCTGATTCTGTCAAGGAATGTTACACACCAACCATGCTGCAGATTACTCTTTGATTTAGTCCTGCTTCTGCATGCAACGCCACTCATATCGGCGAAATAGTTAACGATCAGATATTTATTTGAACAATTAATTTAAAACACGATAGGCTTTCCAAAAGTAAACCTTCCTATTTTTTTTATTTTGCCCGAATAGACCAGATGGAATTGCAAATTGCATTGCTATGATGAACTTATATATTAATGGCCTAAAAGTGTCATCTCTCTGTTGCAGATATTGACCGTGTAAGTCTTTAAGAACGCAATCCCTGTCATGGGCGTGTCAGAAGAAGAGATACGTCATTGAATTCCTGGCCAAAGTGCATTGAGAATGGTGGTGACTATGTAGAAAAATAAATTCTGGAGCACAAAATGTTACTCATAGTTGTAGTTCATTAACTTTTGGGAGTTAAAAAATAAGAGGCTTTACTTTTAAAAGGACCCTCGTATGATTTTCATTATTTGGAAGGCTTATAAAACTTTGTCCAACAAGTCTTTAAGGAAGGAGTCAACGAATAAAATCCAAAGGCGTTGCAATGCACTGTGGAAATCGTACATAATTGTCGAAGATTATGGCTTTTTATGCTGCAAAAGACATAAACCAAACTATAAAGATATCATCTTTAAATGATTATAATTGATGCAAATTCATATTGATATCCCATTATTATTACATGTTGATATCACGTTATTATTTCCGAAAAAGGCCGTTACGAGAAAAAAAAAATGTCATTCCTAATCAGCGGCGTATTTTTCGGGGTTGATACACGTCACTTGTCAAAATGTAATGAGAATGTCCATTAAAATGTAATACAAAAATGAAGCAAATGATTCGTTCATTTTTTTCGGTTTTAAATGAGTTTTCAATGAGTTCAGAATTCTTTAAAAAATGTCATTTGCTGCTTTCAGTTGTCACATTCCATGCATTTTTTATGCGCTAGTCGCATGAGGCACATTTCACAAGATGTGCCATTTATCTGTCTGGATGTTGGACGTATGGACGAAAACAATATTCACTTAATTGCATTTATATGTTCAACGTTCTTCTCTGTCAAAAACAGAAGACCACAAACAAGCGAACAGAATATTCCTCAGATTTTATGTCTGAAAGCAAAGATGGCAAAGGCCAAACAAACATTTGAAAATAGAACTATTAATGTAGGCTACGTTCAGGCAAAATCCCCCGGCTCTTGTGTCTGTGTGCTTGTGAGCTTTTAGACTGCGCATTTTTTTTTAATGTCGTAAATGACAAGGACATTTTCATGTCATTTCGTAGCTGTCTATGTGGATCATAGTAACACATTAAAATAATGGTGGATATTGTTTCCTAACCACTGTCTGACTGATTTCATCTATTATCCCAACTTCCACGTAGAGACCGCGTCGCCATCTTGTTTTTTCTATTTTTGTAGCGTGAATCTGACTTGCGGACAAATGAACGGATGCGAGCAACGTCGGATATTCATAATATTAATTTATCCAACTCTGAAAATAATCACACTCCGGCCGGGGTTGTTAGTTGCATTATATATTTCTTGTACTTTTAAATTACAATTACCATTTTCACGTTAGCCATGAAAGAAGACTCACGGCTAAATTGATATATAATCCGTCCTTTACTGATTTACATGTGATCTTCCTCAAGCAATCAAAGCGCTTCGCATATTTCTGTTAAACTCTATTACATTACATAATGTTTGCACTATAAATTATTTAAGATAATTATTATATATTCCACCTGTTTGACTGATGATTCTATTAATAATATTGCGTTTGAAAGAAAACGTATAATTAAAAATGTAAATTACTAGCAGGTCACCCGGCATTGCCCGGTCGTGGAATATCCATTAATATTATATTTTAATTAATACAGAAACTGAAACATGTGCATGTTAGTAATATATTTTTTATAAACCGCTCACTTCTTGTCAGTAAAATAAAAGAAAAAAATACTCGAGCTGAGGTCGGAACCAAAACCTAAAGACAATAGGTCAAGTATGATATCCATTAGACCAGCGTGACACGTTCTTTAAAAGGTGTTTTCAAACTACTTATTCTTAACATATTTCATCTTTAATGTGAACTATTCACGCATGCGCATTCGTGAAACAGTTAGCAAACAGATAAAAATCCAAAGACTCCAACGTACAAATTCTCAATTTTGACTTTTCCCGAATGTAAACGGATTAAATAGTTTTCCACATGTCTGAATATCTGATATACCAAAATTACAAGTCTGTAGATAAAAAATTTGCTGAGTATATAGGTTGAAAAGTGTCCCCACACACATTCTCGCTTTCACAGATATATAAATAAGATTACCCTCAAAATTCCACCGAATTAATCTATTAATAAAATTCATAACACTATTTAATCTAAACATTTTGATGTAATGAATATGAATACATTCGAGTTCCTCCACACAATAATATGATTGGCTGACTAACGCCATAAATACAGACGAGAGTAGCAGCCGTAGGAACACGAAAGATTTACTAGAAAATGCCTTACCTAATTACCGGAGCCAAGAATACTCAGTTACTTCAAACTAATATATAACTAACATATAAACTTATATCAGATACAAATGAACTTCCGTCTATTTCTATATGACCTTAAACTATATCCAGTGGTGGGGCCTCAGCTTGCGGGTTTCGGTGAGTGTGGAGCCACCCTTTAATTGCCATTGCTCCCAGGTCCACTCTGCCCCGGAGTGGTAGTACCTGTTAGGGTCCCAACTATGGGTTAAATAGAAACCGACTTGAAAACAACAAATATATTCTATTAAAAATTTTTTCTTCAAAATCTTTGGATTCGGCATTAAACAACCTGAAAAAGGTTGATATGCCGTAAAACAAAAATAACCAACCAACCGTCTATTTTTGTCTTACCCACCAGGTTTCAATCATGAATATTTAACAGTCTTTTTATTGTCGTTAAACGATAGGCATACTTTGATACACACACGCTATCAATATCAATCTCAATATCACTGACAAAACCCTCTTTCTGTAACGCTGCCGTTACATACAAACAAGAGGAAAGAAATAAATAAAAATCCAGGTCGGCATTTTTTCTTTTTTACAAAAGTTTTTATTACCATTACTTTTCCCGCCTTGACATCACTTTAAAGCCCGGTGTACACTTTTCTTCTTCCTCCGACCGCATGCCTACCACAGCCGGCCCATTCTCGTCCTGGACTTTACACGTCTATTTTCTTCGACGTCGACTTTCTTTCCTGATCGTGTTGTCATTTTTCTCCTCTTTTCATTTTTTCTTTTCGCGCACACTTCCCAATTGGCATATGCGCATTTTCGGCTACTGCTGCTAATCTCTTCGCAAGCCAGTCATCCTTTGTTGCTGCTGATATTTTCCCACGCGCTCATATGCACTATGTTGCATTTTTATTGCCCCCATTTTATCTATTATCAGTTCAAAAATAGTCAGATGATTATTTTATCTTTGAAATAACACCATATATAAAATCTGGGGGTTAAATCTCACGCCTCCTACTGATGAGACGATCACTAAGTGACCCGACTATGATTGATCAACTATAGAACAAAGACGCTTAGATATTAATAGCTGAAAGTTAATGACTAATCAGAAACAGACCAAATTTATTTGTTCATCTGATAATAGAGACAAAAACGAAAACCCATCAACTGAACAACGAATCAGATGCTTTTCATGTTGAATATGCTCTTCTACGAGAGTAAAAAGGTACTTCTATTCACAATTGTTGAATTTATAGTTGGGAATGATTTGTTTATATGAATAACTAGTTTATATGTGTGGAGACCAACTGACTTTAATAAATGGACGACTTGAAAAAAAGTAGTGCGTTTTTAGAGAAAAGAGAGAAAGTGTTTGCGATGAAAGTTTATTAACTGTCATTACCATGCTTGATTAGTAGGAATTATGTTTGAAGTTTGGATTCACAATATAATCTTTTGGAGTGTATCTCCCCCGCCCACGTCAGTTAAACGCGCCCCCAGATACCAACCTGGAAATTTCTACGACTCGGCGCGATACATACACCACTTAGCCTTCCGAAATGGTCACCCATCCGCTACTGGCCGAACTCATCGTTGCTTAACTTCGGTGATTTCACGAGAACCGGTGTGTCAATGTGATTGTGCCGTATAAATAGCTGTTCTATTATGGAGGTTGCGTGTTGGTTTAGCGTCATACGAAAGAATGATGTGCCTGCAGCATCAGCACCTGCCAATTTGCTGCACTCATACCAGATTCAAGTGATTCATCTGGAACACCAAAGGATATCTACATATCATAAAGAGGAAAATAAATTTGAGTGAAAAATTCACAGGGACATTGCTAATCGAAATTTACACCGGGTCGCGTCATCAGAATCCAGAATCAGTGAAGGTTAATGGCATGCCTAAGCGTGTGGGAGACGTTCACCGACGTTCCAGTTCAGCAACGACATATCAGGCATTGCTGAATGGAGAAAACCTGATGTCTATGGAGGTAGTAGTGGTTACACGGCTGAGCGTGAAGTAGATTCCGGAACTACTTCCGTTCTAATCCGTTTACAGTACAGATCCTGCTACATCTGACGGTTCAAAAAAGAAAAAAAATGTCTGTCACCAACTGTCACTTGTGTGATCATACGACTAGCGTGGTGTGTGTGTGTGTATGTGTGGCGTGTGTGTATGTGTGGTGTGTGTATGTGTGGTGTGTAACAATATAACTGGAAAGCGAATGAGATATTTTGCATGTCGTGCATGCCCGTGTATACTAGAAGAAAAAGAACTTATTTTCAAAATAATAGATTTTAATAGTTTTTCTTTATAGTTGGAACTGATTTTTGAATAACTAATTTGCAACTGATTTAAATACAAGGACGGGTATTAAACACCCAGAAAAACTTAGAAAACAGAAAGAAAGTATTGGTAGAAAGAAATTTAGTAATTTCAACGCTTAACAAACAGGAATTCTGTTTTAATTGTGTTGCCTTTCGCTTTTTCTCACAGTCAGTTAAACCCTCAGATATGTTTGTATTGCAGAAAGTATTGTAAATTTTATTAACGATTCACGTGTGGAATAATTTTTTGTCGTCCTGTATTCTGCAAATAGTATAACGTATGGAATCTAATATCATTATAAGAGAGAGCTCAATCTAGTTATCAAGTGACTGAAAATATGTCAGATAAAATCGAATTCAACCAAACATATTAGGTCATTGCCTATTTTCCTGAAGCTCAATTCACTGCTATTCAAAGCGAAGCACAAAATAAATCCAATTTATAATCATTTAAAAAAATCATATTTTAAGAATTATTTAATTCCAATATTCACTGCTGAAAACTTTGTTCACAGGAAAGTGATTCGTAATCGTCTGTTAATTATTTTTATTTAATTATTCAGTCTTTTTATGAAAGTCACTCCTAAAATAATTCACTGCAACTAAAACACACACACACACACACACACACACACACACACACACACACACACACACACATACACACACACACACACACACACACACACACACACACACACACACAAAAACCAAACAAAACAAAATGCGGTTGTACAGCAAAATCTTAGGATTGGACACATTCATGTCATTGAACACATTCATGTCATTGAACACATTCATTTTATTGAACACATTCATGTCATTGAACACATAGATCTTATATTACATTCGCATATCATTTCTAGGAAGCACTCATTGTTGTAATGTCTATCTTTCAGTAAAGATGTATCTGTTTATCGCTCAGGTACGTATAATCAATTCTACGAAGATACATGCTGCTAAATAAATATATACACTCTAGCTTGTTCCAACCGTTTGACAATCAAACACAGAGACGGTTTCATAACAATTTTTTTTTATCTAATTATTATTTTGCCTTTCAGTGGTTGTCGGACCTATCGAGCAAGAGTGAAAAAAAGGAAAGCGTATAAATTGGTATAGAGAGAAAAAAAGGAAAGCATCCGATTAAGATTAAGTAAATTTTCAAAAAAAAAAGTAGAAAGGTCACCAGCAGCCTCGTACTTCTAGCTTCCATTATTTCCTTGTTTATTCTTAACATTTCATGACCCATATTTTTGACAAAAAGGAAAAGATTTTTTCTGGGTCAAATTCTATCAAACACTTATCTATTGTGGATAACAAGCTAATGACGTAACGATCGTCCGTCTCGCCCCGTTTCTCACTTTCTCTCTGATTTTTGTTCGTCGAACTTTTGCTTTTATTGACAAATTCTTTTTTTTTGCTTTTATTGACAAATTCTTTTTTTGCTTTTATTGACAAATTCTTTTTTTGTTCCATCAGATGTCAATATATATGAACAAGTTCGACACGGTTATTTCTTCGTTCTATCAGAGGTCAATATGTGTGTCAAAGTCCGACATGGTATTTTTTTTATTCTCTGCTAAACTGGAATTTGTGTGGTTGCACGATATCCAAGTGCCTTTATCTAACATCATCATACCACCATGCTCTCCGACTTGGCATTTATTCTAAATTTTGTACGACGAGAAATGTAGGTTACATAAATCTTAACGTAGAGACTTAGACCCTTCAATTCAAACTAATCAAACTAGAATTTAGTATAACTATAGCCTAAACCTCACCTAGGAAAAAAAGGTCAAGTACACATTGCGAATGACTGTATTTTTTATTGCAAACTCATTTTTCAATTAGTGGCGGCCATATTCTATAAAATATCCGTTATTTTTTTGATTATTCAAAACTTACAAGTTTTTCACAAAAATTTGCATGAAATTGTATGACGAAGCAGGAATGTTGAGAAACTGGCGTAGCAAGATTTTTTTCAGCAACAGATAAAATGGATCGAAATTTCGCAAAGTTGCAATTTTCTTCAAATAGCTAAAATATCTAAATTATTCTTCATTAGGTTTTGCTAAAATACGCACAAAGTGAATATTATGGGTTATTATGCGTCACACATTTTTCCATGTTTAAATGTAAATTTCACCGTTGATAAAGAAACTCTGAACTAAGGATTGCATAAAGAATCGATTGAATACAAAGAACATAAATGTTACAGAAAATTAATAATTGCATTTCTTCGATAAGTTCAATAAAAATCAATTTTAATTCGTCAAATCTAAAAAAAAAAACGCCCACAATCTTATCATCTCACCTCATCAAATTGGAACAAGATAAAAATAAATTTACTCCCACATATTATAAAGAGATGTTATTCAAAAGTAATTTTGCTTCAATAACAAATGTGGAAGGCCTTGAGATTTAATCAGTGATTTCTGTCGATTTGGCATGAGAATGGAAGATAAAAGATGGTGTTGGGGCTTCGGTAACAAAGCAAAAAAAAAAAAAAAATGGGAACCAAAAGCGTCTAGAGTAAATATATGAGAAAAACGACATCATCAAAACACGTTTGGATTATTTCACACAAAAGGTGGCAGCACTAACTCCATTTGGTATCACAGCAAATAATATGTTGTACAAAGAAAATCTCACGGAAGACTATTTGAGTACCTAGGAATATTAGATTTACACAGATTCCAAGCAAAGCCAATGACTATTACCATAGAGAATGTAATGATAATTAGTCATTGTGAAACTTTAATTGGAATAAGAGTAGAATACAGGAAAGCTTATGTCTCAAGAAATTCTCCTGTTTTTCCAGTGAACTCCTAGTGAGTAAATGGAATAATAATAATAATAATAATAATAATAATAATAATAATAATAATAATAAACAGCAAAATTGTAGAATTGGAGGTTGCCCTTACAAAACATAGTGCCGGAATCTGCTTGCACTACACCAAATAGTCAAAGGTTCAGGGAGAATAGAAAGACCGAGGAGTGAAAGCAATAACCATCGATTCATTGGTTGTAAAGGAGATTGAGACTTTGGGGAGACTTATTTCCACCTAAATTCCAGTGAAGACTAATAGTCACTGCTAGCAAAAAGTCAATGGTAAAGAGTTGTTTATAAAACCTTTTGATTGAATTTGTTGCGATGACGCAAATTCATTTGCAAAGGTTATCAAAAGGTTATATAGAGAGGTGAAGATTACTGGTGATCTGGGGAGACTTGTCCTCCAGAGATTACCACCGGTTGTTGTCAGTGAATAATCAGTAAATATTGATGATGGCCTTTGAAAGTATTCCTAGTGAGCACAAATAATAATAATATCCAATGAAAGACAATTCTATCAAAACGTGAGCAGACGAATACGAAGAACAGAACAACCGGACCCAACAGAAATGAAACACTTCTGGAGCCAAATATGGGGACAGCGACAAGACCACAACAGAAATACCAAATGGCTGAAAGACTTGAAACCTGAACTCCAGGAAATTGAAAAAGGAATACAAATAGAAATTAACGAAGAAACACATAAGGCGACCCTAAAGAAAATTGCAAATTGGGAAGCATACTGGTTCAAAAAAAAAAAAATTCACGACACTACATGATAGACTATTGGAAAGTTTGAGAAGATGTATCTGAAAAAACAGAAGTACCAGAATGGATGATTCAAGGAAGAAATACATTAACGCAAAAAGACACTGAAAAGGGGACGATCCCAAACAATTACAGACCAATAACCTGCTTACCAACCATGTAGAAAATTTTAACAGCACAACTGAGTAAACAGATCTTCTACTCTCTTATCATTCATGGATTACTTTCCGAGGAACATAAAGGATATCGGAAAGGAAAAAGGGTATCGGAAAGGAAAACGAGAGCCACAATTCATTATACATATATAAAAAAATCTTGAGATATCTAAAAATAGAAAAAGAATATAGCCAGGGCATGGGTTGATTACAAGAGAGCATATGCCAGAATCACACGACCTTGGATAATTGAATGTACAAGGTATCTGACAAGATTATTAACAGCAATGAAAACATGGAGACTAGAACTAACTGTTGGAGGACAGCACCTGACTGAGATAACAATAGAGAGAGAGGCATCTTCCAAAAAAAAAAAAACTCACTTTTACCACTACTGTTTATCATAGCCATGTTGCCACTCAACTACACACTTAAAAAATTTTAGTGTTGGATACAAGTTTACAGACATAGAACAAAAAAAAAACACCTATGTAAATAAATGACCTAAAACTGTTCGCAAAAAAGGGAACTGGTGAAGCAGATAAACACAACCAGATTATTCAGCTAGAACATTTGGAATGGAAAAGATGATTGAGAGAGGTGGAGAATACTGGGGACCTTGTGAGACTTGTTGTCACCAGATTTCAGGGAATAACCCCGGTTGTTTTCAGTGAGCAATCTTTGGTGATGACCTGTGTGAGAACTCCTAATAAGTACAAATAATACAAGCCATGAGTATTGGCTAATATCACAAAAATTAACTTTGAAGGGTCGTGGAGGATAAGAAAAACCGAAAGGGAAGAACACAATCCAGACCTGAACCAAAAGAATACGGCAAGTACCGGGACTTTGGGTAGGTTTAACGCCACTCACATCCCTGTGAAGACCAATGGTCATTGCCATCGACAAATAAATGTTAGGTAGCTGTTGCGATAATGCCAAACTACTTACAAAGGTTATTGTAAGAAGAGAAAAGTGCTAGAACTCTTGAGAAACTTGTTGTTACCTAGACTCGAGATAATACCATCGGTTATTGTCAGTTAGTAATTTCAGAAACAAAGTTGGGATTAAAATATACTTACAAAATAAACCGGAAATGTAAGTCAGTCCTCATATATAATGATATTTCTATTTATGTAAAGTGAGGTATGTTTATATATGTGTATTGACGCTGCATATCTATGTCCCCTGTCGCTTCCCCATCCCCTCCCATTGCCTCATCACTCCCCCAAAAGGGTGATGTCAAATAGTCGAGAATAGTCAAGGAAGATAGAAAGACCGAGGAGAGAGCCTTGACTAAATCTCCGCTGGACAAGCACGAAGATAACTGGGACCTTTGGGAGGTTCATTGCGACTCAAATTCCAGTGGAGACCAATGGCCGCTGCCAGCGAGAAATCAATGGTAAGCGACTGTTGTGATAACGCAAATTCATTTGCAACTGTTATCAAAAGAGTATGGAAATCTGGGGACACTTTTGTTATTCAGCTTCCATAGAGAATCATAGGTTGTTTTCAAGGAGAGATCTTTGATGATCTGTGTGAAAGCTCCTCGTGAGCCAATGTCTCACTAAAGTTAAACTTTGAATCCTATCGCCATTACCTTAAATCAAACCTAACACTGTCCATAAAATTTCCAACCATCCCAACTCAATTATAAAATAAATCGTATCCTAGATCTGATTGAGAAATCGTCGACCAAAATTTTCCATTCTTTTCTTATGAAACTCAGGCTATTCTGAGAAAATAAACTTTAATAAATAAAACCTCCCGCTACTAACAGATTTAAATCTGTTATTACTTGGGCTAGGATAACAGCATATTCTTCTGATTGTTTTGACTATCGAGTGTGTATCCGTTGATATCTTATATGCTTCTATATGGAGTGATGTGGTTCTCGGTTGATTAACTGTGTCGGATATATACTCGAGAGTCAAAACAATGATAAGAATATCTGTTGTCATAAACCATGTTATTACACAAGATATGACACGAAAAAACAAATAAACAAACAAATATAGGAATGCCATCCAATACAAGCAATGATAAAAACACCCTCTTCTAAGACGTATAAACTAAACTTGCAGAATAAACCTCACTCCTCCAATCCATGCTACAGCATAAGACAAAAGAATAATATTTGGTTCACCCCACCCTTTTAACACCAGGTTCAAAACCAATATACTAAAAGAATTCTTTAAAATTATAGAAAAGTCTTTTAAATATCCATATAGATGTAGTACTATTTAAAATAAAAAAATCTCATATTTTGCAATGCTGAACTTTGCCTAAACAACAATTGGACCGAATAATAAAATTTAAGCAGCTCAATCAAACTCCTACCTGTAACTCCAACCATCAATTGCAATTGCTGAAATAAACAAGAATGTCCACTTAATAATGATTGTTCCAACAAGTATGCAATCTATTCATGCACCGTTACTGAAGTACAAAATAACGGATCCAAGTAATCAATCACCTATTCCAACAGCTCTCCAATAAATAGCTATAATTCAGTTCCAACAATTGATCCAGGTTTTTACCACTCAATAATACCCACAATATTAAATTCTACAACAAATCGCCAATCCCCACCAGATACCTACCCTATAATTCTCACACCCACAATCCAAACCCGAAATAATTCGAACCATTCTAACTTAAAAAAAATCCCCTTACCTAACCTTAATAGAAATAATCACTCAAACAGCAGAATGCAGACACCCTTTAAAACCCATACTTGCATTGGCGCAACCTCTACCCTTATAAAATTAAGCATATTAAACCATATGCATTCATTTAATAATGACAACAATGATAATAAGAAAGGAACATATTTTTTATCTTAATTAAAAATCTTAAGTCTAAAAACACACTTTTCTCCATAAAATAAGGAAGTCTAAATCATGTTGCCTTTGCAGTTCAGAGTTAATAAGCATTATACCGCTCAGAGTAAAATTTTTATCAATACGAAAAATAAACTATATATATACACATTTAAAAAATCAATTATAAACAGTTCGAAATCACTTAGTTACACATACACCTCCTAAATTTCAAAATGTAACAATCTAGGCATCAGGAAACCCATGACTATCAACCAGGAACCCCTTTGACAATAACTACAGTTTAAAAAATATTCCACCCCATACATATAAATCCTTTTTAAACTCATACAATATTTTAAATATACACATTCTTACATAATGCACCCCTTACCCCTCTCCTTGAACTCATCTCTTCAGACAGCAAAATACTACTTTTTAGTGTTTTTCACCAAATCCCTATCCGTTATTCGATTGTCTCAATATAATTGCCGTACAGGTATCATGAATTTATGCTTGACACACTATACTGTTTCTAGCAGGCCTTTATTTAACTTGTGCATAATAATCTCACAAGTCATATTAATTTGCTTTGAACAACATAATCAGCTTACTATTCCCTATACGAAACTAAAATAGATTCTAATTTGATAATCACCTCCAACTGTTATGTTTAAATTCACTCCATCTAAATCTAAATCCCGATTCTAAAATAACATACAATTTAAATTATACCTTAATTAGCATGGTAATATAGACTAGTATTCACACAATTTCATTTATATCCATAATACGATTTTACGTCTTTATAAATTCTTTTAAATAAATTTAAAATGTCTAAAAGAATTCAGTATCATAACTAAAGTATTTTTAACCCAGTTCTAAAATGCATCTGTTAACATCTATGCAAATACAACCCCAAATATTCTAGCTGTATGCATGTTATATTCTGTTTGTTTGGATATATATATATATATATATATATATATATATATATATATATATACAGGGTGTCCGTAAAGTTACTATACAGTCTTACAAGTTACTATACAGACACCCTGAATTATATTAACAGTACAGTAAGATATTGTATTAAAATATTTATTTGTAACAAAAGAAATAAAAAGAAATAACACCTTTATGTTTATAAAAATCTCAGAAAATACACGTGTTACATCCGAAAAGACTGTAACAATCAAGGCAAACAATTTCTATAACAAATATTTAAATTGGAGGCCTTCAGCTCCAATACATTCTCGACAACGTGACACCACACTCTGACAAACTTTGGTGCACAAGTCACGATTAAGGTTGGCAAATGCATCAATAACAAATTGTCGAAGATCTTCAACACTTCTTGGCTTTCTCGAATACACAGAGTCTTTGATGACTCCCCAGACAAAGAAGTTCATTGGCGTTATGTCTGGAGATCGTGGAGGAAATTAAATGGGCCCTCGCCTGCCGATCCATTTATCAGGAAATGTCTCATCCAGTAAATTTCGGACAGCTGTAGCATAATGGGGTGGGGCTCCATCCTGTTGGAAGTACAAGTTATTGAAATCTGGTCGTTGTCTCAATGCCGGTACGATGAAATTTCTCAGTTTGTCCAGGTACCTTTCTCCTGTAACAGTTCCGTCGAAGAACTGTGGACCCACAATTCCATCAGACGATATTCCTGCCCAAACAGTTATTCCAGGCTGGTTCAATTGGGACGTGATCGTAAAATGAGGATTTGTGTCACTCCAATAAACACAGTTGTGACGATTTACGTGTCCCGAAAGTTTGAATGTGGCTTCATCAGTCCACACAATCTCGTCCAAGAAAGTGGGATTATCCTCACACATCCTGACGATCTGTTCGCAAAACTGAGACCTGCGATCAGGATCATCCCCAAGAAGTCCGTGAATTAGGCACGGAATGTATGGTCTCATGTGGAGTTTCGTGAGTATTTTATGTAGAGAGGTTCGTTTGATACCAATTTCTGCACTAGCACGGCGAAGTGATTTCTTTGGGCTTCTGCCATATGCCCCAGAAACTGTAGCCACATTTTGTTCAGTGCACACACTTGGCCGACCAGAACGCGGAGCATCGGCAACTGAGCCAGTATCATCAAATCTGTCTCGAAGTTTATAAATAGCCAAACATGTTGGAGGATCTGTATTAAAATAATGATTCCAATCACGAATTACATCCTGTGCGTTTTCTGTTTTCCAATATCGCTTCAAAATAAATTTGCGCTCTTCCAAAGTTAGCTTGCGTAGCATGCTTGATTAAATAAACCTGTAAAAAATAAATATTAACTATTAATACAAATATAATACAATAAAACAATAAGACTGTATAGTAACTTTACGGACACCCTGTATATAATAGAGAGAATTAATTAGACCTGGAGTCTAAAGAGCAGAGTTTATTTTAATATATTAGTAAATGTATTAATATTTTTAAAAGAAAACAGTGGCCGTTGTATTTTAGATATATAATAAGCTCAATAGTTATAGGTATCCTAGAACTATATTAATATTGAGTAAAACGATTAATAATTGTGAATTACAAATCTATTTAAAAGGAAAACAAACAACATCAACTCGATTGTACGATCGTTTCGGAAACGATGTCAATTTTATTGAGATTGGCAATAAGTATTGGCAGTAATTTGACAGGTTTTGTCCTTTAGAACATAGTCTCCTCATCAGCAAATATAAGAGGGGAAAGTTAAATACACTAAAATAAAAGTAGCATTTTAGTCGTGGGTAAGGCAGATATTCTTGGAAATATTTAAAAACAAAATAAAGGAAAGTTAAGTTATTAATTTTATGTTGATAATAAAATATAATAAAATAGAAAATTAGGAATAAGATCAAAAGAAAAAAATTATAAATTATCTCCCTTTGATCAATAAAAGTTTTTTTTAGTTCTGCTTAATTTGTCAAAAATTTGCTGCTGTCTCCCTTGTTAATTTAATATAATTTTAAATTTTAAACTTAGCATTCCAGTGATAAAGACTGTTTAACCGTACATTAGAACATCGTTTTAAAGTCTAAGCAATCATTTAAATTCGGAGACAAAATATAACAGCATGCGAAAAGATAGACTAACTGAACTTAAAACAACTTTTATAATGGAGATAAATAAGGTATATATATATATATATATATATATATATATATATATATATATATATATATATATATGTGTGTGTGCGCGTGTGTGTATGTATATATATATATATATATATATATATATATATATATATATATAAATTATACACTTCACGCGATGTTAGCACTTGAACCAATAACTAAATTCTTTTTACCTTTCTAAGCATAATTTTCTATGTTACAGGATTTTTAACCAAGAACTATAGATCTTTACTATCTGGATTCACATGTATACCACCGTACTCACCACGCTTTTTGATTAACGGCTTTCAATCAAGTCTCCAGCTTTTTGGATATTGCTTACTAACCCTTTACATCGTCATATGTAAACCTTTAGCTGAATATCATTTTTGATATATATATATATATATATATATATATATATATATATATATATAATATATATATAATATTATCTTTCGAACATCACTTCTTTCAGACTTTGAAGGTACAGCAAAATATAGCTAGTCTATGTAAAAGTCATTTTGCTAACTTCTTTTCTTCTGAATATAAGAAGCTTTTTTTGAAACTCCATGGAATATGGAAATAATCACATTTAATCTGTATCCCTTACTTAAAAAATAAATCTTGTAAATTGTAATTTGTAATATTGTAACTTCTTTTTATACATACACACACACAGACACACACACACATATGATAGGTTCGTAAGAGTAGTGGTATATGGTCAGAAATCAGAAGCTCACACTATCAATGATGGAGTCCTTCAGGGATCCATCCTGCGCCCAACTCTCTTCCTGATCTACATCAATGATCTCCCAAATCACATCCTAAGACCATTTGTAGAAATTTATGCTGACGACACTACCATCTATAGCAACACTTAAAAAGGCTGTAAATCACCAAGTTTTCTCTGATTCTCTCTCCTCCGATCTCGATCACGTGGTGCAATGCGGAAAGATGTGGCTAGTTAATTTTAATGTATCTAAAACCAAATTTCTATCTTTACATCATCAACGTTCGGATCTCCGTCTGGCATTAATTGAAATGATTGGCTCTCATCTTGAGGAGGCTACATGTTTTGACAAGCTCCTGGATCTGACCTTTACTCCTGATCTCAAATAGAACGCATACATCAAATCCATTGTCAAGGTTGCTGGAAAAATAGTGGAATCCACCGTTCCAGTAGATACCTCACTCTTGATGCAATTCTCTACCTCTATAAAAGCTAAGTACGTCCAAGTACTGTTGCCACATCAGTGCAGTAGCTGCTAGAAACAGCTTATCCTGCTTTGACTAAGTTCAAAATAGACTTCGTAACCCAATGGGGGATGCTCTTTTCTCTTCTCTGCAACCTCTTTCCCGGAGAACAGATGCTGCGAGTCCGTCTCTGCTTTATTGGTTTTTTTTCATAGCAAGTATTCGTCTGAGCTACAAACTATGGTTCCCTCTCGCCAAACTTTAACGAAAAACATTCGTCTAGCTGAAACCACTTCACACACACACACACACACACACACACACACACACACACACACACACACACACACACACACACACACACACACACACACACACACACACACACACACACACACACACACACACACACACACACACACACACACACACACACACACACACACACACACACACACACACACACACACACACACACACACACACACACACACACACACACACACACACACACACACACACACACACACACACACACACACACACACACACACACACACACACACACACACACACACACACACACACACACACACACACACACACACACACACACACACACACACACACACACACACACACACACACACACACACACACACACACACACACACACACACACACACACACACACACACACACACACACACACACACACACACACACACACACACACACACACACACACACACACACACACACACACACACACACACACACACACACACACACACACACACACACACACACACACACACACACACACACACACACACACACACACACACACACACACACACACACACACACACACACACACACACACACACACACACACACACACACACACACACACACACACACACACACACACACACACACACACACACACACACACACACACACACACACACACACACACACACACACACACACACACACACACACACACACACACACACACACACACACACACACACACACACACACACACACACACACACACACACACACACACACACACACACACACACACACACACACACACACACACACACACACACACACACACACACACACACACACACACACACACACACACACACACACACACACACACACACACACACACACACACACACACACACACACACACACACACACACACACACACACACACACACACACACACACACACACACACACACACACACACACACACACACACACACACACACACACACACACACACACACACACACACACACACACACACACACACACACACACACACACACACACACACACACACACACACACACACACACACACACACACACACACACACACACACACACACACACACACACACACACACACACACACACACACACACACACACACACACACACACACACACACACACACACACACACACATATATTTATCGGTTCAAATAATTTTGAACTACATACTGGTTTTGGAGATTAGATTTTCAGACTTTGTAGTATTTCTTATTGATTAAACGTCAAAAAAAAAAAATCCTCAATTTCAATAATGGCATTCCCCCAGTACTATTAAAATCCTTCATATATATATACATATATATATATATATATATATATATATATATATATATATATATATATATATATGTGCGTGTGTGTGTGTGTAGTATATATACTATTAAAATGTAATAAAGAAAAATGCTTAACCTATGGATTTTCAAAGATAGTCTCTTTTTACTAGAGGATAAATATAAAAATTGTATCACTGATCAACATCAATTTAAAATTATATACAAGCTTTTTAGTTAGTAAAAAGTATTTTCATAAAAATTGAATAGAATCAAGAAAATTGCACTCTGTAAAGTAAAGAAAAGGAAGAATTTTTTAATATGTTAGTTTTTCTACAGTTCTAAATAGTAGAGTCATATCTGTTTTGCCAGGAATTACCACTTCATTTATGATTAATGCAGTATCTAATTGTTCGTCATGATACTATCTCTCAGAGATTAATTCTACTTTATTATTATAGCATTATTATTATTATTATTATTATTATTATTATTATTATTATTATTATTATTATTATTATTATTATTATTATCAGAACCCGTGGAAATTTCAAAGAATAAGAAATATATTTAATCAACTAATATGTTTTGATAAAATTGATATTTTATTGGATAGTCAGAAAAATCAAAAACATGCTGCGAATATAAATTTATTAACATTTCCACGGCAATAGTGTCCATTGTATTTTACATATAGAACTAACCCACATGAAATAAATTAATAAGAATTAATAAATACTTAGAAAGTAATATTGTGCTACATAGTTCAATACAAATAATAAAATCACATTCTAAAAACAATCTTTAAGAAACTTTGCATATCGAAATGATATCACGAGTTCTTTCTCACACCATTACAACAATAATTATACTGATATTCGAAAACGAAACTACGTCAAAGGGAGTTAACTCTCATATTCTTTTCTAGAGTTGCCAGATTGAACTTTTTAAAGCAGAATATCACAAATTTGGCTGTTATTAAAACAGCTTTCACAAATTGTACAGACTGTTCAAAAAGACACTGAAGGGTTTTGAACTGAAATAAATTCTTTATTTTTGATAATACCTTTTTGTAATTTTAACACAATCTGATTAAGACATTGGGAAATTAAAAAAAAATATACAAAATTCAAACAATCTTTATTTATGAAAAATAATGTGTTTTAAATGTTACCCATTTTCAGCTTTGCACATTTGTGCTCTTTCAAAAACATTATTCATGACGGATTACAAAATCTCTCCCTTTGTTTCTGATGTTTTTACTCAATCCTTGCAGACTTTGGGGTTTGTTAACATAGACTTTCTTTAAGATATCCCCACCAGAAAAAGTCGGGCCTAGTTAAATCTGTTTTGGAAAGAAGCACAAATATGCGAAGCTGAAAATGGTTAACATTTAAAAAACATTATTTTTATAAATAAAAATTGTTTGAATTTTGTATTTTTAAAAGAAATTTCAAATGTCTTAGTCAGATTGTGTTAAAATTACAGAAAGATATCAAACATCTATATATATAAAAATGTAAATTTGGTTCATTAAAACTGAATAAAACCATATTTCTACGTTACCAATTTATTTGAAATTTTCAGACAACCCATCCTTAGAGTCGAGGGATGTTTTATGTCATTAAAATAAATTTACCTCGCGAATTATTAAAATATTGAATAAAATATAAATATTTTTCGAAGTCGTTTCTGCGAGACTTGCCCGGTTTTATTTCTGGTAACTTCCGTTTCAACTACTCTCGAATTAACAGATAAGTAAAAAAAACAAAACTTACTCATGCAGAGAGTGATCCGTGCTGAAATAATAACGTTATTATTTAAAAAGTCATTCTTAACATGGGAAAGGGAGGGTGTTTTGTACCTATTCTGTACTTTAACCTTACAACTGAATAAAAACATATCATAAAACTTTAATTAAACGTGGAAATACGATTTTAAAAAAATAGCGCGGATCACTCTCTGCATTAGCACACACACACACAAAAAAAATAATAATCCCACATTTTAAAAATTTAAATTCATTTATGTACTTACCAATTTTTTAATTTTAAATTCCTTTAATGTTAAGGTTTTTCACTCATGAAACATTACGTTTTAATTGTTTAGTTTCTTTTCACGGCATTGTTTACATAAAAAAGTTTGTTTTAACTTTTTCTAAACTGTTTCATTTTTACGACATGCCTCAACGTATTATAAACACCCTAACCTCCCCATGTTAAAAAGAACGCTCTTCCATAAACCTCGAAAGCCGTTCTTAATATGGGGAGCTTGGGGGTGTTCATTCCGAAAGCCGTTTTAACATGGGGAAGTTAGGGTGTTTATAATATGCTGGGGCGAATCGTAAAATTAACGAAGTTGCTATCTATTATTTATTGCAAAAATTGCTTGAAATTTATTTATTTGACAAAATAAATACATTTTGGTACTCCTTGGGCGTTGAGTTCCATGGCGACCAGCAGAAAAAAATAATAGTCGCTCCCTTTGTCCCCCACCCCACCCCGCACGTAACATATGTTATTTACTGACGTTGCCGTAACTAAACGATTATTTGTCACATTTACAAAGATTTATTTATTTATTTATTTTGAAAAAAGTTTTACTTTTTATGAATATTAAAAGAAAAATGGGTACTCATGCAGAGAGTGATCCATGCTGAAATAATAACGTTATTATTTAAAAAGCCATTTTTAATATGGGGAGGGGAGGGTGTTTTGTACCTATTCTGTACTTTAACCTTGCAATTGAATAAAAAAACATATCATAAAACTTTAATTAAACGTGGAAATACGATTTAAAAAATAGCGCGGATAAATGTTACTAAACATTTATTAATAATTTCTCACTTTTACAAACATTTGATTTTAAATTTCTTTTTTAATGACGACTTTTCTCGACTTTTTTTTTAAATATCCCCCCCAAATGATGTTTATTCCAAAATCCGTTGTTAACATGGAGAGGTTGAGGGTGTTTATTCTGAAAGCCGTTCTTAACATTTGTGGAGGTGGACCTAATGTAAATAAATAAATAAATTTAAAAAAAAAACTAAATCATTTACTGATAACTTCTCACTTTTACAAATATCTTTAAATTTACATGCGCGGATGAACAAATTGTTGAATAGTGCGAAAACAAAACATTTTTGTAATAAACTTTGGTATAATTTTTTTGGTAAATATTTACATTTAGGTCCACCTCCACAATTTTCTTTTTTAAATGACGACTTTTATTGATAAATAAATTTACTTCTCCGCAACTTTTATTGATAAATAAATCTACTTCTCTGCCACGGGCACTGAACCCCTCCTTTTTTTAATAGTATTTTCGGGTGGGTATGCTGACAACAAATATCAGTTAAATTTTGCAAATAGCCTCCCCCCTCCAAAAGTGGTGTCTATTCCGGAAGCTGTTCTTAAGATGAGGAGGGGGAGTGATTATAAGGTGGACCTAATCTAAAAACAAAAAACAAAAAAAAAAACAAGTTTTTTATGCGCACATAAGCAACTATTTTTTTTATTAACTTTTTTTTTCTTTTTTATTAAAAATTTGTAAATTTCAATGAATAGAATAATAAATCATTTATCATTAATATGTGTTTTTGGTTTTGTGTTGAATGAAACCTTTTTTTTTTCATTACAACAATAGTGAACCAATTTAAATCTTCCGGCATGCGGTTAAGGGTTACGAAATTATCAATAAATCGTTTAGTTACTAAGCCAACGTCAGTAAATAAAAAAATGTTACGTGTGCATGCATTAGCCTTGACTAGGGGGGGGCTAAGGGAGCGACCATTAAATAATTATGCTGGTCGCCATGGAACTCAACGCCCAAAGAGTACCTAAAGTGGCACTTATGCACTTATGTTATCGTGCTATTTTTTAAAATAGTATTTTCATGTTAAATTCAAATTTTACGATATGTTTTTCTTTTATTAATTTGTTAAGTGAAAGTACAGATAACCCGGTCGGTTTCTAATGTGAGGAAAATCTACCCCTCCCCCAAAAAGGGGTACTCTGGATAATAACAAAACATTAAAATTGCCTCAGTCTCGAAAGATTTCTTCTCTACTGAACGAGGAAACAAACGGTGAAGTGTAGTTCACCTTCTGTTTCTCTCCCCCTCTCTCTTCCTCTCTTAATATTTCTCTCTATCCATCTCTCCCTTTCCCTCTCTCAATCTATTTTTCTCTCTATATCACTCTCTCCATATCTCTTTGAGACCCTTTCTCTCTCTAACTCCCTCTATCTCTCTCCTTACCTCTGTCTCATCCCTCTCTGTTTCTAACTCTCCCCCTCTCTCTGTTTATCTATCAATCCTTTTATCTCTCTATCTCCTTCTCTTTCTCTATTTTCCTCTCACTTTCTCTTTTCTATCTATATATCTTCCTCTCTATCTGTCCATCTCTAATCCCTCATCCTATTTTAGTCTCCTAAATTAATTACAGTTAATAAGGCATTATCAAAACATGAATAAATCCTATTTTAGTCACCTAATTTACTGACTGTGAGAATAGAAGTTATTTGGAAATTACTGCTACCTTGAACAGTACCAGAAGTAACTGGTGAAACCTTTCTAATTAAATTGATTTTGGCAGCCATTTGGTAACAAAATGACATGGCCTTAGCCCTTGCTGCATGAGGAATACCTGCGACCTGGCTGCCAAGTAGAACAATTATTTATTCTACTTTAAAACATTCAATTTTTCAAAAATCTCATGTTCGACATCTCCAAAACATCCAATATGGGGAAAAATATTGCAGAAATGCAAACTTATTGTTTAGGATGAATGCACAATGGTACGCAAAAAATCACTTGAGGCTCTTGGTCGATCCTTGAAAGATTTGCGTGGCAATGTCAGACCATTTCGGAATGCAGTAATATTGCTTGCAGGAGATTTCAGACAAATGTTACCTGTTATTCTTCAATCAACACCAGCAGATGAAATAAATGCTTGCCTCAAATACTCTACTTTTTGTTCCATGTGAAGACATTAAACTTAACTCAAAATATGCATATCCAGTTGCAGACTGTTCGATCCGCACAAAAACTTTTGCATCACTTGTGGGAAATTGGGTACGAAAAAGTGCCAGCTGATCAGAGTTAAGGGCAAAATTCTTTGACTTTTAACTTCTGTAATTTCTGTAATTTTATTTCATCCAAAAAATAGTTAGTTTAAAAGGTTTTTGCAGATATTCAAATTATAAGAATTCCATTTGACTGAGTGAATGAGCTATTCTTGCAGGTCAATACAAAGATGCCCATGAACTTAATGCTATTATTCAATGTAAAATTCCAAGTGAGGTAGTCAAATACAAATCCATCGACACTGTTGCGAAAGCAGATAAAGTGGTTAATTATCTAGCAGCTATATTTGCCAGGGATGCCACCACATGTATTGCAACTGAAATTTGGTGTACTAATTATCATGTTGTGAAATATAAACTAATCCAACCTTTGCAATGGCACATAGCTTGCAGTAAAAAAAAATTAACAAACAATATCATAGAAACAACAATCTTAACAGGACCTTTCACAGATGAATATATCTTCATTCCATGCATTCCTATGATTCCACCGGATACATCATTACACTTTAGGAAATTGCACTTTCCAATTTTATTGTCATTTGCAATAACCATCAACAAAGCACAGGGAACAATCTTTACAATTGTGGGCCTTACAGTTATACACTGATTGTTTTTTCACATGGAGAATTTATGTTACGTATTCAAGAGTCACCAAACCGGAAAATCTCTATATCAGCTAAGAAAATGGAACAACAAAAACTGTGTATCCATGCAAAATGGAAAATTAAACCTAGAAGAAACATGCTTTTTCTCATTTTGGAACTTTTTCCATTGCGTTAATTTGAGCCACAGCAACGCGTGGCAGGGTACAGCTAGTAAAGAATATATTTGTTCAAAATCCTTCAATGGCTTTTTGGACATCCTATATTTGGCTCTTTTCAAAACGTAGCGTACGGACTAACTAATAAAGAAAAAAGCAGTATATCATATAAATAATGTCATATCTGTTCTGTTGCCATGAGAAATCCTCCCAGGCATTACTTCCCAATTCGGTCCTGGATATGACCTTAAATTATATCCAGTGGTGAAGCCCTTGCTTGCGGGCTTTTGGGAGTGTGGAACCACCCTTTAATTCCATTGCTCCCAGGTCCACTCTGACCCGGAGTGGTAGTACCTGTTAGGGTCCCAACTATGGGTTAAATAGAAACCGACTTGAAAACAACAAATATATTCTGTTAAAAATTTTTTCTTCAAAATCTTTGGATTCGGCATTAAATAACCCCAAAAGGGTTGATATGCCGTAAAGCAAAAACAACCAACCAACTTCACAATTCAATACTTACATTACTATTATTACATTACTAGCGAAAATTATAGTCCTTCTGGTGGCACGTTTTTGCTAGTAATAGTAATTCTGGTTGTGAGAACTCAAATAGAAAATCCGAATATACCTACGTAAGCATCCATCAGTCAAGTTGAATACATTTTCAAACAAATGTATGATTTAGTTGAAGAAACATACTGGAAGCTAAAGATATGTAGAAAATACTCTGAAGGGAATTAGTGTAGAATATTAAAAATATCGATAGAGTGAACGACAGAGAATCACGATTCCCCCGTGGGTAAATATGGAAGAACGAAACGTTTTAAAAAGAAGAAAGAAAAGATAGATATACCAGAATTAAAAATACACTGACCAAATATGTTGACATTTAACTTACACACGAAAATAACACTACACCTTTGGAGCACGACATGGTATGATGAATAGATTTTCGATACACATAAGCAAACATACACACACACACACTCACAGACACACACATATATATATACACACATATACATATATGTAAATGTATACATACACGTGTATCTATATACACGCATACATATATGTATATATGAATACTCATATATATACGCCGTATTTGACATGATCGCCATATATATATATATATATATATATATATATGTATATATATATATATATAACTACTTAATTTACTAACATAAATTAATATACAAAAGTATAGATTTATGCGTAAACTAAGTATTTACTTCAAAAGTTCTCAATACGTAGGTAGAGCTAGTTAGTAATTTATAAAATATATATGGCATTTAAGCTACACTGAATATTCCGCGTTTGATCCACTCTAGGACTCCTCAGGCTTATGCGCCTAAGGCGCCTTAGGCGCATAAGCCTGAGGAGTCCTAGAGTCGATGAAACGCGTAATATTCAGTGTAGCTTAATCGCCATATATATTTTATAAATTACTATATATATATATATATATATATATATATACAAGGGGCATGCAATAAGTAATGCCCCTGACCCACTTCCCATAGAAGTAGAGCAACGAAACCTGGCACAGTTATTAGTCTTTTTCTACATAGGAACCACCCAGAGTTATGCATTTCTCCCATAGTTCGATGCAGCTCTGGAGACCGTTTTTGTAGAACACCCCAGGTTGGTCCTCCAACCACGACGTGACTTCAGAAATCAAGGCTGCATCATCTGGGAAACGCTTTCCTATCAAAAACAACTTCATGGCTGGGAAGAGGTGAAAGTCAGAGGGTGCAACATCAGGAGAGTAGGGAGGATGGGGTAGGATTTCATAACCACACTCCCGTGCTTCTGATCTGACGACATGCGAGTTGTGAACCGGAGTGTTGTCCTGCAGGAGGAGGTACCTTTGCTGATCATGTCACGCCTATTGATTTTGATAGCTTCCTTTAATTTCCTGAAAAGTGAAGCATAATAGGCTCCTGTAATTGTGGTACCCTTTGCCAAGAAATTTGTTATCACTACTCCGTCCTGGTCCCAGAAGGCTGTGAGCATGACCTTGCTAGCGGAGGGCTGCACCTTTGCTTTCTTTGTAGGTGGTGAGTCCAAGTACCTCCACTACATTGACTGGGCTTTGGTCTCTGGATCATAGTGATGAACCCAGGTTTCATCCTGTGTAATCAGTCTTTTGAAAAGCTTGGCACATCTCCAAATTCATTCTCGAGCATTCGACCTGTTCTCGCTTCTGGAATGGTGTGAGTAACCTGGGAATCCATCTGGCAGACACTTTATGCATATGCAAATGGTCATAAATGATAGTTTCCACAGACCCTGTACTAATCTTGAAATCTTGGGCTATTTGGCGAATAGTAATAGAAAATGGCAGCCTCAACTTGACGAACAGATGCCTCATCAATGGCAGAAGGGGGTGCGACCTTGTCTGGGAGCTGTTTCCACAGACTTCCGGCCACGTTTGAATTCACGATGCCAGCATTTTACAAGGTCATATGATGGGGCATTATCACCATAAGTTTCTTTCATTTCTTCAAAAGTCTCCTGTGGTGTGCGTCCTTTCAAATACAAAACCAGATCACTGCTCGACATTCAACAGGCTCCATTTCACACCTTACTCAGTTCAAACACCTGTAAAACAGAAACCACAATTAGTTCAGAGCTGTAATTTGCCACATAACCCGTAGAGATATAAATTATTGCACATGAAAAATTTCAGCTAGATCAGACAACTGGAAGTGGGTCAGGGGCATTACTTATTGCACACCCCTCGTATATATATATTATTGAACGCCATATATTATTATTATTATTATTATTATTATTATTATTATTATTATTATTATTATACCTTATACGGCATAATCGCATTGAAACAGGTTCTCGTCAGATCACCCCAAGCTAAGCAACGCTGAGCCTGGCTAGTACCAGATGGGTAACTATGTAGAAATTCTAGGCGCTGTATGTGCTTTCCGCTTATCTTGGCATTGTTTCCAGTCATCCTGAAATTACACTTGCCACTGGTATTCAACAATGTCGACTCAGGAGAGGTATGGTTAGAGATTGCGCAACTCTTGCCACAATAATTCCACGCGCAGGCATCCTTACAGTGTCAAGACTGAAGAAAGCTACTATGTGGACCGTCCGACCCCTCTTGCTTGTATCTTCTTTATCAAAAATATTGTTACTATCGAAAACTAATTCGCACTCCTTTCCAAAGTCCAATCATATTCAGTACAAATAAATTTCAGTCTTTGCTTAACTTGTAGACATAGTTTTTATTATAAAACTATGTTTTGTTAGATTTTGGTTTTGGTTGCGAGTTAAGATGATGGTACTCAAATCATATTTTTTTTTTACTTTTGAAATTATGACTATATATTGGGTACAATATAATATGAAATAATTGACTCTATAATAATAAATACGGAATCTGCGTAAATTAAAAGATCATACTGAAGCGTATATTATAACTGGGCAACGCCGGGCACCCCTGCTAGCACACACACACACACGCGCGCACACACATACGTATATGTGTGTGTGTGTGTGTACTAGCAGGAGCGCCCGGCGTTGCCCAGTTGTAATATACGCTTATGTGTGTATGTGCGTGCGTGTTTGTATCTGTATCTGTTTAGTACACACACAAATACACACACATGTATGTGTGTGTGTGAGAATGTGTGTGTGTATGTGCGTGCGTGTTTGTGTGTGTATATGTTTAGTACACACACAAATACACACACACACACACACACACACACACATATATATATGTGTGTGTGTGTGTGTGTGTGTGAGAGTGTATTTGTGTGTGCGTGTTTGTATATATATGTGTTTGTGTGTGTGTGTGTGTGTGTGTGTGTGTGTGTGTGTGTGTGTGCAATATGGTGTTCATGGCGATATATAAAAACTTATATTGCTTATTAAATCTACATATATAAATGCTCCGGTGACGTAGGTTTATTGCGTTTTGCTTTTTATATTTCCTCATGTTTTGGATACGTTTTTTTTAATGCTTTTCCATTTGATGAATTACACTCCCAGCAAAGAAATCAGTATATAAAACTCTGTAGTTTGGTCGTCTAAGTGTTAGTGAAACGGTTCGTCAAATAATGATCGTTTTAGAAATGAATAGACACATAGTTACTGGAATATAACTTTCCATATACGTATGTATGTGTGTATGCATGCAAGTTTTTATGTATGTGTATATGTATATGTATATGCGTATGTATGTGTGTATGGATTTATTTTTTTTTCTATCTCTGAAGAGAGCTGGTTTAGTGAACGTTTAAGAATAGATATTAGACATCCATGAAAATATTCTCCAAATTTCAATTCTTTTGGGTATTTTAAAGAGTCTTAGAGGTTATAATGAAAGAGCCGTGTGCGAGCGCACACACATGCGACATATGCACACACGCACACACACATACACACATACACACACACATAAGAAACACGCACACATGTTGTGTATTCCATTGCGGGTAAGAATGCTTAAATCAGGTAAAATGGCTTTCGACAAAATACCCTTCGAATGTCGAGAATGATCTTTTAGAATAGAACCAAACCATAGTTAATTAAGAGCTAAACCCTAGAATAAAAATATGCAAAGGATTCTCCATTTTGTATGAAAGGCAGTGATTAAGAAATCGTTTTATTTACGTGACTACCGCAGCAACAATTACATGATAAGGTCAGTGTACTATGAGAAAAAACAATACCATGAAGGAAGAGTACAACATGCTCATTTTCACTCCAAACAAGGCATATTATCACTTTGAACGTAAGAGACTTCTATTTTAGATCGTGCCTAACAAGGAACTTAGAAAAGTCGAGCAGCGCGGTGCCTGTTCACACTACATTTAAACTTTTACAAAGTCAAATCAGCAGGAAACAGGCAAGGAATTCCAACGTTTATCACCCCGAGAGAAGAAAATATTAGAGTAAGACACCTTTTCTGGCGTCTTGGAACCTCGGCAATGGAAGGATGGGTTTGACTGTTTGTCGGGTTGGGTGAGAACATGTGCATCGAGAGGACGCAAGGGCTATGGGTCTATTAAAGCACTTGTAAAACAAGTACAGGAATGTGACATCACGACGATGGGACAAGAATTAGAACCTGGCCTATAGTGTGGGTACATATTAAATTCGAGACTCATTTTTGGATTATGTCTAAGAAAGATAGATAGATAGATAGATAGATAGATGGAGAGAGAGAGAGAGATAGAGAGAGAGAGAGAGAGAGAGAGAGAGAGAGAGAGAGAGAGAGAGAGAGAGAGAGGACTAGTGGTAGATACTCAAACCCAGATGTGGGAAAAATACTCAATGAATAGGCGAATTGTGACTTTGTAAAGATGCTCTGTGGTGTGAGATGTTATAGGGACTCATCTTCTTTGCTGCAGCCTTGACAATGTCATCAATGTATTTGTTCCAATGAATTTAACCGAGCTATATTATATCAAAACACATTATGTTTATTTTTGCAATATTTTAAATATAATATGAGGATATGATTAAAGAAAATTGGACGGATATACGTATAGATAATGGCGATGGGAACTGACAAACCAAAGATCCACGCTCTGCTAGCAACCAATCAGAATTCGGAATTACTTCACAAAAATATCGGATCTTTTAGAATTCCCGTACATAATTTTTCTGTCCACATGAGAAAGGTTTTTGTTCTTTGCCTGAAAATTTGAAAGTCCAAGGCTTATACAGATCAGTTACTCACTGAGAACCCTTTTTCATTTGTAGGACTTGTACAAATTTGCTACTTATTGTAAACGCTTTTGAAATTAAACATGGCGTTCAGTTCAACATTTATTCAGTTCAATGATATTACAAAATTATTTCAAATGCGCTATGGATCCTAATCAGATAACTTCCCAAACACACTACTGTCTATACTTCATTTGTATATTTATTAGTGAATAGTTTCTAATAAATTGATATTCTTTACGGTTCATTTGTAATATGATTCTCCTGTTTGCTTACATATAAACAGAAACATATTAATATTAATATCGCCACTTAGACGTAAAAGGCCAGTATTTAGAACCATGCATAGGAAAGATTAATAAGATGTTGGTTTACGTTACATTAAAACTTCTGCATATCAGTACAGTCAGAGAAGCAGGTAGCAGGTAGTAGGTAGCAGGTAGCAGGAAGGGAATTCCAAAGTCTAACTATTCGAGTAAATACACTATTAGAGTAGCAATTTTTTCTGACATTTCAAGACCTCAAGAGTGAAGGGGTGTGATTTTGTTCGTAAGCGAGTTTGTCAGAGATAGGTACGTCGAGGGGGCGCAAGTGCAATGAGTTCATAAGGGCACATTCCATTAAAATACTTGTAAAACAGGCACAGCGATACAACATTGCGGCGATGGGACAGGGCTTGGAGATTAGTTGACAAAGCGTGACCTACTAAATTGAAGACTCTTCTTTTTGACCCTATCCAAGAGTTAGCCCAGATGTGGCAACAATACGTGTTCCTAATATTTATTAATGACCTCCCCGACAAGACTGCCTCTGAGATGGGTATATATGCTGATGACACCACACTCTATAACAGGCATGACAGGAAAACAAATGAACACATAACTAAAGAAATGGCAAAAACACTAGAGGATGACTCCAATCTGTAATGGAATGGGGACAAAAATGGATGATCACATTCAATGCTGCCAAGACTAAACTGGTTTCCTTCAATAATTACAAGAAACCTTCTCTGCCACCAATAGCAATGGCCAGTGACTCTCTATCTGATAGTAAATCTTTCAAACTGCTTGACCTAACGTTCACAGGAAACATGAGTTGAAACAATTACATTGAAAACATTGCCAGGGCCGCTGCAGAAAAGGTAGGCTCTCTCTACCGTGCTAGAAAATTACTGACACCTGAAAGTATCCTGTACCTCTATAAGGCCACCATTCCCCCATGTATGGAGTATTGCTGTCACATTTGGGCTGGTGCATCTGCTGCTAGTCTCTTGCTCCTAGACAAGGTTCAAAAGAGAGTCGCCAATCTGATAGGCCCTGAACTGGCATCTAAGCTTCAGCCTCTGTCCCATCGACGAAACGTTGCATCCCTCTGATAACCACGTCCTTCCGGTCAGCTATTTTTAGAACTTTCGGTGCAATAATGTTTTGACAGCTTTTATTAAAACATAGCTTCACATCTCATCTCTTGTTTACCTCGCCAGTTAGATAGATCGAGATAGATAGATAGACCGACAGACAGATAAATAACAGATAATTTCTCGTGTTCCCAACTACATAACACGTATATATGTTAATGTATTTTTATTTCGGACTATTATTCTCATCTTTATTAGTTGTTGTTTTCATCTTTATTGGTTGTTGTTTTTCACGACGTTTCGGCCAACTACTCCTCTGGTCTTCGTCAGGTGGTAACTGCGACGGATAGGAACTTCGAATGGACATTGTCTGAAGATAGCGGTTTCAATCCTACCGAAAGCGTACCAGAGGGTTACTTAGCCAAAACGTGGTGAGACGACAACAACTACGGATGGCAGTGATTGCTGATAATGCAGTTAGGAGATTCGAAGTTTCTATCCGTCGCGGTTACCACCTGACAAAGGTCAGAGGAATAGTTGGCCGAAACGTCGCGAAAAACAACAACCAATAAAGATGAAAACAACAACTAATAAAGATGAGAATAATAGTCCGAAATAAAAATAAATTAATATATATAATGGTCATCTCAAAAATGAATTCCAATTAAGGGATACTATATATACGTATATATGCATAGCCACACTGAAGAGCCTTGATACAACGAAACAGCCTGTTTGTGGATGACTATATATATATATATATATATGTGTGTGTGTGTTTATGTGTATGTGTGTGTGTGTGTGTGTGGGCGTGTGTGTGTTTGTGTGTGTGTGTGTGTGTGTGTGTGTAAAGTATACTAGCTGTACCGACACGGTGTTTCTAGGAATTATCTTATTTTTATTTGATTATACTTTTTTGTTGTAATTTTTGCCTTTTTCATTAGAAGTTTCAAAATTTCTGTTTTTTACTTACACTATTGCATTTTGTGTTTGAATTCGATTATTGTAAACAAAGAATGATCGCATAGAAGCGAGAAACCCACGCGTGAATTTGTCTCGTAATTTTATTAATGTGGAGATGAGTGGTGGAGTCTTTCTATTGAGAAGTACAATTTATCATTTGTTGCACGCGCACGAATGGACACATTACTTTGATTTAGCATGAAAAATACTTAAATCCTGATTAGAAAGAACGCTCACTTATAGATCTAGTGATTGTTTATATTATTTAATGTTTATAAGTCTCTTACACGATGTCCACGTTGGAGACTGAAAGATGCGAAAATAATTACTGGCTTCAATTAACATTTATAGACAAAAGTGGATATTACCAAGCAATCCATAAGAAGGGAATATAATTGGAAATATGTGCACAGATCAAAATTTGTAATTGCAGAAAACAGATGCTTAGTAAGATGTTAAAAAAATAAAAATAAGTCAGATCTTCATTAAAAATAAAGGAAAACCCACATATGATATCCATATATAATACAATGACTGCAGAAATTCCCTTCTAGACCAAAGTATCGTAGGTTTGCAACAACAGCTACCATATAAAAATTCAATACGCATAGGCTAATAGCCACTATATTATGTAGCTTCCGAAAATAATTTTATACACATTCAGTCGTGATATTAAACTGCTACATTGCATCCTACGAGAAACACCATCACAATCGCAATATCTTTAGAGGAAAGAGGTCCTTATATTTCTGTCTAATTATTTACTACTACTACTACTACTACTACTACTACTACTACTAGTTGTCACCGGTACGGATCCTACACGTTCCACAGAATCTGTGATTACACCGACTGTGTCTGTCACATCACATACACATGCCTAACATAATCTTTCCAATTTCCGATTCATAAATAATAAAGCCCCCCCTCGCCAAAGTACGTCCACTCTGGTTGGCTAAAATTCTCATATTCCGGAATCTAATTCTTCTATTTATAAAAGATAGCTTACTACCATTAAACTATGGCGTCACTTAAAAACATATTAATGCGGCCAACGTCAAGTTAATAAAATCCGTAAGTCATTTACAGTCATGTAAGATAAAAAAAATACAAGATAGGGATAATCGTTAAACGAACGTTAAATATCAAGCTTACGTGCTTGCTTTTACAAGTTTAAAACACGATATCCAATATAAGAATCTCTTTCGTCGTCGTCGACATCGTCATTCTCGACGACGTCGACGACGACGTCTTCGTCAACACAACTAAATAACTACACAGCACTTGCGATCGATTTTTATACCATTAAACACGTAAACCGACGCATTACATATATATTTATACATTGAAGAGTTTAGGTCCCAAATATTTGCGTCTTTTTATTAAGATCGTTCCTAACAAAATAACAAACAAAAAAATAAAAACAATTTACAAAAAATAAAATTTAAATTTAAAAAATACGGAAGTTTTTTTGTTAATTAGTTTATCTTTTACATGTGATTTGACTACACTTATAGGATTTCTGATATCATGATAACGAATTTCGCAGGTAAAATTGTCGCCAACAAATAGTTTATACGTATTAATGTTATACTTTCCGACGGCGAGCGAAACAACGCACGTGCGCGCGTTGTTTGACTTATGGCAAACTATTTGTCAGCGACAATTATAAATGTTATTCGTTTACAGATTACTTGAAAAAGAGTTTCAAGGTGATTCATGGAAAAGTAAATAAAAAATAAATTAGCAAATAAGAGAAAACCTAAGTGTGGAGTCTCAATCATATACCATGGAGTCCCTTAACAGGTTAGGGTTAAGGTTAGGTCAAACTTCAAGATACCATGGAGTCCGTTTACAGGGCTAAAGTTTTTTCACTGATAACAACAAGATAGTTTCTAAAATAAATATGAAAAACATTAATTTCAAATTTTAACTTATACTTGTTTATTCGTTGTTCCTCTTTGTGATTTATTATAGTTTCATAGTTACAACAATTTTTTATTAATCAATAATTGTTGCTTTTTTGCTAATTTTTTTTAGTTATATATAATATCTTTATCCAGTAAAATAATCAATAATTAAATGTCTGCAGTTATTTACTTTTTTTTCCATAAACAGCATTTGCTCCGCTTTAAGAAAGGGCTTCCGGATCCCCTCAGACTAACCCAGAGAACCCCAGGGCTCCGTATAACCCATTTTGGGAAACCCTGCTGTATGGGATCCAATCACTTCGACGACGTAGTCAAGGCTGAGGATCTCTTAAGAATCCTCATTTACATCGTTAGAGATTCAAATAAACCACAATGATACGCATACAGACATGGATAAACGCATAATTATGTGTGAATGGTTTCGTTATATAATATTGTTACGAATTTTTTAAAGTGCACACGAACTTTATGGACACCCTGTATAATCAAAACCATTCGAAACCTCTTGCATCATGTTTAGTTCAATAAAATTTAAAAGTTCTGTCATTTTGGATGACGATGTACTAAGATTGATAACCATTTGGGAAAATCAGCTGCCGTATTCTGAATGTGGATTTGCAAGTCGAATACCGGCTACTCACCTCCGACTTCAACAAAAAGTCATCAGCCATTCATTGTATTGACCTGAGACAGGTAAGCGATGGCATATCGGTTCCAGCTGTAACAATCTTATGCAATCAATCGCTTACAAAAGATTTGATATGCCGTTAAAGAAAAACAAACAAAATACAGCCGCGTGTATTAAATTTGTCTTTATTAAGATTCTTTAAAAATATAAATGGTACTGATGCATACTGTAAGCTAGACGTTTCTCAGCGTTCGTTTGGCTTTGGCCGAAACATGACGTCAACAGCCCGATTATGCCGAGCAACAGCTCGGGTTTAGCTGCTGTCTGATGTAACTTGCCGATCAGCCAATCGCAACGTGGCGCGCTGAATTACACCGATTTTATAATAAAAAACAAAAAACAAAAAAACAAAAACAAAAACAAATTCTTTGAACTATTTCTTTAAAATTATTTGACCCCTTCCCCAATTAATCTTTGTTTTTTACTAACCTTCTCTTGACAGTTATTATTAAAAAAAAAAAAGAATAATAAGACACTAAATTATGGTAGGTCGTTTTTTTGGGGGGAGGGGTCTTTACATTTTATATCATTCATGTAATGGACTAAACGTTAGACTTTCAAGTTTTGTTTGTACAATTATTTTTTTTTCTCGACATTTTACAATTATCAGGATCTTCTCCTTGCCACTGAGCTCAAGTTCTACCGATTTAGTAGAGATGCGGTTGGTAAATACGAAATCATTGGTTCACTAGGGTAGCTCCCTTCAGTCTTGACATACTATAGATATATACTGTAATGGTGCCTGCACGTGGAAATATTTTTGTGGCAAGAGTTGCGCAATCTCTAACCACACATCTCCTGAGTCGGCTTTGTTGAATACCAGTGGCAAGTGGAGGTTTAGGACCATTGAAAACATTGCTGAGATAAGCGGAGAGCACATACAGCGCCTAGAATTCTCAAATGGTTACCCTTCTGGTACTAGCAAGTCTCAACGTTGCTCAACTTCGGTGATCTGACGTTAACGTGATTATACCGTATATTTCTATTTATTTTATTTATATTTATGCTTCACTATGCACTCACCATGTCAGTTATCCTTACAGGGGGTATCAATTGTATCTCGAGGCTGAACGGGGACTTTTTTAATTTTTAATTTTTTGAAAATATCTCTTCGAAAATTAAAAGTAGATTAGCAGTTTTGTGAAGATTTTTCCCCTTTCGTTTGAAAATAAAATAAAAAAAGGTTTATTTTCTCTTTTTCCGTTTTAATTTTTCTTTTGTAGAATTTCTCAGATTGTCTAGATTTCCAATTTCGATTACGTCACGTTTTTTTTTTAACCTCTGATATTTTTATATTTTGCTTGAATTTTCACTTATCCAACACGAACGTGAACATCATTTCTTGGACGATGCTTTAAAAAAGAAAACGATGCATTTAAATTACTTTGTTAACATTTGATGATTCTTAATTGGAAACATTCACATTCTCTGTCTGCCAAAAAAAAAAAAAAAAAAGAAAAAAGAAAAAAATATGCAGGGAATTGATGGGAATGTTGTTAAACTAAAAATAGTCACATCTTGTTGGATTAAACATTAACATTTCTCATCGTCTTTGCAGTATAGATCAAATTGGAAGACAAACAGGCACAGCAGGCGTTATCCGGGAATAAATGTACACTTGGCCCCTAAATCGAAACTCCAATCGTATTATTTTTATTCACAGTATTTAATTTTATAATTTTTTTAGTTCTGAATAAAATAAAATAAAATAAAATAAACTGAAATTAAGTAAAAAATAAAATAAAATTATAAAAGAATGAAATAAAAAATGACAAAATAAAATAAAATAAAATAAAATAAAATTCAATGAAATAATAAAATAAAATAAAAATGTAAAAAATAAAATAAAAATAAAATCATAAAATATTATATTAAAATAAAATAATAAATAAAATTTAATTAAATAATAAAACAAAATATGAAATAAAATAAAAAAATAATAAATAAAATGAAATAAAGGAAATAATATTTTGTGTTCTCTGTTTATTATTGTAAAAAAAATCATAATCTAAAATTCGTAAATATTTTTATATTGATCTTAGTGTAAAACCTTGCTTCTAATTGAGGAAGCATGTGGCTCATTCTGACCCAAACGCAGTAGGCATACAAATAACAACGTAGATATGTACAATAGTGCTAAGAGGAAATAATTCAAATAGACGTCATCAAATAATCGTCAATAATGTCGTCAAATAATCGTTCGTTTTTTTTAAATCGGAACTAAAGTGTATTTTCCTGAGATCATGCGTGAATGTAAATATTAGTTCGTTCGCCATGGACTACTGTCGATGAAAATGTTAAATTGAATCTCAATATTTCTTACGTTTCTTGATATAAAATAGGAATATCTTCTTTGGTAGGTTCATCTTGACATCCATTAGAAATTATATCTAATGCTGCTGATATTTGTTTGTTTGTTGGGCATCATTCATCATGATGGAATTTTTTTAGCATTCGTTTCCCCGATATCTTTCTGTTAGGAATTCTTTCTAGAAGGATATTGGTTACTTACGGGAGAGACAATGTGAAGGTTGCCAATGTTTCTAAGTGAAAGTATTTATGTGGAGCGAACAAGATTCGAACTTGGTACATCCAGGCTGTCAGCCATGCATCGTTAGTGACTGACCCACTATCACTTCTACTTCTGAACATCATTCATTCATCCGTTTAAGATGAATCAGATGATTATTGTTGGCATTTGGTTTCCCCACTATATCTTTCTAGTAAGAATTCTTTCTAGAAAGACATCGGATACTTGCGTGAAGGTTGCCTAAATGAAATGTTTCTGTGGAACGAACTGTTTGAAACTTAGCATAACCAGTTTGTAAATCCGTGTTGTTAACCACTGAGCCATCATCACTTCTCCACTGCTGCTGATGTTATTGCTGTCAAAGATCACGAAGATCATTCCTTAGTCTGGTCTCTATGAAGTCTTCCTCGTTGGTCGCACCAATTTGTTAGACTTTTTCAACCTCAACACCGAGACCAAAAAAGCTTAATGCTATAATATGAAATAGGGTAAGATTTAACCCCAAACACACGACAATGGCGCAGAATCACATGTACATGCGCATAATAAACTTTGCCATCGCTATACTATTGATTTGCACTTGCGCGTTTGACACGTCTTTGTGTTATATATAGGTTTCATTATTTATTATTATGATTATTGTTATTGTTCGTTTTTCTTGTTGTTAGGATTTGTTCGTTTTGTTGTCAGGACTTTTTAAAAGCGCAGTCTTAGAGTCTTATTAAGAGATTTGTTGTTGCGTTCTGTGTTCGTGTTATGAAGAGATTCATATTTATAAAATGTTTATACTTAGAAGTGTAATAGAAGCTCTTTGAGTGAGGAAATAGTGTTGAGACAGTCTTAATGTTCATATTGTGTATGTAAGATGTGTATGTAAAGACATTTTGAAACACATGATATAGATAAGACATATATAACAATTTTCACTTTACCTTTTGGTAGAATTACAACACAAAGACGACGTTTATAAAAACACATGATGGGTTTATTTCTTCTCCCGACCGGTTGTGGTTTTCTGAGTCAAGAATTTAAAGCTTCACATTCTAGTTTCAAAAGTGACCGTCTCGCTTCTAGACGTTCGAATCCCAACTGCAGACTATCGTCTGTCGTCCTCAGACTCTCTTCCAGTTTCTCCCCTAGTTTCTCTAAAATTTCTAACTATATCGAGAACTTTCCGTTTTCCATGACGTCATACACATGTTAAAACATGTGTCTTCTTTCACGTGTTCTGGAAATGCGTCTCCAAAACTTTTTCCTTTGTTTACAAAAGGAATTTTAACCTATATTCCCAGTAACCTATATTTCCAATATGTTAAAAACATGTTTATTAAATTATCTTGTAGTTGCATTCTTTCAATTGAATTTTCTTCATAACAGAATTGACAACGCACATTCTTTTCTTGAAACTATTTTATCTCTAAGCTAAACAATGGTTTGTTTTCACATTCCATTGCTAATTCTCTCTTGTAATCTATTTCTAAACCTAAATTACGAAGTTCGAATTTCATCTATGCTATTTCATTTTCATTTTAACTAAATCTCTCTATTTTTATACTTACATGAAAAGGAGACAGCCCTTATCATGTAACATTTGCTTGCCACACGCAGAGGCGGAGACAACCAGAGGACAACGAATTCTGATGTCGACTCTTCATGAAGTTTCAATATAACTCTATTTACTGGACCGTGACCCTCGTACCTCTGGATGGTTTATTTGTCCACCATCCTCAATGCGAGCAAAAATGTACATCGTATCTATGAAATTTTTTAAATCTCCAAACCATTCAGAAATTGAAAACTTAGTTACATTTTTGTGTCTATAGGTTAAGTCGATTTTCAAGTATTTTTTTTTCAAATAAAAAATATATTCGGGGAGAAAAAAAAAAAACAACTTCAGTCACTGGTGAGTACTGAAATAAAATGGATTTCTAACTTAAACCAATTTCGACAACTTCAATATATTTGGTATTTTCAAGACAACATTGCAGGCACATTTCCAGGGCTAAATCAGTTTTGAAAATATTTATGTAAAGTATGAAAAAAATAAAATGGTTGCCAGTTAAGTTTTTTTTTTTAAATGAAACTTAATTAGCAACCATTTTATTTTTGATAAGTTCAAAATCTTAGAGTATTTGCAACCTTAGGGTTAGACATTTGTTGAGAAATGGATTAGCGACACAGAACTATCATAAAGCTGAGCCGTTATTGTAACGAATATATTTGTATGCAAAGAACAAAAAATAGACGATCCTTCAAACTAATCTCTAAAAATGATGCAAGTTAGAAATCTAGTTTTTTAATGTTGATACGCCGCATTCACTAATACAAAACTGGCTATATTTGATATAAAAACGAACGTTGAAAATTGAGACCGCTCGTGTCCAATATCAAAATAACGAATGAAAACGTGTCCACTCTGATATTAATAAAGATTTTGTCTATCTGAGTCTCCATCATTCACAATTTTTTTAAACGTAATAAATACATTAGGTAATTTGTCCCATTTCTGAATATTAGAGGGATTAGCTAGTTTTCAAACTGGAAAATATTATATTTATAGTAAATAATATATTCCTTCAAAATAAAGCGGATGTTATTACCGGGAATTAATCTTTAGTTTGATGTTCTACCAGATGAGATATTTGGGGTTTCTGATAAGCAGGACTAAAACATTACTTTAATAAAATAATTATAACTTTTGCGTGATGTCATAGATTGATGATTTACGCCATGATTCAAAACATGAATTCAAATATAAGCGATAATAAAAATTAAATAACTTCCTTCAGTCTTGACAGACTATAGCTATCCACTGTAAGGGTGTATGCGCTGGGATATTTGTAGGAAGAGTTGCGCAATCTCCAACCACATCTCTTCTGAGTGGACGTTGTTAAAAACTAATGGCAAATGGAGGTTCAGGACGACTGGGAACAATGACAAGATAAGCGGGTAGCACATACAATGCCTAGAATTTCCAAATGGTCACCCATCTTGTACTAGCCAGGCCCAACGTTGATTTACTTCGGTAATCAGACCAGAACCAGTGTGTTAACATGACATAAGTTTTGAAATAAATAAAATAATAATAATAACACTATATATGAAAGAATAGGTAAACTGTATCAATAACGTGTGAAAATATTTTAATAGCTCAAAACAATTTTTTCCTTTAACTCTATTAGCATTAAAATATTTTAATATTTAAGATATGCTGGTGTGTTTGGATCGTATAGTGCACATAATTGTCATCTATTTAAAAAGTATATATTCAATAACCAATCTTTAACCGCTTTGCTGCTCCACTACCGGTAAATATGCAAAGTTAGAATTCTTTTGCATCTGTAACACTCCGAGAGATGACATGAAAAATCTCCCTTCCATTTTTTATTCAATTGACAGGATACTTCAACCAAACAAAATATCATTTCTAACCGTTAACAAAAGCTGATGATTTGACATGACTCGTCATCGCAATTCTGATCACTTTATCAAATTGAAATTCATTCATTAAACTCTCGCAAATCCTATGAAAAACAATCTTGGACTTTCATCTTTAAATTGATAAAAACTTAATTGAGTTTTACGCTTGGAAACGAGTTAATCAGAAGACATTGACTACGTCATGTCGAAGTGAAACTTGTCGATAATCAAATAATTTTTGAAATGGTTAATTTTCTATACTACATCAAATTCTTTGATGCACGTACTAAGATGTTTGCTAGAGCAATAAACTTATAACGCGCACAGCCTTCATCACTATATACATATACATGAATCTTTATCATATCAATATTTAATTTAGTTGACGTATAAAAGGCATAAAATACAAAAGGAACAAACGAACACGATTTTTGTTTCTCACATACATATTGTTTACTTTCCATTATTATTTCTCAGATCTCGTGAAGCAATTAGCTACTGAAACGCAATTAAATGAGCTAAATTAGAATCTTTATGTAATAAATATTTATAAAGTTTGACCCAGTATTGTCCAGTTTGAAGTTTGAAATAACATTAGTTTTAAGCTCATTTTATAAACACACACACACACACACACACACACACACACACACACACACACACACACACACACACACACACACACACACATATATATATATACTAGCATGGGTACCCAGCGTTGCCTGGGTTTACATGAAGTTCTGTTTGAAACACACATGTATACTAATCATTTTCACCAGGGGCAATGTGGATACCCCCACAACAAAAATAAAAGAACGGATGAAAACATGTAAATGTAATCGCCCCCCAAAAGAAGTACGCGATACCCTCTCCGCCAGATATTTCAGCAGAAGGGCTACAAAGAGAAGAAACTATTCTCCGGATATTGAGCACTGAAAGACCCCCCCTGCAAAGAAAAGATAATTAAAAATAAATCATTACAAGTTTGTTTCAATAAAAATAGCAGCGAATGCCCGTGCGATCGCAAAAAAAAAAGAAAAAAAAAAGATCTACCAAAAATTAATTCCAAAAACAATTAAATGGCATTTTTTGTCATTTTATATTTCTAATGTAATCCCCCCCCCCATATTGAATTTATCATATTTTGGGCTTCGTCCTGTTTATAAAATTGTTAGGTGAAACTACAGAATGGTTTCATAAAAATTAATTAAATTTATCGTTAAATTATGTTTCAAATGTAATTCCTGCCCCCCCTCACTACAAAAAAGTAAAAGTTTTTGTATTTGTCATGTTTTGTCCTCCCCCTCCCACCTCGATCGCCAAACTTGAAAAAATGCTAGAGATGACATGTCTGGTTGAACGCTTTGTGGCCAAAAATGGGTGCTCATTTTATGTTAAATTTATATAGAAAAGTTATCCCCCACGCTAAAATATGAATTTTCTTTTCAAAATTTCTTCTTTCATATTATTTATAAAGACTGCTTAAACGTATTAGGCCACAAAGAACCAGGTCTTAATTTTTTTGGTCAATGTCAAGTTTCTTTCTACCTCCCCCCCAAACTTTAAAATGACGACTTTTAATGGGTTTTTGTGGCGCTGAAAACAAATATTACGTTTACATTTGGGGCAGATAAGTAGTTTTCATGATATGAAGAAATTACTTTTTCAAAAAGTGGGGGATCACTTTCCTATATAAATTTAACGTAAAATCAGCACCCACTTTCTGGTCACCTAGTAATTTCTTCATATCATAAAACATATTTAACTGTGATATTCGTTTTCAGCACCTCCGAAAATTGACGCTGAGGTAATTATTTAAATAGATTTAATTTAATGTGATATGTTAATGACCGTAACTCAATAATGTAAATGTGGTTTGAAGAATGCTATATATTGAAAGTCCGTATACAATATAATGTCTGCTTTGACAGAAGTATCCTAACATGGGCATTAATATTTCTTGACCAGGAGAGGTGTACACATATTTGGCCTTTATATTTCTTTGATCATTGGGAGTTGTACACACAGACACAGACACACGAACCCTACTACTTTATATATATATATATATATATATATATATATATATATTGAAGAGTTTTAATTGAATTATATATATATATATATATATATATATATATATATATATATATATATATATATATATATATATAATTCAATTAAAACTCTTCAAATTAAAACGTACAACAATCTTTAACTTTGATAATCCTTGGAATTAGAGAAAAATTAAGTTTTCAACTCGCATTCCTTCTCGAATGAAAAATGTTGTAAATTCCATTTTACAAAGTTTAAATTGAATTTCATACGTCAATACATCATCTCGAATAGTGAGCTTCTTCATCTGGTTAGGATTGTTCTATAAATATAGATATTAATATTTATACTTGCTTTAAGTTTACAGAATTATTCAATTTGCAAACGCGAATAAATGTTTGAATATATATATATATATATATATATATATATATATATCTTAGTCATGTCATGTGCTACTGGTAGCATGTAATTCAGTACTACCTGCCTCATGGTCAGGTCACAGGCGACTAAACTGGTTTCCCCACCAGACTTGTTTTGGGAGAAAGGTGGTTAGTCTCCCGTCAGGATTAAAAACAAGATCTTCCAAAGAGCGAATGAACCCCATTTTCGGTTCGACGGGCAACTAGCACTGTGTATATTATTTACTTATTTATTTATGTACACACACACACACACACACACACACACACACACACACACACACACACACACACACACACACACACACACACACACATATATATATATATATATATATATGTATGCATGCGCCGGGACTTAGAAATTCCTACGTTGGTGTCTGGAGGCGCGTTTAGATCACTGGTAAAGATGTACCCTTTATCCTTTATTCAGGTATGCATCAAGAAGAGGGAAACTCTAAATTCAAATTTGAAGACTGTTGTCTTCCAGTTCTGTAGCAATTAATTACATCGAATGAGTTAATCAATTGTTCCAAAAAATGTGGATAGTCCTATACAAGCCTTCACCACTCTAATCGCATCATTTGTGTGGGTTTCTGGCAACTTTTAATAGTTTCTTTATGAATAACTTTACACTTTTCATGCGAGACATCCACTGGCGATTGAGCGAAGGCATCGGGGCGGGTAAAGAGTATTAATGAAAGTCCTTAGTTGGATCTCTGCACATGACCGACTGATGGTAGATGGCCGTTCATGTATAAACCTGTGAGCAATTGTGCTGTCCACGTTCTTTATCAGTGACAAAGCAGTCATACAGCACTGCTCTCCCCATGCCAGGCAGGGGACGAGAAAAGGAGCCCTAAACATTGCTTGCTCACTATAAAACTTGGCAGCCCACTGCAGCTGTCTGGTTATCCAGTTATGCAGTCAGAACAATGGAACACAATGAAAAATCTTGAAAGGAATCGTAATTTAGGGTGCTGAAATGTCCGCATCCTCCAAGACAATGTTCCTGCACCGGAACGTAAAACAGCTTTGTTTCGCTTGAGTTGCAGAAATACGACATTGACATTGCTGTTCAATCTGAAACTCGCATTCTCAACTTTGGTCGGGAAAGAGTGAAAATGAACCCTGTCAATCTGGAGTTCGCTTTGCCATTAAGTCTAGCCTCACAAATTCATTATCATCTTTACCTAAGAGTGTGTCCGATCATGTGACGACGTTTTCCCTAGAAATAGAGAGTAACACCAATGTTACATTGGTTAACTGTTATGTCTCCACACTGGATATTTCAATTCAAGAGAAGGACGACTTCTATGATCTCCTTTATGATGTCATCACAAAAGTTCGCCATCAGGATAAGCTGGTGACTTTAATGTTCATGTTGGTGGTGATAATCTCTCTTGAACAGGGGTTCTTGGTGTGCATGGTGTAGGCAAGGTAAATGCAAATAGTTTACGACTTCTTACAATTTGTAGAGAGTTTGACATCTGAATTACCAATAATATACTAACCTCCGCAAGACAATATAGATCCATCCTTGTTCGAAGGACTGGCATCTTATTGATTTTGTCATAACCAAAAGGAAGAACTTTAAGGATTTTAATATCACACATTCCTTCGACACTTGCATTCTTTCGAACCATGACCTCTTTATAAGTGAGATTTCATTACACGTACAAAGTCGCAGAGTTACAAGATCGACGGTTTCAAAACGCATCAATGTGACTCCTCTGAATTCCACTGAAAAGAAAACTGAGCTTGCCAGTAAACTTGATGAGAACCTTGAATCTGCTAACGTCACCAATGATGTTGAAACTTCTTGGAAGGCATTGCAAGATGTAACCCACTCTGCAGCAGTGGAAGTCTTCGGGAGATCACGAAGAAAGCATCAGAACTGGTTTGACGAGGTCAATACTGAAATAAAAACTCTTAATAACCAAATGCACTCTGCACAGAAAACTTGGATAGACGACAAAAAATCTCGATTACAAAGCACACAGCTTGTAAAAAGTGTAAAGTGAGGTTCAACGAGCCCTCAGAGCCACGAAAGAACACTAAAGTTATTGAGCTTCAAAAAGCCGCTGACAGAAAAAAAAAAACTTCTACGATGGTTTAAAGGTAGTATTTGTCCCACAGAGGAGTGGTGCATTCCCTTAAGAACTTCTCACTGATAAAACAGATATTCTAAACTGTTGGAAGGAGCACTTCGAAAATGTCTTAAACACGTTTTCTGTCACATCCTCCATTCCACAAAGTGTAGAAATACCGGAATTATGAAGAAGTATGGGTATCCATCAAGAAAATCGCAGCTGGTAAATCACCATCACCGAATGACTTAAATATGGTTGAAAAAAAAATTGTTGTAAAAACTTCATGCTCTTTTTGTGAAGATATGGAAGGCAGGTCAGGTACCACAGGACTACAAAGACGCCTGCATTAAACACCTCTACAAGAATAAGGGAGTCAAGAATGTTTGTGAGAGCTATCGTGGGATATCTCTGCTTTCAATTGCTGGAAAGATTCTGGCTAGACTCATTCTAAACAGAATAATCAATCATCTCGTCGATTAGGTGTATCCTGAGTCCCAGTGCGGGTTTAGGTCGGCTCGCGGCACCATTGACATGATATTTTCACTCCGTCAAGTGGCAGAAAAGATCCGGAGAGAAATCAGGAATTGTATATGGTGTTTATTGACCTGACGAAAGCCTTTGGTACTGTGAATCGTGGCGCTCTTTGGTATGTCTTGAGAAAGGTTGGTATCCCCGAGAGCATGCTAAACGTGATTATTTCTTTTCATAAGAGGATAAAGGCTAATATTGTTTCCTTCAGTGTTACCAATGGGATCAAATAGGGATGTGTAATAGCACCAGTTCTTTTTGCGCGTTTCTTCTCACTTATGCTGAAACATGCATTTACTGACATTGACACTGGTGGTAAGTTTCAATTTCTGTCATCTGGTGGATTGTTTAACCATCAACAGTTCAAAGTTAAAACTCTTCTCCGAACCGAAGTTATTCGCGATTTGCTTTTTGCCGACAATGCTGCTCTGGTGGCAACATCCTTCGAAGAAGTGCAGACTCTTCTCGGTCGCTTTTCAACTGCATGTAGGGCGTTTGGACTGACGATAAGCATAAAAAAACTGAAGTAGTACATCAGCCTTCCGTGAATGATGATCAACGAATATTTCACACTCCTCTATATTTATTGTCATCGAAATCCGTGAAATCGTCCGGGAGGAAACTTCACAAGCCTCCATGCAGTAACTTAGTCCAAAATATATGTAATTCTACATTGCACTCCAGAGAACCTACTGTTCCTTTTATAAAATTATTTTATATAAACATCTTCCCAGTTAACGAAAAAAAAAATTAAGAAATTTACGTGCGGGATTTAAATCTACAGACTACGTCATGCAACCCCCCCCCAAAAAAAAAACAAAAAACAAACAAAAACACGTAAAATTTCACGTCTCATAAACTTCTTTGCGGTTAATGAAAAACAATAAGAAATTTACGTGCGGAGTTTGAACCTACAGACCACGTCATACAAAAAACAAAAACAAAAAAAAACACGCTATCAACAGTAGATTTTTCACAGCCCGTTGTTCTATCACTGTTGTTAAGCATGGGAAAATGGCTTTACCGATGATAGATAAATTAAAATAACGGCTTCGATTATTGGTAATTATTAGGGGAATTCGAAGAAATAACTTAACTAAGATCACCCCCAGACTTATACACTAAAGTTCTGTGAATTTTAAAGAAAATCTGTTCAGCCGTAGTCGAATGGGGACAAAATGGATGGTAACATTCAACGCTGCCAAAGCTAAGCTTGTTTTACTCAATAATTACAAGAAACCTTCTTTACCACCAATAACAATGGCCAAAAGCACATTATCTGAAAGTACTTCTTTTAAACTCTTGTGCCTCACGTTCACATGTAACATTTGGAACAGATACATTGAGAGCATTGCCAAGGCTGCTGCGAATAAGGTGGGCTCTCTCTACTTTGCTAGAAAGCTATTTACGCCTGAAAGTATCCTGCACCTCTATAAGGTCACCATTCGCCCATGTATGGAGTACTGTTGTCACATTTGAGTTGGTACATTTACTACTAGTCTCTCGATCCGGGAATGGGTTCAAATGAGAGTCGCTAACCTGATAGGTCCTAAACTTTCATCCAAGCTTCACCCTCTGTCCCATCGACGAGAGTTTGCATCCCTTTGCCTGTTCTACAAGTATTTTAATGGTGAATGCTCCGAAGAACTACAAACACTTATACCCTCTCGACGTAAATACTCCCGACTAACCCGACAAGCAGCTAAATCCCACCCCTTCACAGTAGAGATTCCTATGTGTAAGGAAGTCTTCTACTCCAATAGTTTCTTCCCAAGAACAGCTAGACTTTGGAACTCCTTTTCGGGATTCTACTTTCCCAACTATACTGACATGCAGAAGTTCAAGTGTAATGTGAAAAAAACGTCTTGCTGCTCATCTCCCTTCTTAATATCCCTGCAACTTATGTCCCCGATAGTAGTCCCCTACTTCAAAGTGACACTGTGTCTTGTTTGGGCTGAAAATTGAATAAAAAAATAAAAATTGAACCTTAGGTATAATTTAGAAATAAATGGTATGAAAATACAAACAGATGGCGCAGTTAGAAGTTTAGTAGTCTGTAAAAATTTAAGTAATCAGGTGTAATACTATAAAATATAGGTGTAAGAGGTACAGGAACTTAGATGAGATTAGCATCTTTTAGTGATAAATTAAGGGGATTGACTAAGTAGGTTGTTTAGGACGTGTGATTTATAATGCCTAAAATTAATGTTTTTTTAAATTTATTTAAGCGCGTATGCTTAAATGTCGTGATAATCAGCTGTTCATTCAGACGACGAAAGCAGGGAAGATTTAATGATTAGCAGGTTTTATTTTTTAAACTTTACCAGCTAACAATTATTAGTTCTCTGCAATACAAAGCAAGTGATGTTTATCACTATAATCTGGTGATTGTTAAAGGAGCATTTATCACATGTATATCTTTGAAAGTATTGCTTGTTTGACCAATACTAATGGTAGGATCTTTCTGTGTTCTAATGCTGGCTTGATAAATAACAGAGATTGTTAGACAATTCTATTTTAGAGTACATTCAGACTCATTAACAAATCTACAAGTTTTAGTTTTTTTGTTGCTTTAGTTAAATTATATGTTAAGGATTTTTTATTATGTTTTTTAATTATTTTTTTTTCTAAGTTATTACTGTAGCTATATCTTATTTTAACAGTATTTTTATTTGAAATTTTGTGAAGAATATGGCTGGAATAAATGAGATTTAGAAATTTTCTCCGACATTATTTTTAACTATTTCGTTGAAGAGAGGCGTAAACCAAATTACTTTTTTACGTTCTTTCTTGTATTTGTTCGTAGTTAGTGTAGATTGAGTGTATTCTAATTAATCTTTTTGAGTTGAAAGCCACGTTTAGTTTCAGAACAGTTTCCGATGGTTAGTTGTTCTATACAAGTCCTGGAGGTGACTGGTTCTCAGTAGACAGTTCTTGAGTTGGAAGCCACAGAGCGAAAGATTCTTCCCCCGTTGACACGAAGAAGACACGAAGAAAACATATGCAAGGTTGATAAAGAAAAGCTTTATTTTTTATGGAGCAATTCTAGTTTCTGATTAGTTGGTAGCAGAACGTGAATTAAATTGACTCGTCAGTTCCTAGCAGCATCGTTTATAAATAGGATCTTCCAACTGTGAGGAACCGTACCCCCATTAGAGATAAAAAAAATATTGCAACAGTAGCCGATGATTTTAAGGGCTTTATTATGAAAGTTCTTATGCTTGTTAAAGCTTATTGCCCCTTTGCTGATAGATTTGGGGATATGTTTGATGATCGATTTTGAGTGGTTTGAGAGTGGGAGGACATAAGTAGGGTTCATATTCTGTTTTTTATCAGGTTCATACGTTCGTTTGTTAAGAATTAGAGTTACATCAAGAAAGATAACTATTTTCATGTTTTAGGTTATACACATTTTAAAACTAATTCTTTTCATTTCTTCCATATTAATGTTTTAAAAATCTTATCGCATACAGGGCCATCGAGGTCTTTAACTAAAAAAGTTCATCATCTTTATAGTTTCTACCTCTATATTTTTAATGAGATTATATAGTATAGGCCAACTAAATCAATAATTTGTGCTGGATCAAGAGAGCCACTGGAAACATCAAATAGTCAAGCTTGATTATTTTAATCCATTGTTGATTTCTACGATTAGTAAAGTATTTCTACATTTACAGATAATTAGATATGTCAGAAAGAAGAGAGCCAAAGTCAATGACTTCATTAAAGAGTTCCTTGGAAATAGAGGGATAATAATTTATAATATTGAATTGAATGAAGGAAAAGCAATCCTTATTTTTTATACTAGAAAACCAACTAATAGCATCAGTTGTATTAATCCACTGGTTAAGTTTATATATGTTTTTAATTTGAGAATTAATCTTTCTAAGATGTTTCTTTGCTAATTTTTCAAATTTCTGGTTTACTAGGGCTAATTAGTCTAGTAATTGGTTTATTGTTGAAATACAGTTTGTGGTTCTTTAATTTTTACTTTCTATTTTTTTTTTGTAACCCTATTACTTTTCAGTTATAGCCTTACTGCCAGTTTATTTTTTCACGGAGACAACGTTTGAATTTTTGTAATAACTTGTAATATTTGTTCTAATGGTTTAAAGTATTCTGGCTTCGTTAATTAATAGAAGTTTTGATTTTTTCCCCTTCACAAAAATAACGTTTTTATTTTGAACTTCTTTGACATAGGGGGTCACTACTCGTCCGATCTGGATGTAATATTATGAAACTATTGGACTGCCCAGGTTGTATGATATCCTTTTTTCTATGACTCTTAAGCACCATCTAAATAACTAAATAACATTTTCAATATATGTGCTGAAAAGCAAAATATGTGTTTATTCATAGCTGAACATGTTGCTAATTGAATTTCATTTCCTCTGATGATATGAGCCATTATTGAAGATCCATGGATTAAGGAAATAAATATAATTTTTCTCCATACATTCCTTGTTTCAAACAATAAATTCTTAATTTAAATATAGTTGTATATATTTTAATCTACAGAATGTAACTTTAATCATTAAACTTATATATTGCTCTATTTTTATAGATTGAGCTTTACCTTTTTAGCTAGGATAGTCCTGAAAGTATCACCTCAATGTAATATCTGACAGAAAAATTCACTTAATCTCAAATCTGTGACTTAACTCACTTATATATATATATATATATATATATATATATATATATATATATATATATTTGTAGTCATCGACATACAGTCCTGTTTCGTTGTATCACAACTCATCAGTGCCGCTAGACTAGCACCTCTCCCAAGCCAAGGATTGAACCTCGAATTATCGTGTTGAGAGTCGAAAGTTCTCCCATTCGACCACGGAAGCGATGCCCGCAAATAACCTGTCCGAATGTCTATTTAAACAAACACCCACCCACCATTTGTAAACAAACAAACCGCGAGCTTCGCATTTATATGTGTGTGTATATATAAATATATTAGAAAGCTTCTTGGCGTTGTTCGTACGAAATAATACGTTTAAATATATTTTAATTTATGTATATTTCGTATTTATTATAGTAAACTATTTACTGATTATTATATTATTATATTATACCCAATATATTGTAATTATTTCAAAAGTTAAGAAAATAACTTGGGTGCTATCAAATAAAATCAAACCATTCGTTACCGCCTGAGCCAAGTCTATACGCATATATAAACTTAAAAAATAACGTTTTTAAATGTATATTAAGGTATATGTAGAAGTTACATGTTTAGTCGACTTACATATGCCAAGTTCCAATTCTTCTATTCATTTTGGACCGCTTAATAGCTATTTTTACAGGCTAAAAACCAAATCGAATTTGTTATACTTGTCCAAATCCCTTACATATCACGTTTCAAGTCTGTTGATCAAAACGTGACAGAATACTTTGGTATAGACTGTTCTGCATGCAGACAAGTTCACACGCACATATATCTTATACTATTATTACTACTTACTTATACTTTACATGTTTTTTATTGACTATTTATGATAAATAAAATAAATAATAATTACAAAATAAAGTAAACAAAGTAGTCCAAATAATACAATTAATAAAAAATGTTTATTCTGTTATAAAATGCATAATGCGGGCTGTTCCTTCTTTGATCAGATTTTTCGATTATCGATTTTTAATACTTATTAGGGCATTCTGATTCAAAACCTAGAACACTACCAGACACATACGGTCCATTTATGCGTAATAAAAAGAGCCGTTCGGAGTTCATAGGGAACAACTTCTCACACAGAATGCCTTTTATATATAAGAAGAGATGAAAAGTCTGATTGTGAGTTCGACGGCGATTTTTGGGACGGGGAAATATTTAATGACTTTCCGACACACCGTCTCCAAACAGTGTGTATTTTCTTTTAAAGTCACAGCCATGATTTTATTTTAAACTCTATTCATCATCGTTGACTTCTGACCATCCTAAAAAACAAAAACAAAAAAAAAAAAGAAGCAAAACAAAACAAAAAACAAAAACAAAAAAACAACCAAATACTTTTCATGCATCCTTTGAGTTGCTAAAAGAAATTTGTTTGTTCTCGGCGGGAAGTGTCATATTTTTAGACGTAGCTTCAGAATGTTTATGGGAGATAAAAATCATACGCACCTTTAATGTCAATTTATATCATCTGAATTATATATATATATATATATATATATATATATATATATATATATATATATATATATATATATATATATATTTGTAGTCATAGACATACAGTCCTTTTCGTTGTGTCAAATCATCAGTGCCGCTAGACTCGCATCTCTCCCAGGCCAAGGATTGAACTTAGGACCATCGTATTGACAGTCGGCAGTTCTCCCACTCGACCATGGAATCGACGCCCGTAAATAACTCGTCGAAATGTCTATTTAAATAGACACCCGCCACAACTTTTATAGTGTTCAAATCGCCTGTTCATAAACAAACAAACAAACAAACAAACAACGAGCATATATATATTCAAAAGAACACAATTAAAGAACCTAAATAATAACTTATGTGAATTTATTGTTGGACAAGATGCAAAAAAAAAAAACTATTAAGATTTCCTTAAATCGCAAATTTTCAAAGTATGCTTTCTTTTCAACAGAGGAAAAATATTAGCAAATGATTATTATAGCGAAGCTATCTATGAATTTGCTGGTACTGGCACAAATTGAAACTGCATTAAATGAAAATTAGTCATATACCCCCCCCCTAAAAAAAGAAAATTAGTATAAAGAGTTCATGAAATGGAGAAAATATATGAAAAATGAAAAAAAAAAAAATTAAAATTAAAAATGCAAATGAAAGGCACTCCACAAAGGCGAAATGATCATAAGATTCAGTGTTCTCATATAAAGTAGTCGGATTTATAATGTTGACAAAGAGATCCAAGTTAAAAATCTCAAATGAGTGTAATCCAATTAATGTATAGAAAAATCATTGCACTTTTTTGCTGGTCATGGAAGAAGTTTACACCAGTTTTCCATCTCTAATGGTAAAAACTTTAACGCTTTGAAAAAATTTTTCTCCCTTGATCGCTTGCAAACGTGATTTACTCAGAAAAACATGATGCGCAGCGCATCTTTACACCTCTCCCTCTTTCAACAATTTACTATTTTATAAACAATATAAATTTGGAAGAGTCTAAACGAAGATGCACAGTTATGTTTATAAATATAGCTCACCCAACATTTTATCTATGGAAGTCTCTACAACACTGCAGAAAATTTCCCTTCTATGGCCATAAGCAGATTTGTTTTCTTGGTCATACAGAGATTTAGATTTAGAAAGCGTAGTTGTTTGAAACAGATCAGCAGCATTTGATTCTACTTCTTGTAGAACATAAAACGTTATTTTTTTGTACATGTTATATGTAAAACTTACTGTCTCCCTTTTTTCAGACTGCATCGCTTCCAAGACGCAACCTTGCAGAGTGGTGTGAGACAGGTTAAATGATTGCATTTTATGGATCGTTTTCATAGGTTTTTAACCAGTAAAACTAACTGTCAGGGGTCAAAATTGGAAGAGATTGGAACTTGATAAGCGTAAGTCGCCTTACAATACTCTCATACGCATGCGCAGGCACACACACACACACACACACACACACACATATATATATATATATATATACGTTAACGTTGGTTCAATTTTAACTATTTCTTATCTAACTGATGATAGTTAAAACGTTAAAGACTGAAGCTGCAGCGCTATATTTTCTGTTTCGGTTGAAATCCTAACTGATTGCACCCAAGTTGTATCTTTTTTTAAAACTTTTGAAATTACTACTATATATTGTGTACAATGATATATATAATATTCGATAGAGAATTGTCTCTATAATAATAATAATAATAATAATAATAATAATAATAATAATAATAATAATAATAATACGGAATCTGCATAAATTATAATATCATATTAAGCGTATTTTACGACCAGGCAACGGTGGGAGCCCCCTGTCAGTGTAATTTGTTATATAAAGGAAAGTTGTAATTTTATCCTTATATGTGTCTCTGTTTAAAGCTAATAACACCGTATCTGAGAGTTCAACGTTCAAACGCCTCGGCCTAATAGTCATAGGATACATGAATTGGAATAAGTACATAGAAGCTACTGCCAAGTCTGCTGCAAAAATTGAGGACTTTCTCTGCCTTTGTACTTGGACAAAGAAAACTTGAGGATATTTTAAAACTTTTCAGTTTTGTAATTCGTGCTCCATGGCAATGTCGGGTGGCCTTTATACTATTTGATACGAAAAAAGCAAGGAAATGCGATCTAAAGAAAATGAGTGTATACTTCCTAGTTTGACTTAATTAGTACCCAGTCATCTGACCTTACCAGACAACACTGCACCATAAAGAAGAAACAATGAACAAACATGTACGCGCCATGTTTATCGACGACTCTTTCAATTTTATTGATTAAAAATCTTGCAGAAACAGCGACAACAGATGCAAGAGAAACACATGATTCGCTAAGTTGGTCACGTGATAGTGCAGATATTTACAGACTATGCATATTTGAACAAAAGATACCTATCGCGCGTTACCTTTTACTTTCCTATTTCTTTTACTCCTTGCCGACTCCGCTGTCTTTTCTCTCAATTATTTTTTGTAAAAAATATGTATACATTATTGAAAGATGATTCAATGATCGATTAAAAAATAGTAGAATGACTTTAAATTCGATAAGGGTTTTCTATTTAAAAACGAACTGTGCCAGTGTCTTTTGTTAAAAATAATTTTTTATTTTTAAATAGAATTTTGAACATTAACTTAAATTATTACGCTATAGTTTGGCCATTAAATTATTAATTGATCCAAATTGTTATAAGACTGTAACTGAAATCGAAAAGAAATTGATCGATCGAAACTATAAGTGAAAACAAGGCAGTATCGAAATGTTTGCGGGTCGATAAATCGATTGATGCAAATCAAATAAAGGCGGGTATTTGTTTCAGGAGACGAATCCACGTTTTAAATAGTTTACCTTCATAAAACTGTCTGCTCCGGAAATTGCAGTGAAAATTCGATTCTACCAACACACGAAAAATCTTAATAAAAACAACAAACCGCTTAGTTTACCATAGCATGCAATTTTTACAATATCAGCAGGCATGATTGTGGAGTGATTCAGCGAAGATTTACGTGACGAATACAATGAGGAAGAAACAGATTACGTGCTGCCGACCTTGTCCTCGTATAGAGGGAGGAACATTTTTCTTTTTAATCGAATACATAAATCAGAAACTGAAATGTATTCTAGTGTATTGTTTTCGAAATTAAATCTATATTATATTTTTTAACATCCATATCTCTATATCTGTCTGTTTGACTGTCTGTCCGTCCCACTTTTTACTTCGCCGATCTGATTATAATTTTGCATGAACATTTTTATGATAAGATCTAGCGACTTCCTGTCGAATAAATTGTTATCTGAAGATGAAGTTTACCTTCGAAATATATTCACGAATTCCAATATAAATTTCAAACAAAATAAATATTGGTTTATTTTGTAATAATGCTTTGTTTCGGTTTCAAACGTATCTAATACGTATTTCATTTCATTCAAACTCAACCAACGCTTCTATAAAAGGAACACAAACCTTAATGTTATCTTTACCTCAATGCACCTGTGTTGTTTCGAGATGGTTGTGGATCATATTACTTTCAAAGCGAATGATTTGACGCCTTTCAACAAATGATCGTCAAGAAAATTTTCTAAAATTATGTTTTATAAAGACTTGAAGTGCTTTAAATTCAAATGGTTTTGTACGGCAGTATAATTAAATGCTCTCATACATCACACGGAAGGAATGCATTTGTTTAATTTATCTGAGTGGTTTTGGCTACAATAATCGAGTAACAGTGTAGTCAGTAACTTTACTGAACAAGTATCCATGGTCGTAGCTGGCAATATGTTTAAGCGTGAGACTTCAGCGTATCTTTCGACGTTTCCCTTAAGCTGCTCTACCAGTCATATTTATATCTTAACTAACCAATCATATTTTTAACTTATATTCATTATATCGTACTCTAATCTGTTTTAGAGTATAATAGCAATCCATTCGACTGTAGAAATCATTGTTTGAGATTGTTCTTGGCCAGTTGAATGAGTTTTCGCTGTATATTAATTTAAAAAGCATAATTGTTTACGTTCCTGAATTTTTGAAATGGGGATTGGTTATTCGTATTATTTGGATTCTTCGGACTAGAGTTTTCATTTTGAGTGTAATTTTCACAACGTTTCGATCGATGTAGCCCCATACTTTCTTCAGGTGTATCTTGTCGAACTCTGGAATGTTTCTGTCAAACTCAAAATTTGGACGAAATTTCGAACGAAACCCTTTATTTACTTCACGAAGGTAGCATGCTCTCGTTCCATCAGCCATAACTTGATAAAGGCAAGGACCCGTGGCACAGTAATTGGGTACTTGAAAAATCAATTGCAAAATATGATATTCTCCTGTAGATTGAAGGTTTACTTCTCAGTGTGGGCGACCGAAAATACAATTTCGAATTATTTAGGAAGTCTATTCAGTCATGGCTTACGGAACAAGAGCATGCTACCCACCGTGAAGTAAATAAAGTGTTCCGTTCGAAATTCCGTCCAGATTCCCAAGTTCGACAGAAACATTCCGGAGTTCGACAAGATATACATGAAGAATGTTGGAGGTTACATCAATCGAAACGTTGTAAAAATGAAACCCAAGATGAGAACAGTGGTCCAAAGAATCCAAATAATATAGATAGATGCTGTTCTGTAATGTTTTTGTCGACAGCTCATGAAAATGAATTTGATTTATGGTGTAAATACACCCAGTTTGAATGACGAAGACGACCGTTATTTCATTTTACTTCAGTCGAAGTTCTCAGAAATCAAGGGGCCCATAACCTGGGGCGAACACTTGAAGTCTATATGAGATACATAGATATTCAAATGCTGTAAGAATATAAACGAAAATGATTAAACTTACCAGTTTCAAAACAGGCGACCATTTCAGAGATTGAGAGAGAGAGAGAGAGAGAGAGGGAGAGAGAGAGAGAGAGAGAGAAAATTTACGTTCACAATTTTAGATTTTTTTTAGTTTCAACTTATTTGCATGTGTATCGACTTATTCACTTTTAGAAAAGACGGATTAAAAGCAAACTAGGTATCAAATTTTGGACAACTAAGACAAAACGTTCGTCTTAGAAATTTGTAAGGGTTGTATGAATATGAGTTTTTTTTTACAAGATCGTCACCACTTATCAAGGCCAGGAAGCCACTCGGAGATAAGGGTTATTGCGTGTACAGTACGCTAGTGTTGAAATTTGATAAAGTGTCTTACTTAAGGGGGCGGTTCATCAGGAATTTGTTTATGTTGGACTTGAAGTCATCCAGGTTGTAGTCAGGTGGGAAACAGTCAAACGTAACAGAGTTCCACAGGCGTGCACTTCTAAGAAAAAAGCGTTCTTTCTGAAATTTGGTCTCAGTCTTTTCTATAAATACTAATATATTCAGAATTGTCTCATCTATTTCCTGGTTCCTTTGTTTCAGCTCGTTTAACTCGTTGGTCTAGTGGTCTTCATCAATTCGCTGTTTTGATACATTATAATACAACTTCCCATTCCTCATTACAGAGCATCCTACGTCAGAAAGTAACGATTAATTTAGATAGAGTGAATTTTGATGAGGAGCACTTTTAGTGCATGTCACGATAATCTATCTGCAAACAGAATTGTACCCAGACACGGGTACGTTGACGCAAGGAGGACAAGAGGTTAAACTCTGTAGACAACACAGGATTCAAGCGATATGAGGTTATGACATGACGTCACGTTCTCGAGCGAGAGAAACAAAGGTTTTCAAGTCATGTCTCTCCGTTGCAAACACGCGAACTAGACGCATCCAAATAATGTAGAAACTGATAATCACAGCGAATGTTTGTCTGTTTGTACATCACTCATTTCGTTAGATAGAAAATAAGTTTAAGAAGTAAAGCATTACTCATCAGTCTTTCTCCTAAGTTTATTCTCTTAAATAAAACCTCGAAGAAACTCAGCGAGTGTATTTTTTGTGTCTTTTCTGCATGAGAAGTTTTTTTCGTTTAAGTTAAAAAGACGAGACCATCGACAAACACTAGACGCAGCGAAAATGAAAGGAAGCTACGGTGTAGTGAATAAAAAACAGCATGTCAGGGTATGACGAATGCGTCATGTTTTTGAGTGAATGACGAATGAGTAATGTTTTTAACAAATAAGTCATATTTTTCAGTTCAGTCGTTAGAAACAATGGACATGCAAATGTAGAAATAATCTAAACTGAATTTTACCGATGTCTGTTCATCTACACATCACTCATTTCATTAGATAAAAGTAAGTTTAAGAAGTAAAGCATTCGTCATTAGTCTCTCTCCCTCCTAAGTTCTTCTCTCCAATAAAACCTCGAAAAAACTTAGCGAACATTTTCCTGTGCCGATCTTTCTTGCATGAACAGTTTTATTCGTCCAAGTGAAATAGACGAGGCAGTCGACAGCCACAATATTATCATAACCGCTCATGAAACGCGGCGAAGTTGAAAGAAAGCGACGATGCATAGAATATAAAGATCAACACGTGCACTAAATCTTTTCAAATTAGATATATTGATTGCTCATCAGTGAAAACATTTGAAGCTTGTTGATGAATTACAGAGACATATTTGTAATCTAATTGGCCTCACACTTTCTTTTTTACTACAGCCATTCTCTCTCAGACACGTGATGTTGCTAGTCTCAGTATTTTCTATAAATACTATTATAGTATGCTTTCTTCAGAATTGTCTGATCTATTCATTGCTTCCTTTGTTCCAGCTCGTTTGAATCATTGGTCTAGTGCTCTCCATCAAATCACTGTTTTAATACAGCTTCCAATTCAAGTAGCTTCTTTCTAAGAATAGCAAACTCGTCGAATTCTCTTCCTGCTCACTGTCTTCCTCCTACCTACAGTCTTAGTTTTGCCAAGGTTATACTTAGTGGGCATCCCCTGTCTTTGTTATAAGCACCGTTTGCTCTTGTTATCTCCTTACATTAAGTGGTTTCATGCTGGGTCTCGAACAATTTCCATAAAAAATATAAAAACTATATGAATTTTAATTAATAGTTTCGTTTTTTTTTTGTTTTTTTTGCTGCTGCCGCGTCCTCCTTGCTTTGAATAATTTCTGACCCTATCCTCCACCGCAATATACACACAATTTACAATCGTCACAAAAGCAAGTTAATCAATAAATGTCGAAGGCTGAGGATATGAAAAGGAAAGAAAAAAAAAGGAACAATGTCGTCTAATGATCATTAACAAATTCTATTCGGCCATAACCTTTTGAGTAGGCTAGCGATTCTTATTTGTAATTTTTTAATTGCTTTCTACTCATGAGGTGTAACTTGCTGTCGATGTGTGAACACGTTCACCCTCTTAAAATATCAAATTCCATAGCAAATACCTTTTTTTTAATTAAGCCAATAAAACAACTAACGATAATAATCGCCACAATAAATTGAGATCATTGTTACACGATGAAGTCATTTCATTCTGAAAAAAAAAAAGAAAAAAATGACATTATACCGTTACACACGTTTGCACATATACGAGTGGCGTGCAATAAGTAATGCCCCTGACCCACTTCCAATTGTCTGATCTAGCTGAAATTTTGCATGTGCAATGATTTATATCTCTACGGGTTATGTGGCAAATTACAGCTCTGAACTAATTGTGGTTTCTGTTTTACAGGTGTTTGAACTGAGTCAGGTGTGAAATGGAGCCTGTTGAATGTCGAGCAGTGATCCGGTTTTTGTATTTGAAAGGACACACACCACAGGAGACTTTTGATGAAATGAAAGAAACTTATGGTGATAATGTCCCATTATATGACATTGTAAAACGCTGGCATCGTGAATTCAAACATGGCCGGAAGTCTGTGGAAACAGCTCCCAGGAAATTAAGGGAAGCTATCAAAATCAAGATCAGCAAAGGTACCCTCCTCCTGCAGGACAACACTCCGGACCACAACTCGCATGTCGCCAGATCAGAAGCACGGGCGTGTGGTTATGAAATCCTACCCCATCCTCCCTACTTTCCTGACCTTGCACCCTCTGACTTTCACCTCTTTCCAGCCATAAAGTTGTTTTTGAAAGGAAAGCGTTTTCCAGATGATGCAGCCTTGATTTCTGAAGTCATGTCGTGGTTGGAGGACCAATCCGGATGTTCTACAAAAACGGTCTCCAGAGCTGCATCAAACTATGGGAGAAATGCATAACTCTGAGTGATTCCTATGTAGAGAAAGACTAATAACTGTGCCAAGTTTCGTTGCTCTACTTCTATGGGAAGTGGGTCAGGGGCATTACTTATTGTACGCCCCTCGTAAGTCCAACTCGTCGCAAGGAATAGAAATCAAGTAATATCTGGACACCTTTTTTTTGTAACAACGACATTTATTTCCTGGTACGTTCCCGAATAAACCGTGATCGTTCCCCTCAAACGTCTCCAACGTGCCCTCGGATGTGTTCCCAAACGTGATCCTCTGTCTGTTGCATACGTTTTTTTTATAAGCTTTTTTTATCCTTACAGTGACGTCATTTCGCTTTTCGTATGCATTTGCATACGCGATCCGCGCTCTGTTACAATACGAGTGGGAAGAATAAACCTTAATTATTAGTGAGGACTACCACAAGTGAACTCCTTAAACTTATACAAAAGGCAACGACCGACAAGAAAAAATAAACGACTCTTTCTCATGATGTGATGTCAACTACAATATTGTTTACAACATATTCGCATGTTGTAATTCTTTCTTTTTGGTTTCGTTCTTTGTGTTCAATCGGAAGTCATCATCAACAAGTGGTGTTCTGCCTGGTACCGGCATGGACGGCTATGGTTCGCCATCTATCTCTTTCCCCCGATGCGTTCATGAATTCATTGTTGCTCATCATTTTTGATATTACTCAGGTATTCAGACTGTCAACGTATGTTTCTCGCTGTCGCCCTCTGCCTCTTCTACCAACGATTTTTCCCGTCAAACGAATCTGTTCTATTCCGCCTTTTCTGTAGACATGACCCATGAACCTCATGTGTCTTTTTCGTACTGTTTTATTAAAGACTTTTCAGTGTTTGCCATTTCTAATACCTCTTGGTTTGTTTGTTTTTTCTGTCCAGGGTATCTTTTAAATTCTTCTCAGAAACCTAGTTTCAATTGCCGTAGAATATTTCCCTAGCGCTGTTGGTGATTCTCCAGCACCCACAACTGTATAAAAGCACAAATCGTACCCTTGACGCTTGTGGATGGGGCACGCCCCGGTCCCAGAACGTATCGAGGCGCTGATGGAGGCTGAATACGGCTACATTGAATAGATGTCAGCTCTACTACATAATAAAGTTAATTGAATTGATTTTTTCAATAAAAGTTTTAAAATAAAGCAGCAGTGTTGTTTTCTTTATGGCGACAAATTTATCGTTCCATCTTATATAATAATAATTTCCTCGCTTAAATGACTCGACTACGCCCAGAAGGTCTAATATACAACAATAAGGCCCAGATAAGACTGGCCCATCCTTACGTTGTCAGGCCGAGTTATGCAGTCTCATGACCAATGTATGTTCTTACTATTAAAATAGATGATTGACAGGTGACATTCTCTCTTCACTCCCACAAATCACGCGGCGTTTTTTCATGAGTGTATACTTTTGCCGCCATGTTTTACTTCTGAGCATTTATAACTTCTTTGCTTAGAATGGGTTTAGTTGCATTTTAGAAATTGTGATTAATGTCTGAGCCAATTTTATTAAATCCTGAGTTAGTAATGACAATGTGTCGTGTAGGAAGTTGTTTCTCAGGTGAAGTGCTTAATGTGAGCAGAGTGGCTTTTGCACGTGGTCGACTTCATTCGCCATTGCTCCGGGTCGATTGTTCTTTTCTCTTTTATTAACTTATATGCCCTCTAATTGAATTCTTTTAAAAGATGCTTCTTCTTCTTCTTCTTCTTCTTCTTCTTCTTCTTCTTCTTCTTCTTCGTGTAGCAATTGTAATGTTAATTTTATACTCGTTTCCACCTGTTTTTTTCGCGACCCTACACTCTTTTCCACGCTTCATCGGTTAGAGTCTTAATTTAGACGTCGTTTGTATGCCTCAGTAACGCTCCTCGAATCTCACTAGATCTGCGATTTATTTTCCTGACCGAAGCACAAGAATTTGGCCTTTTTCGTATAGTATTCTTTTATTCGCAGCTGGATGAAAGGAAGGAAGAATTTAGAGAACAAAGAGGAAGTTCATCTACGCTGAACGAAATGATACGGAGAAAAAAAGGCATCTATTTTTGGTCGTGCTACTTTGTGGATACTGGTTGCTGAATCCTTTATTTTAATACAAAACTGGCAAGTGGTAAGACGTCTCGTATATCGATAGTCCAAGTTTTAACCATCTTCCTCTTTCTCTTCATTCCTTTCGTTATTCTCCATCTCTTGTTGCCGAGTTTCGCTGCTGGTTGAAGAAAACTAATTTTTTTCACGTCTTCACACTTTCCAGTCGTTCGCATTTAAAATGTTGGCAGGGATTTTGCACACTTTACGGACGATTAATTTTCACGCCTCAGACTAAATCACAGTAATATTTCAAAATGGTGGCACATTGGTGGCAAATAAACGAACACTGTACGCATATATATTGTTCGATTGCTTTGTCACCTTGTTTTGAAAGTGTACGTCTTGTGTTATTTGTCTTAAAAAACTAAACTAAAATGTGTTCACTTTTTAGTATATTCGACTGTTCGTGACAATAGCACTGTTACTACAAAAGTAAAATGATTCTCTCTCAGAGATGCAGTGGAGTTTGTAATGGCAGTAGAGCATTTAAGAAAGCCAGACTTTTATATTCATGTACTGTAACAAAGAACAAGGACAATAACAAGAAGAAAATAATACAAAAAAAGCGAACAAAAAACTATAACAACAACCACCACTACCAGCTTCTTCTTAGTAGCTTCCTGTCCTAAAATGTACCAAACATTGCTGCTATTGTTTTTCTTTTCATTTTCAAAACTCAATCGTGTTCTGCAAAGTAAAAAAACAAAAACAATTTTCTTTTACAAAACAACAAAACCAATTCGAACACAATGAATAAATATTTGGAGATATAAAAAACTTGAATAAATACTTTTCTAAAATTACTGTATTCGGTATAAGCAAACCAGAAAAGGGTTGCCATGTCATAAACCAAAACAAGCAAACTAAAGATAATGAATAAATATTTAAGTATATATATATATATATATATATATATATATATATATATATATATATATATATATATATATATAAATTAAACTAGTAGAAGTGGAAAAGTCAGATATGGCTGACTATATATGGAGGGAAAAGGAAACCATCTGCTTTTATGGGCGAATTAAAAATTATAGACAGAGAAGAACGGTGGAGAAAGAAACAGCCCATTTACTGCGTGACAACCTACTACTAAACAGACCTAGTAGAAAATTTAACAGCATATGGGAAGCATTAATTATGCATAAGAGATAATATGGATAAATAGTTATGAAGTAGGCTAATAATAATAATAATAATAATAATAATAATAATAATAATAATAATAATTTCATATATAAAAAATTGTTAATTCTAAATCTTATTTTTAAATCCAGTTACGTATGCGTCTCTTTAGAGATCTATTCAGTATTGATTGACGGAACGAGAGCATGCAACACCGTGAAGTAAATAAAGGGTTCCATTCGAAATTCCGTCCAAATTCCCGATTAATATTTAATAGAATACATACTTTTTTTTTGTAATTTATCAAAGTTACATAGAGCAAGAAAAACAGGCACTCCAAATTATGTCTGATTGTTACAAAGATTTAAAACACAAATTTGCATTTCTTTTTAACATTTCTGTAAAGAAGAAACGCCTCATTTCTGAACGACATGTAAAAATGAATTGCCACAGGAAATACTCTGTATTTATTTGAACTATTTTTTTTTTACATGGGGATCACCACTTATTAAGGCCCGAAGGTCACTCAGGGATAAGGGTTATTGCGTGTACAGTAATCAATGAGATAGTATTGTAGTAATCATTAGTATTGGGGGTTTTAATAGTGTCTTACTTAAGGGGGCGGTTTGTCAGGAGTTTGTTTATGTTGGACTTGAAGACGTCCAAGTTGTAGTCCGGTGGGAAACAGGCAAGCGACAGAGAGTTCCACTGGCTTGCAGTTCTAAGAAATAAGCTTTGCTCATGGAATCTACGTTTGGATTTAGGCACAGATAAAGAGTGGGGAAAATTATTGACAGTAGTTTCAGCCAGACGGGTGTTTCTCGTGAAAGATTGGCGAGGGGGGACGAGGGATTGGAGCTCAGACGAGCACCTGCCATGGAAATAACGATAAAACAAAGACAGGCTCGCAACGTGTGGGAGAGAGGTTGCAGGGAATAGAAAAGAGCATCCCCCACTAAACCACGAAGTCTATTTTGTACTCTGTCAAGGCAGGATAGACTGCTTTTAGCAGCTCCTTCCCAGATGTGGCAGCAGTATTCCATCCTTGGACGTACTTGGCTTATATAAATATAGAGAATTGCATTAGTAGTGAGATATCTTCTGGAGCGGTAGAAGGATCCCACCATTTTCCCAGCATCCCTGGCAACACATTTGATGTACGTGTTCCATTTCAGATCAGGAGTAAAGGTCAAACCTAGAAGCTTGTCAAAACATGGAGCCTCCCCAAAACGAGAGCAATCAATTTCAATTGATGCCAGATGGGGATAAGGGCGTTGATGATGTAAAAATAGAAACTTGGTTTTGGATGCATTAAAAGTGACCAGCCACCGCTTCCCCCATTGTACCACGCGCTCAAGATCAGAGGAGAGAGAATTAGAGATAACTTTGTCATTTAAGGCCTTTGATGTGTTGCCGTAGATGGTCGTGTCATCAGCATAGATGTCAACGAATGATTTAAGTATGTGTTTTGGGAGATCATTGATGTAGATCAGGAAGAGAGTTGGGCCCAGGATTGACCCCTGAGGGACTCCAGCATTAATACTGTGGGCGTCTGATTTCTGCCCATCAACCACTACTCTTATGAGCCTATCCGATTTCCAGTAATACCGTAGCTGGAAATCTTGTGAAGTAGGCCCTTATGCCATACCTTATCGAAGGCTTTCGATATGTCAAGAGCAATTGCCCTGGAAAGGAAACCTTTGACTAATCCTATGTGATATAACCGTTAGCACATCTGCTGTAGATCTTGCAGAGCGGAAACCATATTGCATGTCACTAAGAAGGTTGTTTCTGTTGAGGTGGTTGACTACTTCTTTATTTAATATGGATTCCAACAACTTACTCATGACACACAGGAGACTTATTGGTCTGTACTGAGAGGGAGATGACGTTTCACCTGAATTTTTAAATACAGGGCATACTGATGAGTTTTTCCAGGGTTTTGGAAAGCACTTCTCCTTAAGGCAACGCTTAAACAGTTTTGTAAGTATGGGGGCAAGTTCTGGTTGGAGCTTTTTAAGCACTATAACTGGAATGCCATCAGGGCCAGTTGCTTTACTGGAATCAAGGTTCTTGATTAGCTTGGCGACCTCACGCACAGATATTTGTATGTTGCATAGCGTGTTGTCTTTTAAAGGAGGAAATACAGGGAGTTGATGGTCATTGTCGCATAGGGTAGAATTAGCTGCAAAGTTCTTGGAAACTAGTCTGGCCTTGTCTGATGCTGACTACTCTTCTAATCTTGAGTGTAAGTTTCACAACGTTTTGCCCTAAAAATCTTCCGACCTTTTTCAAGTGTATCTTGTTGAACTCGTAAATCTCTCTGTCGAACTAAAGAATCAGCAAGGAATTTCGAACGGAACTATTTATTTAATGCCCGAGTGTGACATGCTCTTGTTCTCCTTTCGTCAGCCATGACCGGATTGAAGCTTTAAGTAATTCACAATTATATTTTGAGTATTACTCGCATCAAATATAAAGGAAAATTTAACACTTATAAATGCCATATTTATTTATTTAATTATTCCAGGTAGAAATATATCCAAAAATTAGGAATAATTGAATTTCAACAAGGGTCGTTGGTAGTGCTCAATCAAAGAGAGCAAATTATATTTGTTATTATTCTTTATATAAATACAGTAATATCTTGCTACGATGTGTAGACCGTTTCAATTATATTTGATTTCACCAGGCAAGAAAAATTAAAATACAAAATTCAAAAAGGTTCCAGACTTTTTCAAATTTTGAAGAGAGAAAAAATGACATGACTGGCATGAAGCAAAATTAAAATTCTTATGGGTTTAAATTAATGTCAAAAATCAAGTTTTCGTTAAAGAAGGGGGAAGGGTTAAAAGTATAGTTTTAGGGAAAAGTTATAGAAAATGATAAGAAGAAAGAAGTAATATAATGGTATAGAGGGGGAGGAAAAGGAGAAGAAGAGTGAAAACATGTGAAAAAATGAAAAAGATCATTCTCAAGGAGTTTAGAAGAATAAATTTATAAGTAGAAATAGTTTTAAATACAAAAAACTGTTAATGTTTTGGATGTTACTCTAGATTTAAAAAACAAAAAACATATGCACCCTATAAAAAAGATAACACTGACCCCATATACGTAAACCCAAATCCAAACCATCCAAAATCTATAATTAAATACATTCTAAATTCTATCAGCAAAAGAATAAGTTACAATTCCTTTAATGTAGACATTTTAATACTCACAAACTGTTTTAAAGACAGTGGTTACAAAATACAAAACTAGAATATATGCAGCCTACATCCAATACTAAAAATTCAGTAATAAGGGAAAAAGGAAAATTATATGGTTCACCCCGTTCAATTTAAGCGTCAAAACAAACTTAGGAAAAAATTCCATAACCTAACAAAACAACACTTCCCACCCAATAATATTCTTCATGAAATATTCAATAAAAATATGATAAAATTTCCGAAAACTTAGAAAAAATAATAAAGAAACCTTACATAAAGATTCTAAATGATACATATGAATCAATTAAAAATATCACCACAAAATCTTGTAATTGTAGAAATAAACATGATTGTCCACTAAATTGAAATTGCTTAGTAGCATCAGTAGTATACTGTGAAGATCTCCACGAAGGAAAACCTAAATAGTAGTAAATACTATATTGCTATGGTCGGTAATATATTCAAGGAACGGTTTAGAGGTCACAAAAGTTCATTTAAAAACTCCAACAGTAAAATTAATACATCATTTTCCGTTTACCATAAAGAACTTACTGAAAAAACCTAACACCAACCATAGAATGGAATATTCTGAAAAAGATAAAATATGTTCCTCACTTAGCTCCCCATGTTACCTTTGTCTTTTGGAAAAAAAATTTATCACACGATTCAAAGACAGGGATAAGTTACTCAATAAAAGATTAGAAACTTCCATAAACTGCAGACATTATAAACAACATCTTCTAAGTAATCTTAATATTACCTCTTAATGTTACTTTATCCATCTTATATAACAAGCAACTATAATTTAAAAAAAATAGATAATCTGTATACTGTAGGTATTTATGTTTACTATTTCATGTTTATTGGGTATTTGCATATATACATATGGTGTGTGTATTTGTATATGTATGTGTTTATCTGCATATATGTACTTGTCTATGCATTGATATTTATATGTATGTATATGTGTTGTACAGGTGATTGTATATATAGTGTTAGTTTGTATATATTTGTAAATACATATGTATGTATATATAAGTATTAATATTAGGTTATTTTGTGATTATATATGAGTTACATAACACACTCTATAAAATAACTACCCAAACTCGAAGGTTTTCTTCTAACTCGCTTTATTTTATTTCGCACTTAATATATTAATTTAATGCTTTAAATGTTTTACTACTATTGTTCCTTAACATATATTGACATATACTCCCAAACATATGAAACAAAGTAAGAAAAAATGATGATATTATTAAAATAATTTAATTTAAGTTCTTAAAAATATAACACTTTAAACCTTTAGAAAATACTTTCAAATAGTTGAGATTACAAATGATTTTTAGTGCATTTCAAATTTCTTTAGAACACCTTTAAACATAAATTTGATATAAGATTTTAATAAGAATACACTCTTTTTTATATTAAAATTATAATAAACAATAATATACATACATAAATGACAATAATTATGAATAACAATAAAAACATAAAAATATGCAAAGGTAGATTAATGGTCTTTATAACACAAGATATATATGAACATATCGGTGTTTATATATATATATATATATATATATATATATATATATATATATATATATATGGATGTATATCTATATCTGTGTATGTGTATATATATCTAAGTATACTAAAAGATATAATAACGATTATTTAATAAGTTTTAATATATTAACTTATAAAATACAAATTAATAATTGATTTGATGCACGCAGTAAGTATATAAAAATCCATAACTCTACTAAGACGATAGAATGCCTGCATGCGGTATATCTTTGGATTTCCGTGTACATTAGTATATGCGTATGTTTGTCTGCGCATATATATGCGCTTATGCCTTATCCATGTGTGTGTATGTATGTCGTATGGGCTGATATACATTTGCATGTGTATAAAACGTTTGGTTGTATATGGGTATACACATATATGTATGTATACATGTCTGTTTGCTTGCATTTATATATGCATATATATATGTATTGTAAAAGTATTGATATGGTCTCAATGTTTCTATGTATGTTTCTATGTGTATGCTACGTGTATGTATGCATATGTATGAATAATATGCCTAATGTACCCAAAAATCAGGTATCCCATTTGGTTAAATCTGCCACTAACAACTAAATAAGCATAAAATGCCAATTTTTCATAAGTATACCAAGCTAACCAAATATTACTAGAACACCCTCAATAAAATTAACACCCAGGCTATGATCGATATTTCTCTAATTTTCTTTCTGCAGTACTAATTATTTGTCTTTAGCATATCGGTTTAAATAGTTTCGCTGTGCCTATTCCCTAACATAATTTGTAATTATCTCCAACTAAAGAGTCCCAATAATATAATTTAAATTACATACTTTCTAAGATATATTAAGTATTAAGAAGAAATGACGGTTTTGAAAGGATAAATTAAGTTCCTAAAAAATACACCACATAATTTTGACTATCAAACTGTAGAATTTAAAAGTAACCGCATGTGAATATTAAAATTTCTTGGTAAATCCTTCGAAAATTATTTAGATTAAAATACACCCTTTATATACCAAAAAGATTTTGAAACTTTTTAAATTTTGTATTTTAATTTTTCTTGCCTATGAAATCAAATATGATTGAAACGGTCTGCACATCGTAACAAGATACGATTGTATTAACATAAATAATAATAATAATAATAATAATAATAATAATAATAATAATAATAATAATAATAATAATAATAATTATATATATATATATATATATATATTATACATTGTATATATGATTTTATTTTTAATTGGCACCGCCACTCATCAACGCTTAAATAAACACAAGAAAAACGTCACTTCCACTTCCAAATTTTCTTGTGAACAGTCCGTCAATTTTTAATTACAAGGTATTTTTATTAGCCATAACTTCCTATCATCAAATACGATATATAAAATATCGATAGAATTCATTTTAAGTTTTAGTCTGGCAAATCCTCAGAACACTTTTAAAAGAAATTCCTAAAAGCAATATTTTTTCTTTCAAATATCATCAGCCAGTTACTATTAGAGTATTTAACTATTTTCTCAGATAAAGCGAGATGACGAAAACAATCGCGAGATCACGGAAACCATTGCGAGATCACGACATTAATCGCGATAGATATTAAAAGTTAAAGGAGAACATTCAAAACAACGGTTGAAATAGTTAATAGAAATACGATTCCACAGTTTTGCAGGATCTTCTTTTTTTTTTTTACTGCTTTTTCACCCTCCCCAAACAAAGCACAGTGTGACTGACACAAAGACCTATTACTTGGGACCTACTTTATAAGGATACTTTGCAGAGAGTTAAGCAGCGAAATGTCTGTTCACATACACTTGGAGCAAAAAAATGCATACTTACAGGGTTTCAAAGGAAAGATCTATTAAAAATTATCAGAAGTTACCGAGCGAGTCTGAGCGTCGAAACGACTTGAACGTACGAATATATAAAAGTCATGATCAAGTCTTTATTGACAACTATTTTCCTATTTAACTCCGTTACATCTGGGTACAATTAGACACAAGATCGGTATAATGTCGGATATCTCCAGCTCACCAAAAGAGGCAAAATTTGAATTCTTATGCTTTTGAGAAGTATTTGTTGATATTGGATTTGAGACGACCATGTTCTAGTCTGCAGGGAATCAGTTTTGTGACAATGTGCTTCACAGATGAGAAGTGCTTTGAAATAATTGTTGTTAATGGAAATTCCAGAAGTAGGAACAAGGAAAGTTGTTTATTTAATTTACATATGTGCGTATGTACACATAACAGGCACGTATGTCAATTTCTTTATGAACCAAAATGTTTATTTATTTCTATATAAGAATGATAACTAATAATAGCACTTCTGTATATTACTACTACTACTACTACTACTACTACTACTACTACTAATAATAATAATAATAATAAATTATTCGATATAGGAATGATAAGTTATTGTTGTGAATGTCTTAGAAAGAGGAGCCAACCATTGAAGCTTAATCGAACGCTTTTCATGAAAACTATGAAACTTTTCATCAAATCTGTTGCCAAGGCTGCTGGAAAAATGGTGGGATCTTTCTATCGATCCGGTAGATATCTCACTGCTGATGCAATTCTCTATCTATATAAGAGCCAGGTACGTCCAAGGATGGAATACTGTTGCCACATCTGGGCAGGAGCTGCTAGAAAAGACTTGGCCTGCCTTGATAGAGTTCAAAATAGACTTCGTAGCCTCGTAGGAGATGTCCTTTTCTCTTCGCTGCAACCTCTATCTCACAGAAGAGATGTTGCGAGTTTGTCTCTGCTGTATCGTTATTTTCATGGAAAGTGTTCGACTGAGCTTCAGTCTATGGTCCCCCCTCGCCTAACTTTCACAAGAAACACTCGTCTAGCTGAAAACACTATCAATAATTCCCCCCACTCTTTATCTGTGCCTAAACCTAAACGTAGATTCCATGAAAAAAGCTTCTTTCTTAGAACTGCACGCCTGTGGAATTGGCTTCCGTTTTCATGCTTTCCAGCTGACTACAATATGGTTGTGTTCAAGTCTAACGTAAATAAGTTCTTGATGAGCCGTTCAATATAAGTTATCAAATTTACCAAATTTTCATTACTAATGATTACTATATTGTCCAATTTCTACTGTACATTCTTTAACCCTTATCCTTGAGTGGCATCTTGACCTTGATAATGTGGTGATGCCTATGTAAAAAAAATAGATAAAAAAATAGCGAAAGAGTTGAGAAAATGAGCAACGTCTATTTGTAATCGGTTTATTTATTTATCTATTTATTATTATTATTATTATTATTATTATTATTATTATTATTATTATTATTATTATTATTATTATTATTATTATTTATTTATTCATTTTTTTCCGAGACGAAGAATTTTATTTATTATTTATTATTCTATTTTCAAATGAATTAAAGAAAGAGAAAGAAAAAAAGGACATGCGCAATAACTTTGCTGTGACAACTTTTAGTCTGGTTGGTGTAAAATAAAATAAAAAATGGAGGAGCGACAATCAATTTCTTTAATAAAGAACAGCTTGAGCCAATTACTCTTTTGCTGAAAGCGATAACCATTAATTCAAGTCGCAATAGCGAATCATGATTTAGAAGCGAACAGTATCCGTCGACACGATCAGATGAACATCATTAGAGTTTAAGAAAAATAGTTAAAATTTGAACAAAAATTCTTTTTCGTTTTATTTTTTTCAGTCGAAGTTCTCAGGAATCAAAAGACCCCTTCCTTGGGGCAAACAGTTCGTCTCTATATCAGACATTGTAATTCGAATATTCTATTAAAGTTCTTCTTTATCTCTCAAACACTGAATTACTAAAGAAGTTGAGAACATAATTTTCCTCTCCCCAGTTGACCATTCAAATATCTTATGGTATATCTTTTTTGCAGTCTGTTGGTTCTATTACAGGAATCCATCTAGTCTGGTAGAGTATCCAACTTTGTACTGTTACTTCAGGTAACATCACCTGGAGAAGGTGTACGATTCCCCATAAAAGCAAGTGTAGGTATGCCATACCGAGATCTTATTTAGGCCGCGATTACCATGTTATTTTGAATATTTAGTCAGGATTAACTTGTGGGTAAGTTTGTCCTGACAAACTCATGTACGGAGAGACCTTACAGACTAGAGGTTAGTGTTTAGTAGGCATTTAAGTTCTCTACAGTAGACATTCATATTCTTTCCAGTGGACATTCAAGTTCTTGTCTAAGTAAACGTGCGTTTTAAATTTGTGTATATCCATAAAACTATTTGCCGAAATGCTAATATTTGGGACCCCGCGCCTTTAAGTATCAATTAAGTTAGCAAGAGTGAATTTTGGCGATGGTCATATTAGTACATGTCAGGATAATCTGGCTGCAAACAGAGTCTACCCAAAAATCCTGGTCGCGGAACCGATATAACGCTGCAATTTGAGCTGTCCTTCCTAGTTTGTCACTCCAACGAATGATGGGATCGTGATCTAACCGGTCAGCCAGCTGTGCAAGGTTACAAGTGAAACAATAGGAGGGAAAAAGTTCGAGTGGTTTCCGAACCTTCTCGCCGTAAAAATGCAATAAGTTCACACAACGGGCTGATATGTCGTCTATCAGAATGAATTAACAGCAAGAGGAAAAAAAGGAACGTAACAATATAACAGAAGCCACACTCGCCATCGCAACAAAGGACGTAGCCCATAGTTTGTATTAAAAAGTTATATTCAAAAGCAAAGTGGGAAGTTAATATCAGTATATAATTTATAAAATGAGAGCCAAAAATCAACAGTCGACCCAAAACGATCAAAATGTGCGTACTAACGTTATCCTCCACAAACTTCAGTGACAGGTGCCATTGTGTTTTTCTCTTTCTATTTTCCCTCTTCTTTCTAACTTAATTCTCATTCACTTTTTTCTCGATGTCTGGAAGATATCTTATTGTTTCGATTTTTTGCGCTGTGCCATCGTCCGGTTTTTCTCTTATTCAAAGAGGTTTTACAGACCATTCTGATAGAATTCCAACGGAAGTTGCCGTTTTCTTATGAATGAGTTCAATTTACGATAAAAGAAGAAGTACCTTTTAAAATTGCCGAAAATCATGTCCTATTTTGCATATTTTAAAACTAAACATAAATCACAAGTGACTTTTTCCAGAACATTCATCGTCAAGCCAAAATATCAGCTGGCACGATAATGTAAACAAACACGGACTTAATTTGGTAAACGACATTATAATTATTATCTTCTTTTTATTCAAAAATTTTTTTTGCGAACTCGTCCACTGGGCAAACTATTCCTCGTAATATATAATATCCAATAGAGGATTGATACTATAATAATACATACGCAACTTGCATGAATAAAAATACCATATTTAAGTGTATTGCACGATCAAAGAACGTCTGGCGTCCAGTTAATATATAAAAAACACAAACACACACACACACACAAACATATATATATATATATTCACGTCTCCTCCCTTTTTTAAAATATGAAATTGCTTGATTATCGAATACACGATTCAAGCAAGCAAGCAAGTAAGTAAGGACGTCCAGACGGTCAACAGAGTTTGATAATTATACCAGCAAGCCGCAGACATTGCCCAATCGTAAGATATATATAAATTCACCTATCTCTTTTTAAAATAATGGAATCGCCCAATCGTCGAAGACAAGATTCAAACAATCAAACAACTGCCATCCCGAACGTCGAAATCAAGATGCAAGCAAGCAAAGTCCATAACGTTTTATAATTATATATGATTTGGTTGTTTTACTTTATGTAAATTATTGTTGTGTTAGTTAATGCCAAATATGATCATTTTGGTTAAGGGGTTTTAATTCTCTCTCAGTATTAGAACTTTGACATGATGGTCGGAAAATGGGAAGGGATCTCTGACCTGCAGAAAGTGTCCGAGCAGCTCCATATGCATTCTCCATTAAAGGCGGCCCAGGCGATCAGTAATAAACTAACTCGTTCTTAAAAAGAGAAGGCAAGGCCTGGGAGAGTGAACCTCCTAGAACTGCAAAGAACTAGACTTCACACTACAAAAGTAACAGAGACCAGATAATTACAGGAATGGTCTAATCTCTGTTGATTTTTTTTTGGGGGGGGGAGGGTAAAAATCCCTTCTGGTTAAAAGTTTTTATGCTTGCAGTTTTTAATATTGTTAAATATTTATTCATGGAATTTGGTTTCGTTGCTTTGTTTTACGGTATATTACCCTTTTTTCTGGTTATTTTTTATGCCGAATCTGGTCATTTTGGTAGAAGTTTTCATATTTCAAGTTCTTTAAATATGTATTGATGAGACTTGGTTTTGTTGTTTTGTAGAAAAATGTTTTTGTTTTAGGTTTAGCAGAATATGAGTAAGTTTTGGTAAAAGAAAGAAGAAAAGCAGTAGCATCAATGTTTGTTGCATTTTGGTCAGAACGCCGGTATCTTCAGACAGCAAGATCTGGGGCGCCAGACTCGAGGACAAATATGAAAATTGTAATCCTCCGATATTTTCTTTGCGAAAAAACTGCCATTATTTGTTCAGCTGATGAGAGTTGTTGGACTCAGTTTGCTGTGTGAGGCATTATCGATCGCGATTAACATTTGCATGTTATCGAATGTCCGTACAGTGACATCACTGTTTCAAAAATAGATTATTGATCGGCTTTAAGATAAACACTTCTTGCCTGTTTGCTAAAAAATCTAAAGATTTGCATATAAAGTCGGCCGCTGTTGCATTTGAAATGACCAGTCTAGAAATTTGTCAGCTTCGATAATGCAGTCGATCAAGGCCAGAGATCGATAATTTAATCATATGACCAAAAGCAGACGGATCCAATCAAATCAGTCCCACCTTTTACACAAAAAGAAATTGATTAAGTTTTGTAATGATGTTTATGACATTTGTTTCCCGAAAGATTTTTACACAAATATAGAAGGTGTTCAATAATTTACGTTACAGAAATTTTTTTGCCATATTTATTAAATAAATTAAACAATACAGATCACCAAGACGTAAACATACACAATAGAATTATTAGATTCAAAATATCTATCATTTATTCAACGTAACTTCCCTGTGCATCAATAACTTGCTGCAAACGTTTGGTGAATTCTCCACATGAGTCACGAATAACTTTTTGTGGCATTTTGGCCCATTCCTCACTAAAGTTCTTCTTCAGACCCTTCGAAGTGGTATGGTGGGAAGCTCCAAAATAGACCAACTATCTTGATCTCACCAGTTGATTTGAAGCGTTTCAGTGCTCTCCACACTATCATTTGCTTCTACTTTTTAGGTCTTCACAATGTCTCCTGCAGACTTCCGAATTTGAATAGCTCTACAATATCAATTCGTATCGCTGAATCATGGGGTATATTGTTAAAAGTAATCTTCAAGTAAAATTTTATCCATAAAATTCATTAAATATGGATAAGATTAGAAAGTTGTAACGGTAAATATTGAACACTCTTTAAATGTATTTTAGTGCTGGGCTTGAGTGATATTTGGAAAAATATTCCATTTTTATTTGTTTTCATCTGTTAACATTTGCAATTAATTCATTAAGTAAGCTTACCTGACTATGTTTCTACGTACTACCACACACACACACACACACACACACACACACACACACACACACACACACACACACACACACACATATATATATACTGAGTGAATCACGGGGAACTGATGTTTTTAATGGAAACAAAAACAACAAACTAAACGGCATCTTAAGCAGGTTTAAGGACTACGTTTCTCACTCACTATCTCTTGAGAGCAAGAAACGTTCTAAAAACATCCTTTTCCTGTGACTCACCCTGTATATATATACATGTATATATATATATATATGTGTGTGTGTGTGTGTGTGAGTATGTGTGTGTGTGCGTGTGTGTGTGTGTGCATATAAACAATGACACACAGGCAACGTTGAATAGGTACAGATTATATTAAACTAGCTGTACCCGGCCACGCGTTGCTGTGGCTCAGTTTGTTAAAATGGAACACATGTGAAAGTAGAGAAAAGTTTGATTTTTTTTTCAAGAGAATGTACAAATTATTTAATATTTTTTAACAGATGTTAAGAAAATAAACAGAAAAATACTTCCATCATTAATTATGCAAAAAAAATAAATAAAATACGAAAAAACTTGCTGAGTATGCACTGTTTTACGGTTGTTGTAAAAATGTAACGGAAACCTAAATTTCGCTTCATTTTAATCTTTCTTAATTATTTAATTGTCCCCCCCACCCCAACGAATATAATCAAAACAGTAACAATCAACAATTGTACTTTATCTATATAAAACACAAAATGGGTGTTTGTATTACTGTACACATAGATTCGAAAAAGTTGTGAAAAAAAACAAACAAAAACAAATGTAACATATTTAATCAGGTCGAAAACCATAGTGTTTACCGATGTATTCGAAAATTCAAGATGGCGTCTCACACCCTCATTAACACCGTAAGTATGGAAGAAGGTGTTATAAATAAAAAACTCTAAAAAATTTATAACATCTTTTCCCACACTTACCGTGTTAAAGAGAGAATCAGACGCCATCTTGAATGTTCCAATACATCGGTAAACACTGTATGGTTTTCGAGCTGAATAAACATGTTACATTGAATTGGGAAAAGATGTTATAAATAAAAAACCTAATGAAATACTGTTAAAAACTCGCTCAATACATGTTAATGCGACATAGGTTGACATATATTCGGCGTGTTTTTAATGGTATTTTGTATATTTTTTTTATTTATAACACCTTTTTCTATACTTACGGTACGCCTTCCTGAATTTTCGAATACATCGGTAAACACTGTGTTACATTGAATAAAAACACGAAAAAGATATCCAGTTTGGCAGAAAAGTAACTGATCTTGGCTTTGAGAACATTTATTTGTTATGTATATTTTTTTTTTGACAACTTTTTCGAATCTTTGTGTACAGTAATACAAACCCCCTTCGGAGGTTGGAATCCCCCCCCACCTAAAATGTAGGTGGAAAAATCGATTAATGGTTAGTCTAAAAAAAGGGTGGAAAACAAAACAAATAAGCAATTAATAATTATTACCAAAAGCAGTAAATGCTACTTTTTTTTACTGGCACAAATAGAGTTGGATACACAAGTAATAGTCGTAGAGTGATAGAGTGTAAGTAAAACCTGGAATATCCGGTTGTTTCGTTTCGTTTTAACAATGGAAAGAGCAGAAAATGGAGAGAAAAGAAAGAAAGAAGGAAAGACCGAAAGGAAAGATAAAGATAGGGAAGTACCCCCACCACAATCACCCATAAAGCCAAAAAGAAACCGAAAGGTAAGAAAGAAAGAAAGAAAGCAAAAAAGCAAAAAAGCACGTAAGGAAAGAGCGAAACGGAAGTTGTGTTTGTGTAAGTAAGTAAGTTTGGTGCGTTTCACGTAAATGTCAATTCAGGTTTTCATTAAACTTTAACCACGCAGGTTATAACGAAATCGAAGTAATGTAATTGTGAATTCAATTCCAGGTAACGGATTGTGTTCTGTTTGAATCTAATTTTATTATAATAAATGCTTTATAAATTGTGTTTATGTTTTATGCTAACCAATGGCAAAGTAAGCGTGGTTCGTTTCCGTGTAAGTCCAGTCCAGTTTTTAGATAAATTCTAACCGGTGATCGGTTTTAAATGTCTCCTGTGAACGTTCTGGTACGGTGTAAGTGAGTGGCGGTGGTAGGATGAAGTTGGTAGAGAGAGGTTACTTTACTACTTCCATTGAATGTAACCGATTTTTACAGTGGACTCTCACCAGACAGAATATAGGAAACTGTGATCAGCGAGATCCTTGATATGTAATAACCCTATAACATACGGCAGATGTCGTGATTCAGTTTGTGAATGATACGGCTGCACCAAATGTATACAGGTGCAGTCCTATAAACGTCAAAGTCGGAGGGGAAAAATGAGTTCATTTTATTTATATAGAGATAAATAAAAATTTAATAAAATTGATTACTTGAATCGAATCTTTGAATTATTTCCTCACTAAAATTCTATATAATATTTTTCTTATTACTTCCTTAGTTAGTCTGTATGTTACGCTTTAAATGAGGCCAAATACAATTTTTGAAAACCAAACTGTTTCAAAGCACCAAATTCGTGAAATTTGGCTTAAAAAGAGTAATCTGGCAACTCTGGACAAGAATATGAAAGTGACCTCCCTTTGATATAGTCTTATTTTCAAATACCATAAGAATAATATATTGCCTTGTGTTTTCATATAGCACTTAATCACATCACCACATCTATATTTGTTCTCTATCGCCCCCATAATTACAAATTTGCTATTTTTTCAGTGTATCTCTGACAAAATTGATCACACCTTGTCTGTTTACTTTTCTACCAACATTCATATTTTCGTAAATCACAATGTTGAATGGCTAATCCATTTAAAGAAGGCTGAAGATGAAAGGAGGTTTTGTGCGATTATCATTTGCTTATGTTCCAACACAGATCGTGGAATATGATGTTTAGCAAGTCATCTTGATCTTATCTTAATAACATGATTTGAACAATGCTCAGCCACTGTTTCGTATCCGCTGAAATCTTTCGATCATTCGGTTGTCTTCATTAAGATCAAAGCAAAACGCAATAAGACCTCTGATGTCCCTTTCTACCACAGAGTCTATAGATACTCTCCAGCTGACTCGGACATTCTCTAGTCTTTCATATAAGAAAATTCACCTGCATTCCACTCAAATACATATATATTAAGTTCAGAAAGGAAGAGAGGCGAAGCAAACAGAAGAAAAGGGGGGGGAAAGGCTTGACTATTGTCAAGTTAAACTCGACGAGCACGCGAGGCCTTCTCTCTTCTCTAACCTTTCGAGAGCTGAACTTGTGAAAAAATATCGTCTTGCCGAAGAGATTTACGGCATAAGCTTGTCTGGTGCCGTGTAATGAGATCGTCCTGTTATCAGTCAGGTTAGAGAGATCAACAACTTCAGAAACATGTACAAACTATCACTATTAAATATGTCTTGCTTTTATAAAAAACGCCTGTAAAATTAAAGTTAGTTTTACGAAGCGTAATATTTCTCAAGCAATTCCATGGCTCCATTAAAAAAATGTTCCTGTTTTATCTAGAGCTACTAAGGTTCCGTCATCAATTTTAATTGTCGTTTATCGCATTTAAGTTTACACTGAAAGTTAATTCATGGAAATAATTAAGAATTTGAGAAAATAAATTCATTATTTTAAAATATATTTGCTTAGCAAGAAATAAAATCATTAGACTAAGAATAACTTAGCAAATAATTAATTGAAACATTTACATAATTAGTTTAATTGTTATTTTCAAGTTTAAAAATAATTAAATGAAAACGCACTACCCAGAGTTCGTGAAATCTATTCCTTATTTTCATTTTCACTTCTGATTAATAAGCCTTAAAATAACTGAAATATTTTACAACTTGAGAAGCGAAGCGAAATTCATTTTTTAAATAAATTTGCTTCTTGACGTAAAACTGAAACTATAAAATTAAGAGCAGTGAAATGAAGACTTCATTACAGAAAAAAAGGTAAACTTAAAAAAAAATAATTATAAGTTTTACATGCTAACTTATTGCGCAGTGTATTTAAAATCTGTTTCACATATTTATAACTACGAGGCCCCTTCAATAAGTTTCCAGACTTTTTCGTATGCGCACTTTTATTGATATAAACACATAAAACTCTAGCCATTTCGAAGTAATCTCCCCCGGCTTCAATGCATCTGTTGTACCGCCCAAAAACTTCAGGAAGGCCCCACGATAGTCCTTTTGTGTAAGCACTTCAATGACGATCGTCACTGCCTCTTTATGTCCTCAATTGCCACATAACAACAACCTCTAAGGTTTTCCCCCAGTTTAAGAAATAACCAAAAGTTACAGGGAACAAGGTCTGGACAATAGGGATGGTGAGGAACTGTCTTGATTCTCCTCTTGTTTATGACAACGTCTTTCTGATCTTCTGTGAAGACACTTAGAACAACTTTTGTGCAAACTACTGCATCTTCAGTTCCTCGTTAATAATTGTGTGTACAGTTCCCACACTAACATCAAACTGTGCACTTATTGTCTCTATAAACTCACAATGGTACTTATCCATGAAACTCTTTATTTGGCCACTCGATTCTATTGTTCTGACTTCCTTACTCCTCACATCGCTCTTATCATCCACCACAGACTCTGCCTTGAATATCTCATGCTACTCAAAAACTAATGACCTATTCATGCAATATGGTCTAAAAGCAGTTTGCAGCATTCCATACATTTCTTTAGCATTTTTCCAAGTTTAAAACAAAATTTTATTGCATATCGTTCAATTGTCCTCACGTTAAGATTGCATTTTTGAACTTCGCAAGCTGTGACAATCAAACTTTAGTAGTGTGCTTTCCAATTCCTGATTTGTATTAGCGGTTCTTATCTTGACTTTTATACACGCAACTGTTCCGATAATATAATACCCGACTTTTTTTCAGGTGTATCTTGTCGAACTCCGCGAACGTTCTGTTGAAATCGAATTTCAAATGTAACTCTTTATTTAATTTACATGCTCTCGTTTCAGTAATCATGACAAAATAAACATCCATAAGTAATTAGAAAGTGTATTCTGAGAATCGCCCGCACGGAGGATTGAACCTTCATCCTCCAAAAGAGTTCCACTTACAATTGAATCTTACCAAATACTTTACCGGTTACACTTGCGGACAGGAAGACCTCTGAGATTGACATCTGAAAAACAAAGGTCACAGGTTACATCGACTGTATTATGTTACTAAAGTTTTGAGATGAGCATTAATTATTCGTATTATTTGGACTTTTCGGACTATTGCTCTCATCTTGACCTCCTCCTGATGGGTCTTGTCGAACTTGAGAATGTTTCTGTCGAACTCGGGAATCTGGACGGAATTTCGAACAGAACCCTTTATTTACTTCACTGAAGTAGCATATTCACGTTTCTTCAGCCGTGAGTGGATAGATGTCCTACGTAATTCGCGGTTATATTTTTCGGTTGCCCACACTGAGAATTGCAGTGGTTAAAGTATTTGAAAAAAAAAAAAAAAAAAAAAAAAAAAAAAATCAGTTGCAAAAGTAATAATCTGTTGAAGGTTGAAGTTTGAAAGTTCAATCCTCAGTGTGGGCCACTGAAAAATACAACTAAAATATAATTGATGCTCAAATTGCGTATTTAAAACACAGAAATGCTAGTTATTTTGTCAATTGAACTTTAGAAGAAACATAAATGAATTTTATGTGGGGAAAATGTTATTGATTGATTCGTCTAAATTGTTAATATAACAAACACAGACTAAATGAATGTAAGGGTTGTGTCGTGTTCGGGCATTAAGCCTTAGGGTTGGTTACGGATATCGAATTGGGGGACACCTAAGAATATTCCATCACAGCGTAAAAGGCAGACATTTACATTGCCAGGGATAAAATAAGAATGCCGCCAATACGTAACGAGTTTAATAAGTGAGATGTAGTCTCAAACGGGAATTATAGGGTAAATTGCTCACACGAGGGAGAGACCTCGCAGGTGTATTAAAAGGCACCATGGGTCATTCTGAGAAGTATGCTTGTGGAATAACTCTAGTTTTGTATTCTGGAGCACCCTGGCGGAAATATTGCCGTAGAATGATAGATAAGGATTTAGGTACAGCGCATACTTGCTCAGTGTAAACGGAGGCTAAAAAAATAAGGTTATAGTTAAGAAATGTGTCATGTTTTCCGTGGATCTGTGCCGGGGTTGCTGAGATTCGAGAGCTTGAAAATCCGAGTGAATTAGTACAATATAACAAGTACCTTGTAGAATTGGGGTCTGACAAGATATATAAGTAGGGAGTTTCTGTTTTGATCCCCAAAGTAAGGTATACATGATTCAATAATGATTGATGGAATCGATGACTAAGAAAATACAAGAGCTCTAACTGGCTGGAATTGATCGTAGGAAGTTGAACCTACGCCCAAAGGAAAATGCTATGAGGTGTAGAAAAGGGATTCCAGTCTAATAATATAAGGTATGACATTCAAAAGGCCAAGAGGTGCCAACCTGGAAGTAATGAGGATCTGTCGAGGACTGATCAAAATGGCAAAAGAGATGGAGTCTGACTTTTTCTTAGGTCGAGTGTGTGTGAAAAATATCTAGGGGTTGGTCTTAATGAATAGGAGGAAAAGTGTAGTTGGAAAATGTACACGAATCTTTGAAAAACGATAAATAAGGAGTGTTTAATAATGGGACTCCTGGATAACGGCGAGTTGCCAGGAAACTGAAGCGGGAGATTACACTGTGATTGAAAATTGTTATTGAATATCGAACATTTTATAAATAAAATCTTAGGATATAATATTTAATGACAGATAATAAAAATCGCAATAGAATATTTACGGATTTAATATTTAAGCCAGATATTCAAAAGGATAAGATATTCCAGTTAGATATCGATGTGAGAAAATAGATTTTGAAATGTCAACAAAATGAACAAATCCAATTATAGTTTTACCAAAACAAAGACTAACTTGGTTGGTGATCTCAGGGAATGGAACACAATAAGAGTTTTGAAATGTACATGTAGTGATTCAGAGAAAGAGGTGAGTTAGGTAATCACGTGATTAGATAGTGAATGGAAAAGATTTGGTCCCTTAAAGTCCCTGGAAGCGATTTAGAGACACAGGAAATGTAGAATACAAAGAAGTGCTTGAGATTCAGGAACGTGAACAAATCTTTCTATATAAAAAGATATAAATTCGCGCCAGGGCCTATTCTTTCTAATTTCTCAATCTTATATGAATGATTTTCAAATTATTTATACTCGTTGTGAACTCAAAATGTTTTGCATCGGTGTTATTGCAATAAAACAATTCTAAGATCTATACGTAAAATGTTAAAATTCCGTAAATATAACGACCATGACCGCGTTTAAGAGTCAAACTTCAAAGACGATATCAAAGTCGCATAAGATGCTGGACTTTCTTGACTACAACATGGTCCCAATAATGCGCCTCTACGATGAACAAAACCGAAGTTATCACTAAAAGTGAATTATGTACGTTTTCTGTGACGTTGATTTTTGACCTAGATAATCCCGAATTAAATCAGTTCTAAGACAGACCATGACCGATACTTTGGCAAAATTTTGTGACAATTAGTCAAGGGATGTGGGCACTAATAGTACACAAACAAACTCAGCCTAAAACGTAACTTCTGCATTAGCAGAAGTAATACAAGTTTTATATTATACACAGCATTCAGTATTCTAAATATAAAAGAATCGACCTTGAGTGAATAAAATCCAATTTTAGCAACTAAGATGCCCCTGTCCACATGTGTAATCGATGATTGATTAATCCATAAAAGTGATTTTGATTTACTCTATTGATATTCTCCAATAAGCACTTATCCTGATTAGTAGGTTTTCTTTAATTTTTTTCATACGGATTTTTCTCGACGTCAAAATGGCTTCGGCCAGAATCAATATTTAATGCTCTCTTTCAAGAGCGAATAATGTTTTCCATTGAAAATAACTTTTCTTTACGAGTGAGACAAATTACGACTTTTGATGGATTGTTTTGAATTTATTGACATATTATTTCATGTATATTTTATTAACACGGTACATAGTTAATCAGCATCCGCACACGAAGAAGTTAGAAAGATAGCGTTTTCTTTGATTCTCACTCCAGCAAAGTGTGACAATAAGTCTTAAAGATGAGGAGAACTAGCTTTCCCGATGGAGCACTCGGTTAATACAAAAATAAGTGATAAAGCAATCCAAATTTCCGGAGAAGAATGCAATGCCTGGGAGGGTACCACTGCATCAAGTATGGCACGTCCGAGAGATGAGAGATAGTTCCTCCAAGAGGGGCACTTTGGTTGAGACAAAAATATATACGAACGGACTTGTAAGCATTCCGGTTTGGAGGAGCAATGTCTGGTTGGGTTAGAACATAATCCACTTCCGACAAAAAAGCTAGATCATAATCCGCCTCAATAATTTCAGCAATGTAATAATAATAATAATAATAATAATAATAATAATAATAATAATAATAATAATAATAATAATAATACCTCAGGAGAACAAGAAAGCTTCTGGAAACTAAACAATAAAAGGTATAAATACATGGGAAGTATCACTAGTAAGACACCTTGACCGTTCATAAGATGGACTAAAGAAGAACCCAGACAGTTCGATCAGAAGACCAGGAAACTCATGACTATGCACAACGCACTATAATCGAAAAACCTTGTTGACCGACCGATTCTACGTGAAAAAGAAAGACGGCGGAAGAGGACTGGTTTGTATAGAAGACTGCGTAAATGACACCAAAAAAGAACTAGAACTGAAAGCATAATTATGGCAGCGAGAGATACGGAAAAAAAATAACAAAACAGAAAACAGAGAGAGAAAGAATGAAACAAGAAAAGAAAAATGGGATGAGAAATAACTATACGGAAGATTCGCAATGATAATACAAGACGAGTATAATGAAAACACTTGGATATGGATGCGAAAAGGACACGTAAACCGAGAAACTGAATCCCTAATAACGGCAGCACAAAATGACTCGATAAGAACCAACTACATCAAAGCAAAGATCGACAAAACACAAGAAAACGGCAAACGCAGACTCTGTGGACAAAGAGACGAAACGATAAACCATATGGTAAATTAATGTAGCAAACTAGCTCAAAAGGAATACAAGAACAGACACGACCGAGTGGGAACGGCAATACACTGGGAATTGTGCAAAAAACTGCATCTCGAACACACGGACAAATGGTACAAGCACAAACCGGCAACAGTAATTGAAAACGAAAATCACAAAATCCTATGGTGTTACAAGAAAGGTTCCATTTTCTTGTAAGTAAGAAAAACTTTAGATAAGTGAAAATGAGATTAGGATAGACTGAGATTCGAACTTTGTAAGCAAGGTTCAGAAATAGATTCAGAAATGGAATGTAGAATTTCGCATTGTTCAATTTAATATAAAATAGTAGATATGTTTGTTGTAAAAGGAATTTTGATTGTTCAATTCTTTTTATGAAAACTGAATTAAAATAAGGTCAGCTAGAAAATAATGAACAATGCAATTTTAATATGTTGAAAAATAGATTAGGAAAAAATAGGTGTGAGAATTCTTTGTCTGCAGAAATGGTTTGGAAACATGTGCCGAACCACGCATGTTTAGGCCACGTGGGTCGATCACGTTGACAGACACACGTATGACGTCATGGCAGAAATGAATTCCCAATATAGGAGCTACAGTCGAAGATCAGTTAAGGAGAGTTGGAGACGAAGATAGGAGACAGAGCTGACATGGTCAGAGTAGGGTCCCTTTAGAAGCGAAGGGTTAGAACATTAAACATGTAGAAACAACTTTGAATTCCTGGATGTCATCATCATTTCGACCGGTCAAATGGAATAAAAGAACATCTCATATTTTTGTAACTGCCGTCTTCATGTTGTCTTCTACAACAAAGGTAATGTGTAATCATCTATTAATGAACATCTTAAGTAATGTGTCCCCCCTCTCTATCATAAGTAATGACTGTTCTCTCTCCTGTGTTAAAAGAACCGACCACCCTCTCTCAGTCTCTAAAATACGTGTTCAGAAGAAACCCTCCAGAAGTGTATAAATGTATCTTACCCTCATCAATATACATGTCTCCGTCTCTCTCCAATATGAACCATCCTATTATACAACATCGGGGCATGGACATACAGACGGATAAACCCATCCAAGCAAGAAGACCGGATGTTGTAATAATTAACAAGAAAAAAAAAAAGTCCTACCATATCGTGGACTTTGCTGTTCCAGCTGACCACAGAATAAATATCAAAGAAAAGGAGAAACGGGCCAAATACATAGAACTAGTCAGAGAGCTGAAAGAGATATGGATCATAAAAAAAATAAAGATAGTACCTATAACAGTAGGAGTCTAGGATCAATCCCGAAAAACTTTGAAAAAAGAATGGGAGAAATTGGAATCAGAGGAATGTCTGAAAAGATACAACTAACAACAATAATGAAAACAGCTTAAATATTAAGGAAAAACCCTTGAATGTGTAGACTAATACACATGAGCCATATGCACGGACTAGACGAGCTACTGCAGAGACAAAACATGAAGAACCGTTACATGATACCAAGAACATTGAAGATGCATATGCATAAGTTCTCTATTCCGTCCCTCACCCCTTGCCATTACACAATCACCTCCCACAAGAAAAGAATTATACCAACAAGCCGTGAAGGGTCGAGGAGGATGGAAAGACTGAAGAAAGAGCACTAGCCAGACCTCCGTTAGACAAGTGTAAAGAGAAATGAGACCTTGGGGAGGCTTATTGCCACTCAAATTCCAGTGGAGACAAATGGAATCAATGGTAAGAGGCTGCTGCGATAATGCAAATTCATTTACAAATGCTATGAGAAGAGGTGGAGAGTACTGGAAAACTGTGAATACTTGTTCTCACCCAGCTTTCAAGAAACACCACAGGCTATTTCCAAAGATAGATCCTTCATGACCTGCGTGAAAGCTATTTGGGAGCTACTACTACTACTACTACTACTACTACTACTAATAATAATATTAATAATAATAATAATAATAATAACAACAACAACAACATATTTGAAATTAAACTGCAAAGTATAAAAACTTACGGGAATTGATGTATTAATATAGGCAGTTAATTGCTACTTTCTGCAGCATCATGCAGCAGAAAGTGAGGGAAAACATCACCCTTTCTCTCGACGAAGGAACAAAAATCACCATGAAGTGAATCGTCGGCATTCCCAAGTAAAGACATCACAATCGATCGCCAACTTAAACTCCCTAAGTAGAATGTAATTTCAGAAAGGGTGCCACTGCATCAAGTATGGCACAAGGCTGAGAGAGACTGGAGAGGTACACTCTGGTTGGAACAAAATTAGACATGAACGAGCACGTCGACATTCCTAGTCTGAAGAATAATGACTGAGAGAGCTCACCTCTAAGGACAAAGCTAAATCATACTTCATTCCGACAAAAGAGAGCCTAGTGCTGTCAAGTCAGACCTTACTTTATCGAGTCTTAAACAGAGATATACACACATGTCCACTTAAAATATGTATTTCTATCTACGTTTTATTGTTTGACTAGCCTGGGTTCCCAGCGCTGCCCGGGTGTTTAGTGGTGTGCGTGTTAAGCCCCAAAAGTAATAGTAGGCAAATAGGCACACATACATACATACATACATACATACATACATACAAACAGAGACTTGAGATTTATATGACAGACTAGCCTCGAACGCATACCGCGAAGGAGGAAAAAACCTGAAAAAACGTGACGTCTTTGCTGTTGCGTCCATCGCAAAACCGGAAGTGACGTAAGTTTAAATTAACGCTAAAAAATCTAAAATAGGGGATGACTTTCGAAAATAGTGACGAAAAAAGCGACCTCTACCTGTAAGAAAGTGCCCAGTTGAAGGTGGAAGAATGTTTTTGGCCAATTTTTCGATATTTGTCGTCCGAAAGGTCCAGCTTCAAAACAATACGGATCTCGTGAATATCCGTCGACTCTGTCGAAAGTTTTAAGTAGACATACAAACAAGCAAACAAACAAACAAACAAACATACATACATGCATACATGCATGCATGCATACATTTAAACAGACAGATGAGATTTATATAGTGGGAATTAAATGTCATCTCGCAAGGTGCGCTAGACAATCTTTTTTTTTCTGTTTTCAAGTGTCACATTTACGCAAATTTGCATGGGCGTCTGGGACACGCTTTGTAATACAAGGGTTGTCCCAAGAGTAAAGCCCCCTTTTTTCAACTCAAACGGTTGAAGACCCACGAAGACGGGAATTTAATATTAAAACGAACAACCTTTTATACTTTACAATTAATTTTTCTACGTAGCCGCCACTATTCTCAATGCACTTTTGCCAGGAATTCAATCTCTGCTTCTGATGCACGCCCATTTAAAAAGGTAGTTTTCTTCGAGTATCACACCGTCAATATCTGTAACAGAGAGATGAAGCTTTCAGGTCATGATTGCATGTTCAGTCATCATAACAATGCAATTTTCAATCACCTCTGATCCATTTTGACGGAATAAAAGATAGAAGGTATTACTTTTGGAACGCCTCTCGTAGATAGATTAATTAGCACTGTCAGGCCTCATCAGGTATTGGTAATAGTTCTGGAAATCAGATCTAGCCAATGTTGGCGTCCAAAGAAGACCTTTAAGACGAACTAAATCATGGTTCGGTCTTTAAAGTCTGATCAATATATTTCTGTTTTCCCAAATGGCCGATTTGTTCATAGAGATTATTTCTATTCCTATTGGATGAAGGCAAAGATTGCAATTAGCAATACACAAAACAGATATTTTGGAAAGATATTTTGTTGCTAGGAAAAGCGAAAGAGGTGCGTGATTCAGCTAACAGTCACCGCTGTGGCCGTTTGAAACCATTTATTAGAACATCGGACACTTATGTACTAATACTATAGGGAAAGGATATGAAACCGCAGTTCTTCTCAACTATAAATAAAATAGTAATTTCATTTTGTTAATCAACCTATCACCTAATAATAGGCATTGGATTTCTAGGTTAGATAACTGAATCTTTTCAACTCAGAAAACTTATCGAATCTTCGATATTTTTAATCTAATGCATAATGTAAAAGCAGCCTTTTTATTGTTTCTTTCTTATCAATAGCTTTCTTCTTATAAAATCAATATTTGATTAGTCTTTGTCAGTGTTTCTTAGGAATCCTTAAAGCATGTGGTTAAGAAAAATAAAATTCTTCCAGAAACTAATTTGTCCCCGTCGGAATTATGTTTAAATGATTGCCATCTTTTAAAAAACGAACGTAATACTTTATTCATCTATAAACAGTCTTTTCCTTTATTAAAACAACTAGTAATATGTTAAAAAAACAGACACAGTTAATAAAAAAACGCAAAACAAATTGCAAATGAAATACTGGGAAACGCCCTGAAAGCACAACAAATCTCTAACATAAATAAATTAAAGGCTTTATCGTTTTTTTTTTATTGATAACTTTCATTATACAGTATTAGTGCTTAATTCTGGGTCGCCAATTTTTCTTGTGGATCGTTACAGCATGTTGTTAAGAAGAATATAATGTAGTTGGATTTAATTCTTTTCAGAAACTATTTTTCCGGGTGGGAATTATTTTCAAATGACCTCATCTTAAAAACAAAACTTATATTTATATTCGCTCATACTGAATTACATCCTTTTTGTTAACATAAAAATATTTTGAAAAACAAAACAAATCAGGAAAACCAATCATAATTTAAAAATGCGCTAAACGAAGTACAAAAAAAATGCTGGCCAATAATACAGCTATTAAAAACAGGTGCCTCTGTTTGTATATAAAGATTATAGACCACAACTAAAATTTAGACTTCAAACTAAGTATTTATGTTAGTTTAGTTTTTTAAGTATAAAACGCTAAACTTACTTTTAAATTTTAATGTTGCTAGTCTCAGTTTTTTCTGTAAATCTCTAATGACATATATCTATATTTTAATATAATAACCACAGGAATTCTTCTCTGGACATATCGTAGGTTTGCAACAACAGATGCCACATACAAATTCGATGCATCTAGGTTAATAGCCACTTTCTTATGTAACTTTCAAACGCCATTTTAGACACATTCAGTCATTATAATAAAATACTACATTACATCCTACGAGCCGCACCATCACAATCGCAACATCGTTAGAGAAAGAAATCCCTATTTTTTCTCTAAATATTTAGTCTTACCACTGCTACCAGTTGTCATCGGGGCGAATTCTACACATTCTACAAATTCTGTGATTAAACTGACCGTAACTGACTCATACATACATAACCCTAACATAATCTTTACAATTTCCTATTCATAAATAATAAAGGCTCCCTCACCAAAGTTCGTCCATTCTGATTGGCAGCGTTCTGATAATTCTCATATTCCAGAATCCAATTCTTCGCTTTATAAATAAACGGTTACTAAAATTAAAATATGACATCCCTAAAGTACATAATATTTCACCCGATGTCAAGTTCATTTAATGCATATGTCATTATAGTCGTACGCGCGAGCGTGTGTGCGTACGATGCAAATCACTCTAATAGTGGTTTTGTAGCTGTCGAACTGCTGTACCCTATTATTCTACATGGTCCGCAGTGTGTGTAAAAGGGTTACTCTTCATCCTCTCTCTCTAACTGCGCGTTTTTCCCTTCGCTAATAATTCTAATTATAGTTCATGCATGCGTATGTTGTAGTGCATGGGTTCGGTTGAGCATTCGTCTGACATTGCGATCACATGTTACTTTTTCTTCTTTTCCTTCTTTTTTTCTTCCTAATCTTCTTCTTCTTAACATACTATTTTTTAATTATCAACTTATTTCTTTGTTGTTTCCTTTTTCTGTCTTACACAATTTTATTGTGCCGATTTTTTAAAAAAATATTTTATTTTTATAGTAAGTTACGTTTTTTGGACGCTTAGTCTATTTTTAGATTATAAGTAATATCCCCGTCCTGCGTAATCTGTAACGTAATCGCGCGTGCGCGCGCAAACACACGCACACACACACGCGCACACACACGCACACACACGCACGCGCGCACACACACACACGCACACACACATATGTAGATACTCACGGGAAGTGGAAGGAGTTTTCTAACTAATCTGTACTTTCACTCATCATAAAATCATGCCATAAGAACTGGATTTAATCTGAAAATCCTATCTAAAATATATCACGGTGCGTCTTTTGCATAAGTCCCTATAACATATATAAGTACAGAATGGTTAACAAAGCGTCCATCCCAAATAATAACGCTATTAATTCAGCACGATCTGTCGGCATACAATTGAATGCGTTCTTTAATAAAGCGACAGTAAAATTTTAGCATTAAATGTTTTATATTTGTTTGAAAATAAATTCGCGCCAAAATTAATTGACCAAAGATTATTAACTTTGAAGCCCAGCTTCTAGGCGCAGGGGCCGTCTAAGTATTATCTATAATTACTTTGCCTTATTTTCATGAAAAAAAGGTGGAAGACCTTCTTAATATTTACCATATTATTCAATTGCTTAATTTACAATAAACATTATTTTTTTTACTTTTATGGCCCCGGGCAACACCGAATAGCTCTGCTAGTTGTTAATATTTTTTAAAATCTATTCCCTACTTCGTTTGTTCTATCTCGTTTGCCTTGTTGGTCAAGTAGTCTATATCAATTCTTTGTTTTAATTATATATTACAATACAGCTAATATTATAGTAGCTTCTTTTCAAGAATTATTCCAGTAGCTTATTTTCAAGAACTGCAAGCTTGTGAAAATTCCTGGTAACTGTTTTCCACCAACGTAAAGCCTTAGTCTTTTTAAAACTGTTGTCAATAGACATCCGTCTTTAAGATAATCATTTTTCATTCCTATTTGCCCATGCGTTGTGGTGGCTTGTCTGGAGCGATATTCACAAAAATGTGTAACGCGATTGCCCCTGTAGTGGATAATTAGGGGTTGTACTAATTGTTTTAAAAGGTGTACGCGGTTAAGTTATAGGATTTAAAAAAAGTTTCTTTGGTGGAATTCGAATACACTATTATGGGATTTAAAAATTGAAGACAATCGATTTGCAGGTCCAAAATTTATGTCTAAGAATAAATAATTGAAAAATAAACGATTGGATATCTAGAAAATGAGGAAACGAGAGAGAAGATTTCCTGACTGAGCAAAGAAACCGTCTCATATGCTCGCACTTACTAGAGGTGTATTCTCGAATATTTAAAATATTTACTTTAATATTATTATTGACGCGTTTCTGCAACTTCCTTACTTTCTATGTAAAGTGTTAAATATTGATGTGCTTTATTCTGCCAGTAAATATTAGCTGACACACACACACACACACACACACACACACACACACACACACATATATATATTGGTGTGTATGTTTGAAAACACGAAGTGTTTCCGGAAGTAATCACGAAGGTATAAATAAGATTAAGACTGTGAAAACGTAACGGCACACACGATGACACATATGCGGGCCAAAAGATTTCTAGTCAGTCTTGGTAAAAGAGACGGAGGAATACGGTGCATTAAAGGGTCTAACAGAACAACAACAATAAAATCAAGCAATGCACTTACCATATAATTAACTCTCTTTTTTCTCCGTCTTTTCCATTTTTTCTCCTATATTTGCAGACGATGTGATTATCATTTGATTAGACCTAATTATAACTTAATTAGCAGAGTGGAGTTAATAAATCTTTTAGATTTTTAGACCCGGTGTTGTGGAATTAATGTTTTTTAATGTTAAGAGATCATGTAAGGTGGTTTCTATTTGGGTAAGAATGGCTCAAGTGGTTCACCTAAAAGTCTATTCAAGCAAACAAAATAAAGAGTTGAAACGGAAGATAAATTTCTTCAAGTAAAATCGAAAAACACAAAAATTTAATAACGAAAGTGAATGTTTTGACGAATCAATTTGTTTGAGTTCAATTATTTTTGGAATATTATCGAAAATAGAAACTATAAAAATAAGTAGAATCCGAATCATTCAGCAGTCTTTGAGTGTCCCTTTTGAATCACTTCAGAGAAGTGATAAAATTCTGGCAAATTTCCATGTAAATAAAGAATAAATTGGCAACGGATTCTCATTAATCAATGCACCAATCTGATAATAAGTAGTTCAAAAGGCAAGAAACCGAATCACGCAGATGAAATATATGAGGTAATTTCCAAAATTTAACCTCTTCATAGTACTATTTACGCGCAACCAAGTTGGACAAAAGACAATTAATAGCCTGTCTCTTGAATGGCCGTCCACTCGTGTAATACAAAAATATATAAAAAAAAGATATCAAAAGAAATAACTCTATCGTAGAGAGGAAAATTATCCAATTAGGAATCCGTATTTATACATAAAAATGGACTGTGCGTGTATGTGTGTGAGTTTGTTCCCTATTGACCCCAACACTTTCTGGCCTATTTTTTTAATTTCACAAAAATGTACTTTATGTGTTTGGAAGTGCTCTTAGAAATGTTTTTTTTTTATCGGAATGCCCCCGATAAGTATCGAAAATCGATAATAAAAAATCTGATTAAAAAAGGAACAGTTTGATTTTGAACAAAGTTTGCACCTTTATACAACCTAAAATCATAATTAGATTTGAAAAATTTTATTACCGCACAAGCAGAAAAGCATGGTGCATGAAATCAATATTCGGAATGAGTGTTTCTGTTAAAAGCACACTTGAACCATAAGACTTGAGTTTTGTGTTTAAAACTAATTTAAGCCATTATATAAAATTATTTTATAAAATTAACAGTAGGTTCTCTGCAATGCAATGTAGACTCCACTATATTGTGAACTAAGTTACTGTTGGGAGACTCATGAATCTTTCTTTCGGTGCATCGTGGTGGATCCCCAACTAGAACAAGCAATCCAATCGATTTGATTGAAAAATAGGATATTTTACCGATTTCGATGAAAATAAAATATTGGAAGTGTAGAACATTCGCTGATCATCATTCAATCCCGGGCAACATCGGGTCTCGTTCTTAGTACTTAATTAATAAATTAGCAGTATCGATCCAGCCAGAGAAGGTTTGAATTTTTATTCAGCGGCATTTACGCTAGGCAGGCTGGACCAATTTCCCCTCAAGGAAGAAGTGTCTAAGAAATATCAAATTCACAGGCAGTCGCCAGTCGCATGTCTGTCCCGGTGAAAGGAAACGACGACGTTACATTTTTGCAGTTCTTGCAAAGATGTATGGACGTCATCTTACATACAGCGTTTGGTATTTCGAAATGATCACCCATAAGTTACTTACCATGCTCAACGTTTCTTAACTTCGGTGATCTAACCAAAACCGAGGTGTCAACGTAATTATGCCGGATAGCTTTGAACTGTAAAACATTCTAAGTAAAGGATGGTAATATTATCAAGTCAGAGTCACCAGTGGTCTTCCTCTAGTCTCAAGACGAAAAGCCATGACTAAAACAATTCAGAGAGATTCAGTAGATTTTATAAAGCGGTTCTGGCACTTGATTGGTTTATTCTTATCACCCTTGGCTATATAGTCGTCTAAATTTCTGTGATCATATCCAGCACCAATTATAAAAAATATTTTTCTATTCCCTCTCATATATTGTCAAAATGGAGGTTTTAAGTAGGTTTTCCATGGTATTATTTTTTATGGTGATTGAAGAAAGATGTATACGGCATAATCACGTTGACACACCTGTTCCCGCTGGATCAACGAAGTTAAGCAACGTTGAACCTGGTCAGTACTAAATCGGTGACCATTCAGGTGCTGTATGTGTTCTCCGCTTATCTCGGCATTGTTTCCAGTCGCCCTGGACTTCTCCTTGCCACTGGGCTAAAGCAGTGCCGATCGAAGAGAGGTGTGGTTGAGGATTGCGCAACTCTTGCCTCACAATTACACGCGCTACTGCCCCCAAGGGGTATCCTTTGTCTTTCAAGACTGAACGGAAGCATGGATACGGTGAAGAATGTAGTGTAAATGTGGTATTTTGGTAAAAGAAGAGTGACAAACTAGGTTACAATAGTTATTAATAAGCACTGATGACCGGCCTGTCCTTTCTTTTCAGCGTTGTGCCACATTTTTTAATAATTTACTTTGTATATCATTAAAATTATTATTTATACAAAACCAAAATTTCAAAGAATTGCATTATTGTTCATTGATGAAGAAAACAGCAATCTCGTCTTTGACCTTGTACTCGAACAAATACACTATATCGTATGAACTTAAAAATTCTATTGCAGGCATTAATTTCTATGATACTTTCCCGTGTCAGAATTTTTTCTAATAAGACATGAGGTACTTACTGAAGGAACCACCTAAAAGGTTGCTAACATCCTAAATTAAACTGATTTTAGTGGAACGATTTGAATTCGAAATTATAGCACATAAGTCGTCAGAGTGTGTAGAACCCCACCAGAGAATTCTTCCTTCAAACTTATTGGCTTAACATTCGCAGAAAATATTAACTGGAACTGAAATACATTGAGGACACTACTTACACCTGACATCATCCTGTACCTCTACAAAGCCACCATTCGCTCACGTATGGAGTATTGTTGCTCTTCCACTAGAGTCTCCCGCTTGGATAGGAGCCAAAAAAGAACCTCAAATCTAATAGGCCCCGCTTTGTCAACTAAGCTCTATCCTATCCTGTCCTATCACTACAATGTTGCCACTCTGTGCCTGTTTTACAAATACATTAATTGGAATGTGCTCTAATGAACTCATTGCACTCTTGCCCCCCTCAATGTACATATCCCTGACTAACCCGCTTAGCAACAAAATCACACCCCTTCACTGTTGAAGCCCATAAATGACAGAAAGCTTTCCACTCTAATAGTTACTTCCCTCGAACAGCTAGACTTTGGAATTCTTTTCCTGCTTCTTGCTTCTCTGACTGTACTGATATAAGAAGTTTAAATGTAATGTAAACCAACATCTTGTTAATATTTTCTATGCATGCTTCCAAATAGTAGCTCCTTACGTCCAAGTGGCGATATGCCTTGTTAGGGGTGAACGTGAGTAAAAAAAAAAAACCCTACTTAACTACTGTGACCTCCCCTTGGCCATGCTTATTAAGCTATTCAAACAAAACTCTACTTGTTTGAAATGACACAGACAACTGTAGCATTTGCACGGTCTTTAAATCAACTTTGCTTTTTTTGCAGGAATATGGACAAACGTTGCCGAGATTAGTTCCGCTAAACAAGCACAGAGAGGCGGATTTGTTTGTATCGACCGCATCGGTCAACGTAACAAAATACAGAATTATACAAACGCCTGTTTGTTTCTTTCCCTTATTATTATTATTATTATTATTATTATTATTATTATTATTATTATTATTATTATTATTATTATTATTGCAACTATTTTCTTTTATATTTGCACAGACAATGTAGTTTTACAATTTGCAAATAAAAGACATGTTCACTTGTCAATAAGAACATCTTCGACCGATTTAAATCAGTTTACCTTGGAAACGAACTGATCAATTGATTAGTTACATCTTGGGCACAATTGTTGTTAGTGCTATCAGGAAATGAGGCCTCGCCCCTTTGTCAAAGACGTAACAACCAATAATGGCGCCTAAATCTGCCACATATTCACAGTGGTAGATATTTATCAACCAGTAACGAGGGGAAAAGAAGACATTATTGCGTTAATAAAAAAACCCCAAACCAATGGAAACGACTTGTCTTTTATAATCATCACGTTGAGATTTCTAAGGACGGAGTAATAATAATGAGCCACACTTAAGAATATGTAAACCAGACTCCAAATTATTGTAACGCAATAAAATATATATTCACAAGGTCAAGGATGTTTGGCAATAAAGATGATGCAACTGAAGTTATGGATCTAGAAATGTGTTTACAGGGTGACCGCCCCCAAATAGAACACATATTTTTTATAAAATAAAACTGTTAATGTTTTCTTTTCTCTATCACAATATGATCGTCATCTTAGTTGATAGCATATTGAGAAAATATTCGTTCTCAACATGTCATGGTCAATCAAGAAAACAGTTTTGTGTGGAAGCCGGTTTTATCAACAAATGATACACGGTAGTACAAGCCAAATTTCGGAGAAAATTTCAATGTTGCTATGCGCCATCAAAAAGCAGGATTTTTGATTAGGTTCATAAATTCAAAGAGTTTGCCAATATGCAAAATCAAAATTATTAATGTCTAAGAGGCAGGCTATTAGTATAGGAGAATGAATTCCAGGAGAGACAAGAATATCGGTGCTCTACGGAACACGAAGATGATGTTTATGCAAAACGATCAAGATGGTTTGAAACTTTGAAGAATGATTATGCAAAAGTTAAAGTTTAATTCTAAAATGTGTCTTGAAATTTTAGAAACGTTGATGAAATTAAATAAAGTTTATATGGATTCTGTATATTTGGGTCAACTTCCTGATTTTATGGAGGTTGGGGGGATCATACCGTATGTAGAGTTTTATTTGTCTGAATGTCCGTCAATCAACTATTGTAAACGTAACATTTGCAGTGTTTGTCTCATTTTGAAATATCAGATAACTTAATCATTTTTAGAAATGTAAAATATTGCATTGTACGGCACAATTATCATGACAAACCGGTTCTCGCCAGATCACCGGAGTTAAGCAACACTGAGCTTGGCCAGTAACAGATGGGTGGCAATTTGGGAAGGCTATGTGCTGTACGTACCTTCTGGAAAGGTTGGGCGTGAGACTAGCACTCTGACCCCGAAAAAAGAACCCCATCGCTACAAAAGCATCTACAAAGAGTTGTGGATAGCCTATGCCTCTCTAGAGGTTCAAGGCTATGGGAAAATATTGCATTAATAGTAAATAATAAATTCCCAAAAAATAAAACGAATGCTGTGATCGGAAACCGAAGCCTTGAGATCTTCATTCTGATGTTTTACTAATCAAGCTATTTCGACTTTCTTACAAACAGACCTGAAAAACATTACCCTAACAAAATAATTATAGCTTTTATGTGACGCAGAAAAGTTTCTTGAAATTCTAGAAATAATTCAATAAAGTTTATATAATTTCTGTTTGCCTTTTTGGGTGGGGAGGATCACCCTGTATTTCGTAGCATCATTAATGGGTGACAATTATAAAACTTTTTATCTATATATCTATAAAAGTGAGTATGTGTTTTTGTGAGGACACTTCTCAACCGATATACCTAACGAATGTTTGATCTATAGACTTGAAACTTGATATGTAGCGTATTCAGACATACAGAAAACTTTTTAATCGATTTTTATCCGGAGAAAACGGCTTCTAAGATGTTAAAATGACAAAATTGATACGTTAAGTGTCATCGGATGTTTATCTGTTTCTCAACTGTTTCACGAATGCGCGTGCGTGAATCGTCATGTGACAGATTTCCTATGTTAAAAATAAGTAGATTTTAAAACCTCTTTAAAGCTCGTATCAAGCTAGCCTAATTGTTATCGTGCTTTAAGTTTTAATTTCGATCTCAGCTCGAGTATTTTTTTTTTTTTACTTATATGTGGTGAACTGTTTCGAAAAAAACATAGTATACACATGCACATGTCTTAATTTCCGTATAAATTAAAATATAATATCTTGAACAAAAAGAAATCGATTAAGTAACGTCATATGAACAGAAAAGAGAACATATTTTGAATTATTTATTTGCTAATAAGTATGAATTGTATTCAAAAAATTAAACACAAAAATTGTGAGTCTGGTGTGGTGTTTATTTTCTTTCTATCCTACTCTGAACGACGCTTTTTCACTCAATCGTTCAGATATATTCTGTCCATTGTTTCTACATTTGTCCATAAGTTTTCATTAAACAATCACCAGAATGCCACATTTACTTTATGGACTAGTAAACTTTGAATATTTACAATTGTTTTAATTTAATTGTGCTTAGAAAATGTCTATCTCTCTGTTTAGTTAGCTATACAATTTTATTGCAATAAAAAATTGAGAATGGAGCGACAAAATAAAAATAAAAAAGAAAAATAAAAAAAGAAAAATGAACCACCCACTTTATCTAAAAATTAGACCACCCATTTATTTTGGTTCATTAAGAACCACAAACAAATAAGTCGGTCTCTAAATGGCTATTTCATTTAAGTGTGAGGAAATTTAATTGGGGTAGATCATATTCTCCTGAATTAGTTCCCTCCGACTATCAGTTATTTCCAGGAGGACAAAGCATTTAGATGGACTTAGGCAAACATTATGAAGGGAGATTGAACATGGATTCGATTCATATTTCATATCCAAATTTAAAGAATTTTACAAATGAGACATTTATGAGCTCCTTGAGAGATAGAATGAAGTTATAGAGAACAAATGTCGTTATTGTTGTCAATAAAATGTTTTTAGACACACGCAGTTTTTCAATTTTAAAATCAAATTTTAAAATTGGCAATAACTTTTGCATCGACCTGATATTTCATGCATATATATATATATATATATATATATATATATATATATATATATATATATTGATGTTTAATATATTGGTTTTATACACTCATAATCTCATTTTGAAATAATGTCGAGTGGTATTTATAAGTTTCAAGTTATACCTTTTAAAGAATAGATTAAATTGAAATTGAAATTTACAATAAAACGACTCCCGATACATATGTTTCGTGTTAACAATATTAATATATTAGTTAAAAATGTTAAACATCACCCCAAAATGTAACCAACAAGTGAATCTCATAAATGATGTGTTGCCCCCCTCCACCTCACTCTACGTACGTGCACAATTAAGTCTAGATATTATTGAGTTTCAAAATGATAGGGTCACGAGCACAGGTCAAACAATTTATCTTGTCTCTTTGTGGGAGCGGGGAGGGAATCGCCAATCATTTGAATGAAGATATTGCCGAGTAATATTGTCACATCGTCAAAATCCCAGCATTCATTGCGAACACTGTAGTGCTCTCTTTTAATCTGGATTTAAAGTGGAAATTTGAATCACGGCTGCCAATTCCAATCGTGCTCAAAATAAATCACCGAGCCAAATGTCTTCCGAGCATAAAAGTTTGGATAAAATAGCGTTTACCTCCATTCTGAAAATATCGTTTAATAAAATATTGCCCAAAGCGTGTGGGTTGAAACGACAGTCTAATTTCTAATGTTGAACATATTGCAAGTAGACGGTGTGCTTATATTACATATTTTATGATTGTACAGCAAATTATATCGATTTATTCGTTGCTGTTCGATAAAATTCATTTTTTTTCAATTCAAACTATCTCACTGAAATAAACAAAATATAGATATGAAATGTATTTTCGCAGATGCGTATGGTTGTTGCTTCACAAGAATCGTGACGTAATTATTTGCATAAGATTTGTTAAAATTAAAAAAGTAACAAATATTATATTACTTTCTTCCGCAAAGCTGCTAAATAATGAAATTCCCTCCATATATCCTGCTTCCTTGATTGTAGTAATATGCAGAAATTTAAATGTAATGCGAATCTTGGCTGCTGAAATCTTGCTGCACAAATCTGGCTGCTCAACTCTTGATATAGTGTCTCTGCAGAGAGAATCCCTTATAGCCATGTGTCAATATGCTTTGTTTTGAGTGAATAAATGATATATATATATATATATATATATATATATATATATATATATATATATAAGTGAACGTGTCTGCGTGTCTGTATGTCTGTCTGTGTGCATTTTCCTTCGCAATAACTCTGTTAATTTTTAGTCTACAGACTCAAAATTTGATATACAGGATACTGAGATTTGGGAAAATCGATGTGATCGGTTTTCGGCCAGAAATTTGGCGTTTAATGATTTGACCTTTGAGAACTCTTCCAAACTCCTCCGTCACTTTTGGGTCTAAACACTTGAAATTTTAGATATAGGGTCCTGGGACATGGATCTAACGTAATAACTTGATTTGAGCCCAAAAGAATAAATATTACGGGATCATAATAGGGGTCAAAGTTAAAAAAATTGACTTTTTTATGCTCAGCATACACCTTCAAACACTCGGGCAACGCCGGGCACCCATGCTAGTACATATATGTATATCGGTAAAATCACCCATAATATATATATATATATATATATATATATATATATATATATATATATATATATATATAATGGGTGATTTTACCGATTTCGCTGAGAATTCAAATAAGTGAGTTTGGAACAGGTGTTTGGAGGTTTATGTTGAGTAAAAAAAAAACTTTGACCCCTATTATGACCCCTTAACATTTATTGTTTTCGGCTCAAATCAAGTTATTTAGTTAGATCCATGTCCAAGGAACCTGAAATGCTAGTATATCTATAAAAGTGAACGTGTGTGTTTGTGTCTGTGCGTGTGTGCATGTGTGTGTGTGTACATTTCCTTACATAATAACTTTGTCAATTTTAAGTCTACAGACTCGAAATTTGATATGCTGGGTACTGAGATTTGGGAAAATCTATGTGATCGGTTTTCGGCCAGAAATTTGGTTGTTAAGGGGTCAAAGTTCAACGATTTGACCTTTGAGAACTCTACCAAACTCCTTCGACAATTTTGGGTTTAACACTTGAAATTGTAGATATAAGTTCCTTGGATATGGATCTAACATAATAACTTGATTTGAGCCCAAAAAATAAATATTAAGGGGAATAATAGGGGTAAAAGTTAAAAAAGAATTGACCTTTGCGGTCTCTACTAAATTATACAGTCAATTTCTGGTCTAAACATTTGAAATTTTACATAAAGGGTATTCAGAGATAGGGCAAGCTTTTTAATCGGTTTGGGTCGAAAATTTTTACTTACGAATATATAAATGTATGTATGTATTTATGTATGTATGTATACTTGCATGTCTTCCTAAAACATTCGACAGACACGATGGGTTTTACCAAGATCAGTGTCGTTTGAAAGGTCGACCTTTCAAACGACAAATGTCGAAAAATTGGCTAAAAACATTAATATCTTAACCTTCAACTGGCCACTTTTCTACAAAGGGGGCGCTTTTTTCGCCGATATTTTTGAAAGTCATCCTCTCCTTTCGAGTGTCTAGTCTTAATTTAAACATAAGTAACTTCCGGTTTGTTGGTGGTCGTAACAACAAAGACGTCAGGTATTTTTACCGTTCTCTTCCTCCTTCGCGGTACGGGTTCGAGCCTATCTTCCTACTACCACCTTTTTTTTTGCTCAACATACACATCCAAACACCCGGGCAACGTGTGTGTGTGTGTGTGTGTGTGTGTGTGCGTGCGTGTGTGTGAAACATATATATATTAAACACACACACACATATATATATATATATATATATATATATATGAAACATATATATATATGAAATATATATATATATATATATATATGAAACATATATATTTATATATATGAAACATATGAAATGATATGAAAGACACACACACACACACATATATATATATATATATATATATATATATATATATGAAACATATATATACATATTGCCCTTTATAATTTAGTAAGATGCTTTTTATCCACTAACAAGTTGCTTTTAGTAACATAGAAGGCTTTTTGTATTCATTTTTTCAAAACTAGCCGATTTTATTAAAGTGGTCTTATCATTTTGACCAGGTGAAAATGTTTGTTTTTTAAAAAATAATTATTGGATCAGGGTTAAGGTTTCGAATGAAGCAGATTTCTTTTTTTCCGTCATATTTTCCCTTTTGGCAATGGTTTCAACCATTTGTTTGATTAAAAATACGATAATATGCGTAAACGCTTACTTTCTTAAGTGGTCTTAGGATTTTGACCAGGACTATATATATATATATATATATATATATATATATATATATATATATATATATATGTGTGTGTGTGTGTGTGTGTGTGTGTGTGTGTGTGCGTGTGAACATATATATATATTCATATATATTCATATATATATATGTACATAAGATTTTTATGGTGGCACAATTTTATAAAGCATTAGAATAATACTGAACGCAGTGCCATTATTATCAATTGTTCAGTTTTTTTTAATCGTTTAACCGAAGAAGAGAAATTGACAGCGAAACGAAACTTAAACACACTTCTAAAATAGTTTTACTTTTCTTCTGTTTCTCTTTAGCTTTAATTCAATGACATTATTTACACCCCACTATAGTCTTATTTATGTTTTTTAAACATTGAATTAAAGCTAAGGAGAAAAAGAAGCGAAGCAAAACTATTTTGAAGTATATTTTAGTTTCTTTTCACTGTACATCTTTTTATTCTTTAACAATATATGGTTAAACTATAAAAAAAGACCCCAATAATCTATAATAATGGCACTGCGCCCAGTATTACATATATATATATATATATATATATATGTATATATATATATATATATATATATATATATATATATATATATAGTGACCGCCAAATTTATGGAGGGTTTTCGATTTTCGTAACAGATTCTCTTTAATACCAAAATCAGAAAATTATCTAATCGATATAAAATTTGCACCGATTATTAAATAAAGAATGCATTTTATATGGATTTTACTTTTTTTTGTCATATTCGTTGTATAAATATATTTTTGGGACTTCTGTCCCTTCTTCCTGATTTTCCCTTATTCGACCCCTTAAAGTCCAAGCGATCAACTAAGCACACACTCATTTAGTGGTAGGAGGATTGAAATTGGAAATTTGAACGTGTTTAATTTTTATATCTTGCGTTTTGAAGTGTGAGATTTCATGAATATATTATCAGTAATTATCATCTTTCAGATGAAGATAAAAATATTTTTTACGAAAACACTAAAATAGGATTACTTTTAAATCTTTAAAGATGAATTAAAAATTTTATTTTAGAATGTGTAAACTTTCCATGTACTCGTACATAAAGAATGCTTTCAAGAATCGATCCAAAAAATGTAAAAAAAAAAAAAAAACAGGGTGTGAAAATTATAAGTGATAATTGCATCTGCGTATTACAGGTTTTCAAGATATGGTAGCCCGTTACGATTCACAAAAGTTGTTATCCCCCTTTTTAAAAATTAACTAGAACAACGAAGACATGGATTTCCGTAGATGATGGTTGTGACATTCAAACAAGTCTCATCCCTCCAGAGCTATACCGAAAACAGCCCTTTTAAGGGCCACCAAATCTTTGCCAACTTGATTTATGCAATAAAGAATTGGGAAAAATACAGTATGATCTAGTTTATGAGAAAAGAGTGTGGCTCATTTGTCATTATTAATTAGAAAAAATGTGGCTAATTTGTTTTTTATAATTAGAAAATAAGAAAGGAAAAATAATTTTAATGATGAAATTAAAAACTGACTGAAAGTGATATAAAAACTGAGAAATACAATGTTAAAAATTTACGTTTGATGTAAAAATAGAAAAAAAGCAGTTTTTCTTTACTTTTAACAAGTATTAGAAAAATTTAAAGCTTGATTGATTAATTATTATGAAGAAAAAATTATAAAGCTAAAAATAACATATTTCACCATAAAATAGCGTTTGTAATTATAATTTAATTCAATTATTTAAAAATGTATTTTAGTTACATTAAAATTTATGAAGATGCTTTATTAAATATTTAGACGCGACTGCGTTCCCATGCCTAAAATCCAAGATGGCAGCGGTAAGAACATAGTTTCTAAAATGTACGAGATCGTGAGAAATAATTGAATTTATTTAAATATAAGATAATTATATTCTAAAAGTTTTGCATATTCTTATAGCCAATTATAATAAATGTTATTTAGACATAAAAGTTAGTTTAATTGATTCGAAAACCTTTAAAAAATATTTATATTTTGTTGACATACAGCAGAAAATGGGTCGAACGCGTTTTTGTTTTGACAAAATTTAAACTTAAAATTCTAGTAAAAGTTATAGTAAAATATTATATTATTCTGCTTTTAACATAATACACTTCAGGGTTTTATCTTCCTGATAAAACCTAAAGTTGTTCAGAAATAACGGATTTTAATAGATTTTAATAAGCTTTAGAAAAAGCAGTTTTCGATTGATTGGTGGTCACTATATATATATATATATATATATATATATATTAAATTCGAAGTACAACAGAATTGTAATAGTTTAAAAGCGAAGTGGGGCATTTTTTTAAAACATTATAAAAAAGATCGACTATAATGTAAAAAGAAACAGGATCGACTAAAAGTAAGAAAAATAAATTGAAAAGGAAGAAGATCGACTGAAAGGGGGAGAAAGAGAAAAGAAAAGGGGGAACGGTGAAGAAACTTGAAGTACTTTTCGCCGACTGTCTTCAGAAGTAAATGTCGGAAT